>NC_064852.1:148882674-149182674 GCF_024139225.1 Suncus etruscus | reverse complement strand
GCCCCATCGTTAATTATTTAACACAACAGTTTCTAGAAATCAATAAGAAAAATTAGCCATTTAAGGGACTGATAATCCCTGAGCACTTACAGGTGTGGCCCCAAAACAAAACCACCCAAAACTTTAAATTAAAAATAATGGGGCGGCCCGGATAGATAGCACAGCGGCATTTGCCTTGCAAGCAGCCGATCCAGAACCAAAGGTGGTTGGTTCAAATCCCAGTGTCCCATATGGTCCCCCGTGCCTGCCAGGAGCTATTTCTGAGCAGACAGCCAGGAGTAACTCCTGAGCACCACCGGGTGTGGCCCAAAAACCAAAAATAAATAAATAAATAAAATAAAATAAAATAAAATAAAAATAATGGGGCTAGAGTGATAGCACAGTGAGTAGGGTGTTTGCCTTGCATGTGGCCAACTGGGATTCGGTCCCTAGCATCCTATATGGTCCCCCGAATCTGCTAGGAGTAATGAATCCCTGAGCGCTGCTGGGTATGGCTCAAAAACCAAAAAAAAAAAAAAGTGTTTTCTTTTTCTTTTTTTTGGTTTTTGGGTCACACCCAGTAGCACTCAAGGGTTACTCCTGGCTCTACTCTCAGAAATCACTCCTGGAAGGCTCAGAGGACCATATGGGATGCCGGGATTTGAACCATTGTCCTTCTGCATGCAAAGCAAAAGCCTTACCTCCTTGCTATCTCTCCAGCCCAAAGTGTTCTATTTCTACTGTTTAGAAAAGCCTTCAAGGAATATTAAGAATCATAAGGGCAAACTGCAAGAAATTATCTCAAATATGTAGTCCTTTGATACTTGTGTAATTTAAAACTCTGTCTTAAAATTGTCTTAAAATTATGGAGGGTACCAAGACCAAACAGTCATATGAATATCAAGTAGAAATAAAAAATGATCAGACTTAAACACCAAATCCAAAGCCAACGACAACAGAATCGATACCCAATCTACAACAAGTTAGACACAGAGGGGACCACTTATACTAGCAGCCCAGGGGGCAAAAGAGAGAGATATGGGATGTATGCTGGGAATAAGGGTGGAGGGAGGACAACATGGGTGGTGGGAATACCCTTGATTCAATGTCACTATGTACCTAAAATATTATTGTGAAAGATTTGTAATCCACTGTGGTAAAAATAAAAATAAAAATTTCTCAAAAAAAAAAAAAAAGAAAGGTATGATTTAACTTTCAGGAATTGTTGATATTTTATCATATTACTGATATTCCTTCTACTCCAGACAACTGAACTTTTCTAACACAAGTATCAGTAGAGCATAAAGACTAAATTAATTTTTTCTATAATAAATCAAAATGTATAATTTTTAATATGGAACGCTTCACCAATTTGCATGTCATCCTTGCATAGGAGCCACGCTAATCTTCTCTGTATTGTTCCAATTTTAGTATATGTGCTGCTGAAGCGAGCACAAAATGTATAATTTTTATAGTCAAGGAATATGTGTACTTAGAAGTGCATATCTTTTTTTTTTTGGTTGTTGGTCCACACCTGGTGACGTTCAGGAGTTACTCCTGGCTATGCACTTAGAAATCGCTCCTGGCTTGGGGGACCATATGGGATGCCAGGGGATCGAACCGCAGTCCGTCCTAGGCTAGCATGTGCAAGGCAGACGCCTTACCACTTGAGTCAATGCTCCGGCCCCAGAAGTGCATATCTTGACATATAAGACTGCTATCCCCATCAGGGAAAATATGTCAAGGCATCAAACTCAAATGTGGGTCATCCTTCCTAAATATATTTTGGTGTTTTCATAGGTCTGAGTTTCGCTGCATGCTTAAAAATTCTTTGCTTAGCATTTTGGAAAGATTGCGTTAGATTTCAAGTACTGATCATTGTTATGTCAAGCATAGTAAAACCAACTGAAGATGTCTACTTTCTGTTCAAGTTTTACATTGATCCAACATTTTCTCTCCACTTTATCAGGCAAATTTTGATTCTTGATTTCTTTTTTTGTAGAAAAAAACAGAAAGCCGACCGGATTTGGCATTATTCATGATAAAGTATTTGATGACATTGATCGTTGGCATCTCTGCTATCTTCTGGGTCGGAAGCAAAAAGACTTGCACGGAGTGGGCTGGCTTTTTTAAGCAAAATCGCAAAAGAGAGTAAGATCCTATTGCAATTGTTTGCGAACATCTGGTATTGTATAGGTGCAAGACCAAATTCCTGAAACCATCATTACGTTGACTTGATTCTATCAATTATTGTTTTGAATTTGAAAATCACTTTCTTGAAAGACTAGGTTTATTGTGGCATTTCTTATAACAGCCTGACATTTTGTTGAAATATGATAGATAAGATGTCTATTTTCTCCCTAACATATATCATGTCTGATATCATTACTTCATTATTTGATTATTTTGGACAAAGCATTGTAACAGAGATAGCCTTTATAATCAAGAATAAGTGTTTAAAGGGGCTCAGGGTATAAGACAACTTATAGAATATGATTATAAATGTGCTATTATGATTCTTATTTCCAGTTTTTAATTTCATACAATGCTGACCTAAATGTCACTGATTTGCCTTGCCTAAGATGATAAAACTTTAAACCTAAAGTCTCATAGCAAGGTAAATATTTGCATGTAAGAGTCAATAATTTATTTTAGTGATTTACTTGCATTGTGTCCAATGTACTGTATCGATAGTGTACTACAGAGATTGTAACTGTTGTCCATTGTTTGCTCAAAGACCATTTTAAAAGACTTTTTCAGCACTCAAGGCCTCACAGAGGTGTTTTTAAAGTCTGAAGAATTACATTTAGTTGGACTTCCATTTCAAGGCCATTAGTTATAATATGTGTTTCTTTTTTTTTAACTTACCTCTGCATTTGTTATATTTGGTATGGTATTATATTTGGTTTGAGTTTCTGAGCCTTCATTTTTTTCTGTCTATTTAATGTCCTACTAGCTTACTACATGTATCGACAAAAGCAGTGAACAGTATTTGCACAGAAAATTTCACTGATAGCTTTCTTATATCTCCTACATTAAACATGTATATGTATGTCCGATATTTGGGCTGCTCCAGTAGTGCTCAGGGGCTACTCTGGCACCTTGTTTGGGGTCACTCTTGGTGAGGTTCAGGCCACAAATTGAACCTAGACCTTCTGCATACAAAGCATACCAAGAACTTTTTCCCCTGGCCCTGGCTGTATGTACACACCTGGGTTTTAGCAAGAATAAATCACATAGAGCTTGACTTCTCTGACTCTTATCATTAATCCAGTCTTTGCATTTCCTTCCAGCCCGATCAGTGAAAGTCGCAGAGTCCTACAGGAGTCGTGTGAGTTTTTCTTGAAGCACAATTCTAAAGTCAAACCCCAGAAGAAGCACGGCAAGCCAAGCTCGCACAAGCTAAAGGTGATTTCCAAGTCCATGGGAACCAGCACTGGGGCCACAGCCAGTCACAGCACTTCTGCCATGGCCATCACCAACCACGATTACCTGGGACAGGAAACCACCACCGAAATCCAAACCTCGCCAGAAACATCAGTGAGAGACATGAGGCCTGATGGCGTGGCCACCCCAAGATTAAGGGACCAGAATGGCAGCGGGGAGCCTGCCTCTCCCGGCGCCTCCAGCTCCAGACTGTGTGCGGAGCAGGTGGACAAGACAGGCCGGGTCAGCACTGCTGGGAACGACAAGATCAGCGTGTCTGGGAGTACCCGGAGTGAAGGGAGGTGAGCCTGGCTCTGGGTTCCGTCAGTGCTAGTCCTGCTGAATGCAGCAACATGCTGCAATACTTGTTCAGGACAGACATATCTGCAAGGGCAGTCCTATAAGGTGCTGTTTCTGAACCCACAATCCGCCCTCAAATGCAATATCTCCTTACTTGCATTCATAGCTTAGAGAAAAGCCTTTGTGCATTTTGTTCAAGTTTGGTACATATATTAAGGCCATCTGAAATATGGGCTATGATACTTTTTAAATTTTTAGTTGTATTTATTTTGTTTTGTTTTGTTTTTGTTTTTGGGCCACACCCGGCGGTGCTCAGGGGCTACTCCTGGCTATCTGCTCAGAAATCGCCCCTGGCAGGCACGTGGGACCATATGGGACATCGGGATTCGAACCAACCACCTTAGGTCCTGGATCAGCTGCTTGCAAGGCAAACGCCACTGTGCTATCTCTCCGGCCCCTGATTTTAGTTGTATTTAGTTTTGTTTGGGGAGATCACACCCAGTGGTGTCCTGCTTTTGCTTGGGAGACCCTATGGGATGCTGGATTCAAACCCAGGTCGTCTGCGTGCAATACAGTTGCTCTCCCTGCCACACCCAGCAGTGCTCAGAAATCACTCCTGGGGAGACCCATGGACACCAGGTATTGAACTTTGGTCAGTCATGTGCAAGGAAGCACCACCTGCTGTACTATTGCTCTGGTCCCCACGCTGTTATACTTGAATTCGTACTAAATTAGAACAGAGCCTACAAGGTATTTGTCCTTTTATACGCAGAAACTTCGAGAGTGTGGTTTTGGTTTTTTTTTCTTCTGAATATGAAATAATAATGATATTTCCAAGTGGTCCTTAGGTGATCCGCACAAGGGTAAAATTTGAACAGCCATGATGCTAATGAACTACTTTGTGATTTCAAGATTGTCTCTCTTTGCCCTCACAAACTAATGTTCTCTAGTAGCTTGGAATTGAGGCTGTAATTAGACGCACAGCTTTGTCCCGTCACCAGATTTGTAAATGGCTCCAAGGTAGAACCAAATCCAATCTATTTGTGTCCCCCATCTCCCAGATTCTGTCTGAGCTGGACTAGGAAATCCATCCAGTATTTGCTGACCAGAGGGCAGGAGTCTTGGATTTCCCCTATTGGATTTCTCCCATGAAACATCATGCACGATTTCAACAAATTGGAAAACATGAAATCTGAAAAGAAATTCTTTGTATTTGGAGCTGTCAGGATAAACAAAGACCTCTTTTTAATATTTTATTTTTAAATTTTATATTAAATAAAATTTTATTAGTTCTCTAATAGAATAATTGTGAAATACATAATTAAAAAGTCGTTCATGATTGGGTGTTAGTCATACAATGTCCAACACACATCCATTCACCAATTTCACATTTCCTGCCTCAAATGTCCCCATTTCCTTCTCATCCTCTCCCCTGCACTCTCTCCTGCCTACCTCTATGAAAGACTTTTTTCTCTCTTTTCATTTTTTCTAGAAACTGTGGTTTGCATTATTGTTACTGAAGGGTTTTTGTGCATATCACGTTTTTTTTTTTTTTCGGTGCCCAGTTCTTGTCCAGAATGATCATTTCCAACTATCATTTTCATTGTGGCCCCTTCTCTGCCCTACTGCACTCCCTGCTCTTTCTGGCAAGCTGCCTATCATGGACTGATCTTCCTGGTCTTGTGTCTGTTGTCTTTGGGAATTACTGCTATATTATCTTGTTATTTTATATCTTAAAAATGAGTGCAATCATTCTTTGTCTATCGCTCTCCCTCTGACTCATTTCATTCAGCATAATACTCTCCATATCCATCCATGTATAAGCAAATTCATGACTTTATTTTTCCTAATTGCTGTGTAGTATTCCATTGTGCAGATGTACCAGAGTTTCTTTATTTACTCGTCTCTTTTTGGAACTTGGATTCTTTTCAAACCTGGGCAATTATGATTAGTGCTGCAATGAACAGACAAGTGCAGAGTTTATGATCTTTCAGTAAAGGTGACAGGGTTTGGAGCAAGGCAAGAAACTTTTGTTGTCAGGATAAAAGGCATCATGTTTGTGCTTTGTGCTTTGCCTGATTGTCAACCACTGCTTTTTTTCTCTTACCCAGGACAACCCCCAGAAGTGAAGTGATTGAAACAGGTCCAGCACTGGGCAACAACTTACAGGTACCCAGTTCTTCTAAGCCAAGTAGTCTCAAAGGCTCAGCATCGCTGCTCCCACAGTTGGTTCCAGAAGCTCGAGAAGAGCAAGGTGTAGGCACCTGAATTGAAGCCCTATTTCTCCCAGCAGTCCACTTACACTGGAGGTGACCAGCAACTGTCATGTGCTCCTTTTGCACTTCAAGCCATGTTGCCTACTGTTACACTGGAGGCCAGATTTCAGGGCTCACTCGCTGCATTCCTGAGCTGCTAGTGACAGTGATGCATCTAGAAAATGTCTCAGCCCATCTTTTTTTTTTTCCAGTCACGTGGGAGTAAGAAGTAAGGGACTCACTTGTTTCTGTTTCAAATTATTCTACTCTGGTTAAAAATATTTTAAGATACAATAGATTTGTCCACTTTCATGGTATAAAATCAAGTTTTTCATGGCAGAAATATTTAAAATTTTCTCTTTTTTTTTTTTATAAATTTTTGCAAAGAAGTTTATATGGTTTAGAAATTTTTTAGAAGATCTGGGAAGAACTATTCAGAGATTTTTATTATGTTATTCAGATTTTATTTTAGCATTGTTAAGGACTTTTACATTCTATTTCTTCTGTAGCATCAAAAGATATCGAAGCACCATTATGATATAAAGGGAGTTCGTCTTTAAAAATTCACTCTTGGGCCCGGAGAGATAGCCCAGCAGTGTTTGCCTTGCAAGCAGCCGATCCAGGACCAAAGGTGGTTGGTTCGAATCCCGGTGTCCCATATGGTCCCCCGTGCCTGCCAGGAGCTATTTCTGAGCAGACAGCCAGGAGTAACCCCTGAGCAATGCCAGGTGTGGCCCAAAAACCAAAAAAAAAAAAAAAAAAAAAAAAAAAATCACTCTTGTACCTGCTTAGGTGTGCGAATCTTGTGCTTTTAGGAAGTTCACAGATCTGTTATTTTACTGAAATAAGGTGCTTGTGATTTCTAAATCTTGTTGATTGTATTTTGCTATTACTTGACCTTCTACATTAAGTCAAATGGGAGGTGGGGTTAGGCCAGGCCTGGCGATGCTCCAGGCTTCCCCCTGGCTCTGTGCTCAGGGATCACTCGTGGTGATGCTCAGGGATGACATGTGGTGCTGGGTATTGAACTGGGGCCAGCTACGTGCAAGACAAGTGCCTCATAACCCCTTTACTGTCTCTCTAGCCCTGACCTTTTGACATTTTTCTAAAGTAAAACTGTCCTGAAAGATTCACTGATGCATTGCTACTTTTTGATAAATTAAACTAAGTGCAATTGATTGCACTTTTCAAATGTTTCATAATATTGACAATCCACTTATAATTTCTTTTTATTTTGGTGGTTGACTCTCTTTGATTATGGGGGGAGTGGACTCAGGCCACTCACATCTTTCAATGTTCAGGGTCACTCCCAGGAGTGCCTGAAGAATTTGTGGTGCCAGAGATCAAACCATGACACACTGTATTCAAAGCAAGTAGCCTAACTCCTGTCCTAGTCCTCTGACCCCATAATTTTGTTTTAACGTTTTTTAAATATTTAAAATGCTATGGAGGGGCCGGAGTGGTGGCGCAGCAGTAGGGAGTTTGCCTTGCATGTGGCTGACCTAGAATGGACCGCGGTTTGATCCCCTGGCGTCCCATATGGTCCCCCAAGCCAGGAGCATTTCTGAGCGCATAGCCAGGAGTAACCCTTAAGCATCACTGGGTGTAGCCCCCAACCACCCACCCAGAAGTAAAATGCTATTGAATTTTTTTGAGCACTGTTCTTTTTTTCAGCTAAGAGAGATCCACTTATGCAGCTAAATAGGATTTTGCTGAAGATTCGAAAGCATGTTTGCAATATTAGTGACAATTTAAAATGGGAGGAAATGTAGTCCTGATAAACCAGATATATTTCATATATTATGCCTTAAAATATTAAAGAATTTTCTTAATTTTGTTTCCAGTTAAGTATTGTGCCTCTAATGAAATGTTCTGACACTTTTGGGTTTGTCTCTACTTAGCGTTCTGTTAAGATATTAAAAAGAAACAACTATGTTTCTGTACTGTATGAAAAATGTAAATATCAACTTTACCACATTTTTTAACTTTATATACAAAAACTTTTGCGTGTGTTTTTTTTTCACTAATAAATATTCTCTCTGTGAGCATGGGTGTGTTCTGTAGTAATGTCTGGTCCTCCTGGCCTAAGAAGTAGGATCGCTGACTGTGGTCTACAACTAAGAAAACAAGCAGGGTCTGTCTGTTGTTTCTTGACCACACCCAGAGATGCTCAGGGGCCCCTCCAGGCTCATTACTAGGGAGTGACTTCCTGAGGTGGTTGGGGACCAGGCTCTGCTAGAGACCAAACTCAGGCCTCCCACAGTGTGTGTTCCAACGCTTTGTGCCATCTTCCTAGCCCTAGGAACTGAATTCTTTAGATTTTATTGATCACAATTTCTCCCCACTAGACAGCTACATCTGGGGTTGATAGGGTAAAGCAAAGGGAAGCCAGGTCCCTGTTTCACACCTACATTGAGAAAGTAAACAGCATCATCCTTAGAGCTTTGGGGCCACACCTGGTGGCACTCAGAGGTTACTCCTGGCTCTGAGCTCAGAAATTACTCCTGGCAGGCTTGGGGGACCTTATGGCATGCTGGGGATCGAACCCAGGCTTATCCTGGGTCTGCTCTGTGCAAGGCAAACAAATGCCTTACCTGCTGTGCTATCTATCCTTCCAGCCTCCACCTCAGAACACTAATGAGAGGAGCTGGGGTGGGGCCCCGTGGCTGAGTTCCATCCCCTGTGCACATATGAACACACACAATAGTAATAAATGAGCAAGAGAGGGAGGAACTGTCAGGCTAAGCTCTAAAAATGAGGAATCCAGGGCCAGAGCGATGGTGCAGCAGTACGGCATTTGCCTTGCATGGGGCTGACCTAGGACGAACCTGTTTGATCCCCTGACATCCCATATAGTCCCCCAAGCTAGGAGTGATTTCTGAGCGCAAGCCAGGAGTAACCCCTGAGTGTCACCGGATGTGGCCCAAATAAAATAAAATAATAAAATAAAATAAGGAAACCAACATATGCAGTATCCCACCCTCTGAACATTTAGTAGGAAAGGGTGGTTAAGAGGTTGGCTAATGGCTTCTAACAGCCTCAGGACCAGAGGAAGAAGTCCAGGACACAGAACCATAAGCCCTAGGAGTGACTTTCATTCTTTGTGACCTCCAAGAGAAACAATTGTCCTTCAAATTAGCTACCTGAGTAAACTGAAAGCATCTCCAAGCCCCGAACCATAAAAATATTTTGTTGGCCAAAATCAACATAATGCACTCAATCTGTGTGAAAACTGTTGGTTACTGGAGGGAAGGATGAATAAGAGGCAGGCTTGAGTAAAGGGGTCTTTCTAGTGGTAGGTTATACTGGAACTTCAGGGGTGCACATGGTGAATGAAATTAAGCTACAACCCAGAGATTCTTATAGTTTCATAAACCAAAAATGAATCCACCACTCATGCAGTAAAGGATTAATATTTGGGCCCGGAGAGATAGCACAGCGGCATTTGCCTTGCAAGCAGCCTATCCAGGACCTAAAGTGGTTGGTGTCCCATATGGTCCCCCGTGCCTGCCAAGAGCTATTTCTGAGCAGACAGCCAGGAGTAACCCCTGAGCACCGCCGGGTGTGACCAAAAAAAAAAAAAAAAAAAAACAAAGGATTAATATTTAAGACATATAAAGCACTGACAGAACTTTACAAGGAAAATAACCTACCCCATCAAAAAATGGGTAGAAGGGATGAACAGAAACTTATTTAAAAAAAGAAACCGAGAGGCTGAAGAGATAGCACAGCGGTTGAGTGTTTGCTTGCACACAGCCAACTCAGGACAGATGATGGTTTGAATCCCAGAATGCCGTATGGTTCCCCAAGCCTGCCAGGAGCAATTTCTGAGCTCAGACCCATGAGTAACCCCTGAGGACCACTGGGTGTGACCCCAAAAGAACCAAAACAAAACAAAAAAAGAAGCCCAAATGGCCAAAAGGTACATGAAAAATGCTCAATATACAACAAGTAGGACTTGGGCTTGTACCTCTACATCCCATGTGCAGAGCTAAGAGTAATCCCTGAGTACTGCTGGATATGGTCTAAAAGCCAAAAAAAAAAAAAAAAAAAAGGTTCAGTATCACTAACCATGGGGGTGGGGGAATGCAAATCAAAACAATGAGATAGTACTTCACACCAGAGAGACAGACTAGCACTCACAGAAAAACAAAAACAACCAATGTTGGCACCTATGTGGGTGGGGAAGCGACCCTCATTAACTGCTGGTGGGAATATCAACTAGTTCAGTTTTTTGGAAAAGCAATATGGACATTCCTCAAGAAAATAGAATTTGAGCTTTCATACAACCCAGCAAGTCCACTCTTGGAAATATGCCCTATAGGCCTCAAGACACAATAAAGAAAAGTCTCCTATGTTCATTGCAGCACTATTCACAATAGCCAGAATCTGGAAACAACTCAAGTGCCCTAGAAGAGATGAGTGCACAAAGAAGTGATGGTACATCTAATAAATGGAATAGTATGCAGTCTTTTTATTTTATTTTTTTAGTATACAGTCTTTAGGAAAAATAAATTTGTAAAATTTGCGGATAATATGGATGGATCTGGCAAGTAACATGCTTGAGAGAAGTGAATCAGAGGGAGAAAGTCTGATAGGGAATGATTGCATTCATTTTGCACTGGTGAAGGGGGATGTACATTTTTATGACTGAAACCCAACTACAGACATTTTTGTAACCATGGTGCTTAATTAAAGGTATTAATAAGCAACAACAAAAAGAAACAAGGAGGCTGGAGAGATAGCTTGGAGGTAAGGTGTTTGCCTTGCATGCAGAAGATCAGTGGTTCAAATCCTGGCATCCCATATGGTCCCCTGAGCCTGCCAGAAGCAATTTCTGAGTGTAGAGCCAGGAGTAACCCTTGAGCACTGCCAGGTGTGACCCAAAACCCAAAACAAACAAACAAACAAACAAGTAAATAAGAGACCGGAGAGATAGCATGGAGGTAGAGCAGTTGCCTTGCATTCAGAAGGATGGTGGTTCGAATCCCGGCATCCCATATGGTCCCCCGAGCCTGCGAGCGTAGAGCCAGGAGTAATCCCTGAGCACTGCCGGGTGTGACGCAAAAAATAAAATAAATAAAATAAAATAAATAAATAAACAAAGTAGAAAAATACCAATAAAAATAGGTGAATAATACCCAAAATACAATAGAAATGGGGAGAAGGTCCTGATCCTTAGTAGAAAGCTTGCCACAATTAGGGGGAGAGACACAAGAACAGAGAAGGGATTACTATGACAACAATAGAAGTGATCATTTGAGGGGCCGGTGAGGTGGCGCTAGAGGTAAGGTGTCTGTCTTGCAAGCGCTAGCCAAGGAAGGATCACGGTTCGATCCCCGGGCATCCCATATGGTCCCCCCAAGCCAGGGGCAATTTCTGAGCGCTTAGCCAGGAGTAACCCCATGAGCATCAAATGGGTGTGACCCAAAAAACAAAAACAAACAAAAAAGTGATCATTTGGGACAGGAACTAGGTGCTGAAAGGAGGTTCATGATGCCCCTTCAGTGACAGTATTGCAAACTGACATGTTTAAAGGAGAGAAGAAAAGTGTCTGTCAAAGGCAGGCTGAGGGAGGCAGAAGGAAACTGGAGCTATTGGTGGAAAGCAGAGGACATTAGTGAAGGGATGGGTGCTCCAATATTGTGTGACTGAAACTCAACCATAAACAACTCTGTAGTTTTGTCTCTTTCTGTGATTCAATGAAGTTCAAAACAAAACAAAACAAAATATTCAGGTGGTTTTGGATTAGTGGTATGAGGCAGTAACAAATGAAAATCTCCTGAAAAAGAAAATGTCTTTCTACCTACCAAGCAAAAAGACAATTCTTGAACAAGAACTCTCTATCATTAGGGATGGACCGGAGTTCCATCCCCAGTATTCCATATAATCCCCCAAGCCTGCCAGGAACAATTTTTGAGTGCAGAGCCAGGAGTAACCCCTGAACACCACCAGGTATGGCTCAAAACAAAACAAAAGAGACACAGTTTGTTAATTTCATGCACTTTGAGAAAAACAATGAAATACACAAAGGTTAAAATCCAGCTAACAACAACAACAGCAACAACAAAATCCAGCTAACAATACCAGTTAATGGTGGGATTCAGAGCAACAGGAGCTCAATTCATTGCTGGTGGGAATACAAAATGATCCCACCCCTTTTCCACAAGTTCTTACCCCACTAAACATGACCTAAAATCTGTCTCTCCAATCATCTGACCGATATGCATATAATGCACCTTGAGAGCAGGGTCCACTCTTCCCTTATTAAATCATAGGCACATCTAGTCATTTCCTTCCCAGGGCTAACACATCCAGGAAGGAGTTGGTGAGAAACATTTTGTGGTAAAGCCTGACAAGTATTTCCCAAGTGAGATGAAGGACATCAGCAGTGTCCCTCATGGGAGAAGACACCTTTCATTATGATGTGACAAAAGCAACACTTAACTTCTCATCTTTCTCCCCAAATCTACAGTCTCAGTTGAGTTCCAAGTAAAACGTAAGCCAAATCTCCATAGGTGGAAATTTAACAGAATACCAGAGATACCTCAAAGCTATTAGGAGCCCAGAGATACAACGTGATCTTCCAGGAAATGTATAGAAAATATATGTCAGTAAAAAAGAAAATCTGAACAAAACTTGAGTTATGGTTTAGTCATTTAGCTCACTGAAATGTTCTTTTATTATATGTTTGACCATCTCTTATCTTGGTTTTTGTCTTTGAAATCCCTGTTAGGATGGACACCCTGTATGGAATCTCTTGTTTTTTCCTCTTTTCTCTTCTTTTGTCCATCTGTTTGAATTTTTGTTACCTGGTTAAGAAAAAATGTCTCAAATTTGTCTTCTAAATTTCAGTTGAACTTTTTACTTTGAATTTTTTTGAATTTTTGAATCTTATAAAAAAATCACAGAACATTTTCTTTCTTCTTTTTAAATAGTCATGCTCTGTGGCCTGAGAAATAGTGCAGCAAGTAAGGCATTTGCCATGCATGCAGCTGACCAAGGTTTGATCCCAGCACCCCATATAATAACCCAAGCATCACCGGGAGTGATCTTTGAGCACAGAGCCAGGAGTAAGCCCTGAGCACTACCAGATGTGACCCCAAAATATACAAACCAAGAAATTATAATCTTATTTTATGATTCTTTTATGTATAAAGATATATATCATTTATTTTTAAAGGTCATATAGAGACTCTATTTTGTTTTGGGGCTATTGTCAGCTGTTCTCAAGACTTGCTCCTGGCTGTACTCAGGAATCACTCCTAGCAGTGCTTGGGGGTACCATATGCTGTTTAGTCCCATATGGAGGGATTTAAAACCAGGGTCAGACTCATACAAGGCAAGTGACTTAGTCCCTGTGTTCTCTCTCCAGTCCTATTTCTCACTATTATTTGGGAAGCCAAATTTTTGGGCCACTCCTATTGATGCCAGAGGTTCATATGGGGCTGGGAATGGAACCCAGGTCTCCCACATACAAGGCATGCACTCAGCCCATTGACCTCTGTCTCTCTGGCCCAGCTTCTTAACTACTCTAACAATTTGATAGTTGTTCTGGATTTTCTACATGAATTCTCTTTCCAGCTCAATGATAATTCCATCCCTTATGTGTTAGCTAGAATTTGGAACTAGTAAGATTAAAGCAGCAGCAGCAGCAGCAGGCGGCTTACTCCCTAGTGGAAGCCTAGAGAGCCTCATTCTAACATTGGAAGTTACTATATGACAGATTTCTTTGGTCTCCCCTTCTGTCTCCTTTATTGTTGTCTTTTTGATGTTGGGTTCAGGAGAAGGTTAGGTCACATGTTCTTGAGGTAGCCTTGCTAGTGATTATTCAGAGGATCACTAATTCCTGAGGCTCACAATTCCTTAGCACTTTAGGCTCTTCCTATCCAAACTCTACACCCAGTTGGGGATGAAGAGAGGGAACTGACTATAGGAGAAAGGGGTTGGTCTAGAGAGCAAATGTCTTCACCATTTCCCGTTCATCCCATTTGCCAGAGCTCAGATCCATACCTGACTGCAAGGGAGGCTGAGTAGTGTAAGCGTGGGCCCAGGGGAGGAGAAACCAATCTTTGAACAATGTATTGACCGGTAATGTTTCTGCTTACAAATGTGATCTTGCCCACACACTGCCTAATACAGGGGTCTCAAACTGGCGGCCCGCGGGCCATTTGCGGCCCTCCATACAACATTTTGTGGCCCGCGGCCGGCCTTCAAATATCGCAGTATTCGCGATTATTTGCTAACCGAATAATCGCAATAAAAATTGCATTAGTAAGAAAAAAATCGCATTAAACATTCGCATACCCTGAGCAGTTCCGTTCGGGGTATGCAAATGTTTAATGCGATTTTTTTTCTTACTAATATGATTTTTTATTGCGAATATTCGGTAAGCGAAATCCCTTATGCGGCCCTGCCTCACCCCGACTTTGCCTCCTGCGGCTCCCAGGTAAATTGAGTTTGAGATCCCTGGCACAATATAATGCTATTCTATAAATTGCTTTCGGGTTAATCCAGGTGGACCAGATGTATTATTTTAATATTATGTTGGATTTGATTCATTGCTGGTTTCTTTAGGAAAATGGCCTTTAGAGTATATAGTAATTTTCATAAATTATTTCCTGTTTTTAATAGCAAATTTTATAATAATCCTCTGGTCAAATGCAAATAGCAGTTTCTCTTTTTCAGTCTTTGATGCAAACAATTCATTATATCTATATTTCTCATTTGAACATTTGGATTGCTTGTCTTAATGTTTCTTTGCTTATTTGATTCTGGAGAAACCTGTTTTTTCTCTTAAACACACTCTTCTCCCACTCCCAAATCCTTTCATCTTTCTTTTCTTTTTTCTTTTTTTTTGGGGGGGGGGGTCACACCCAGCAGTGCTCAGAAGTTAAACCTGGCTCCAGGCTCAGAAATTGCTCCTGGCAGGCTCAGGGGACCATATGGGATACGGGATTCGAACCACCGACCTTCTGCTTGCAAGGCAAATGCCTTACCTCCATGCTATCTCTCTGACCCCATCCTTTCATCTTTCTAAAGAAGTTTGAATAAAAACTATTTTGCATCACAAAAAAAAAATCACTATATTAGTGGTGACAGTGCTGTATATAAAAATGACACATTCCTTTTGTTAACCAAGAAAATTCACCTAAAGTATATTATAATATTATCAAGTTACACCTTATTTTACCTAAAATATCCCTAGTTCCTTTGTATATTTGTTTACAACTTGGATTTACCCCAAAACAGAGATTGTCTTACATGTAAACTTGGGTGGGACTGGCTCAGGATAGCCTGAGCTATCTTATTTGTCCTTACTACACCCAGCAGTGGTCTTGTATTCAACAAAGAGGGCAGTTCTGGCAAGCATCTTGCTCTCCATATGAAGTAGAAGACTGCCAGACTACATGTGTTTCACCTTCAGCCCGTTTTCGATTATTTCATGTGCGACCCTGATGCAGACTCATTCACTTGGGGTGATTTTACACAATATTACACAATATTATCTACAATAAAAATTAGCATGCAGGGCGGAGGAGGGAGGGAAAAAATTAGCACGCGAGTGAAATTGTAATTTCATTTTTTTTTTTTTTTGTTTTTGGGCCACACCCGTTTGATGCTCAGGGGTTACTCCTGGCTATGCGCTCAGAAATCGCCCCTGGCTTGGGGGGACCATATGGGACGCCGGGGGATCGAACCGCGGTCCTTCCTTGGCTAGCGCTTGCAAGGCAGACACCTTACCTCCAGCGCCACCTACCCGGCCCCGTAATTTCATTTTTAAAGAAGGCAGCTCTAAAACCTCAACAGAACTTTCTGAAATGCCATCGTTCAAAGAGGCTTCCTACACCCATGAAATATATCATTTCTAAGCAATATTCAGAAACACAGGTCTGAAGCAATTTGTCATTGACACCGACCATCAAATTCCCAGCCTTGGTGCTTTCTGACTCTCTTTTCAGAAATCTATCATTGCAGGACATTTCCAGGGACTGCAGATGGAAACTTTTCCTTTTGCCAAGAAAGGCACTGGGGCTCTCAGGAAGCAAAGGATAGAATTCTTCACGACCACAAGAACCCCTGCCATCGCTTTTCTGCAAGGCAAGCATAATCTTTAATAGCTCACTGCCCACAGCACAAGCAAAGGCTTCGATTCCAGACGCTGATGCCTTAATAGTGGCAGCTGTGATCTGCCATGTGCAAAAGAATGTAACTTTCATTAAGTCCCAACTGCACATGCAGGACCAAGCAAACAGAGATGGAAAGATTAAAGTTAATTCAAAGCCAGAAACAGAATTAGACACAGCTGGTGGTAGAGTAAAATGTATTGAGGTCTTCTTCTTTTTTTTTTTTTTTTTTTTTTGAGGGGGTCCACACTCAGTGGTGCTCAGGACTGATTCCTAGTTCAGTGCTCAGGTATTACTCCTGGCAAAGCTTGGGATACTATATGGAGTCCTAGAGATTGAACCTGGATGGAATACATGCAAAGCAGTACCCTGCCTGCTGTACTCTACTATTTCTCTAGCTCCAAAATCTTTACTGGGGGAACATTAAGAAAGGGAGCAACAGGGGCTGGCGAGGTGGCGCTAGAGGTAAGGTGTCTGCCTTGCAAGCGCTAGCCAAGGAAGGACTGAGGTTCGATCCCCTCCGCGTCCCATATGGTCCCCCCAAGCCAGGGGCAATTTCTGAGCCCTTAGCTAGGAGTAACCCCTGAGCATCAAACGGGTGTGCCCCCCCCCAAAAAAAAAAACCAAAAAAACAAAAAAAAAGAAAAGAAAACAAGCAACAAAAGATGATTAAAAGTAGAATGAACCTTCTAGTAAAAACACAGTAAATAAATAATGGAATTGAAAATAAATGGGAAAAAATGCTGCTAAATAAAGATATAAACCTGGAGACTGCAAAGATAGTACAATGGGTAGGGCTCTTCCCTGGTTCAATCTTCAGCACCCCCATAGGGTGCCCAAACCCCACTAAGAGTAATTATTAAGTGCAGAGCCAAGTGTAACCACTGGGTGTAATACACAAACAAACAAACAAACATAGATTAGCAGACTAATCTGAGGTTTTTATTTTTCATCTCTAGAAGGAAAAAAGTCCAAGCCAGGAAAAACGTCTAAAAATAAATTTTCTGCTTTTTCCTCTGTAAAAGGAGGGAATAAGAAAGGCAAACAGCTTATACTCTGGCAATATCTTAGAAACATTTTCTCAAATCAGTTTCTAGAGTTCATAGTTTGTGATTTACATGGGAGACATTTGAAATGGACGCCAGATTCTGCTAGACTCTGTATAGAGTCTTTTGTGTTTGGGGTTGTACCCTTTGGGGCTCTTGACACACGTGAAAAATCTTTTGTGTGTCCAGGGCATCCAAGCCCTTTGGACCTTTCCCCCGGCTGCTCTATGTATGATCCTCCCCCACCACCACCACTTAATACTCTTTTTGCATTACACCTTAGATTATGTTCAGAAACAGGCACAAAAGTCCATCCAGAGTGTAGAACTCTTATCTATCTTCTTTGCCAGAGTCATGGCTGAAGTCAAAGTGCTGGTTCCGTGAGTTTATTTCTGCAGAGGCCTTTGAGATCGATGTCTGCCTGTTGGGTTCCCTTCACAAAAAACAGAGGCTGAACATTTAAACTGCAGTGATCCACCTTGGAAAAGTGCTCAGCCCAGGAGGCTTTCCCTGGTTGTTTCGCTCCTTCCGATTGGCCCCATCCATCACTCTTTCTCAGAACAGAAACCTCCAGAGCCCACAAACAGAGTGGACCCCTGGGACAAGCCATGCTGGCATTTTCAGCTGCTCAACTGCCACCTCCGTTCGTGCAGGCGCCCCAAAAGATGAATGCCAAGCTGTGTTTCCAGAGCTGGTTTGGCAAAGCTGGAGGCCCAGAAAAAAATTACAAACAACCCAGAACTGTTTCCTCGATGGACTGTGATCACTACCCTTTTGTCACTGGGCTCTGTTTTTCTAGGCTCGCCCCACAGACGCAGAGAGGATCACGAGTTTTCTTTGGCAAGCTATATCAAAACAGGAGTGGGAAGGAAAGGGGAGCCATTAGGAAGCCATCAGTCTGATGGGGAGGGCCTAGGCCTGGGAAACAAAGTATGAACCGCCCAGGATGGAAATTCAACCAATCACTGCTTGACTAGAGCGAGTCTCCAGTTAGTTTACATATTATCACACAAAACTGGAATTGAACCCAAGGTAGAATCGCTGTGAAACCAAGTTACCTTCTAGGCAGATCTGGAGTCCACAATTTTATACAGCAGAGCCTAAAGCTGCAATCTCTACCCTCCAAGTGCTTAGTGTGATGGAGGGGAGGAAGCCAGAAGTAGAAACACAGGGAAATGAAGAGAATGACATCTAAATGTTCTCGCTGGAAGCTTGCCAAGGTATTGTTAAACCTGAAAAAAAGGAAGTTGCAGAAATATGCAAACCACCCCCATCTGACAGAACAATAGTAAATGTTTTTTCTCTTTTGCTTCATAGATAGTAGGTCCTGGAATAACTTAGTTTCACTGTAGCTGAGAAAAATAAATTCAACCCATATTGATGGAATAGACATTCGAGGACTTGCTTTCCTTATATGTGATTTCTCTGTCTCTATCTCTCTCTATCTCCTTGTCTCTCTCTCATTTGAGGGCAGGCCCAGCAGTGTTCTGGACTTATTCCTTGCTTTGTGCCTCGTGATTTCAGGGGACCATATGCAGTGCCACGGACTGAATCAGGTCAACCTCACTCATAGCAAGAGCCTTTTAACCCCTCTCCTTTCTCTGCACTCCTGACCTGTCATTTCTCTTAAAGCTGTCCTTTACAAGAAACTGATGGTCACATTCAGTGCGACCTAAATACAGTGTATTTGACACCATAAATGTAAAGCAACCCTTAGCCTACCGAGCTATCTATGTGTTTGCTAGTGCCAAATGTGAACATGCTTATCTATATACCTTAGTGCAGAGAAGACTGCAAAAGGTGGGGACTTGGGCCACCCCACTGCTGTGTTCATTATGGGTAAGGAACAAATTTTATTATTTTATTAGTTGTGGGGGCCATAACTAGAGCTTCTCAGAGAGCCAAACCATGCCGGGAATCAATCCCACATTCAAATTATGTATTAAATTTGACTCTAAATCAATCATATCTAAGTTTTTATATGGAAGTGAGCCAGAGTCAACGTTAATGAAATCATGAGAATTAAACTTAAACAATCAAACTTAAAAATGGTGCTTTAAGCTGTTTTTCTCCAGTTGGTGATCACATTGCTTGAGACTCTCTTGTGCCTCCATCTTTTTCTCTGCTTCCTTCCCAAAATGTTCAGTGGTCCAAGAACCAGCCTGCTGGGCACAGGCACACACACACACACACACACACACACACACACACACACACACACACACACAATCAAGTCCCCAACAGTGTATATCAGTATAATAATCACTATAATTTGCTTCTATATTTACAACTTTGGGTTGAGAAACTGGTCAAGCACTTTTCGAGGCAAGTTAGCTTAGTGGCTGAGATCTGTGGGTCAGGAAGAGTTCAGGGCTTTCTGCCAATGGCAATTCAACTCCTGTTCCCTAGAAATTCAGCCCCTAGAGTGAAGGGGTGGCCCTGGACACTGGGGCTGCCTGGAAGGATGGATGGAGCCCACGAATATGAGAAGAATCTAGCTGCTTCAATTTGGCTCTGTTCTAGTAGTCAAAGACCACCCTCATCTGAATTTCAACAGGATGGGTAGATCTAAACTCAACTGGAGGGAATAAGTTTCTCATCTGGAACCTATTGCTTTGTCCCCTGCTTACGGAATCAGGCCTTCTTTTCAGAATTTGACCTAGTAGCATCTCTGTAGACCAGGGAAGTTGATTTTTCTCTCTCCATATGTTTGCCAAGAGCAAGCAACAACCTGAAATTGAAACCAAATGTTCTAATTGTATAAAAGTTTCTTCATTTTTATAATTTTTGTTAAGACTCATGTGAATTACAAGTCTTTCATGTGTAAAAGTTTCTAATGGAAATCCTATAAACACCACACACAAATAAGGTCTATGAGTGCCCTAGGGCATCCCCACTAAGTTCTGCTGCTGAATCTGCCATTCATCTCTAGGGTGAAGAGACAAGAGGGAGAGAGATCCCCCTAAATGGAAGAATATGTGCCTTGCATAGACGAGGCCCTGGTGTGAATCCAATCCCCAATACTGAACGTGTTTCCCCATATACTGCAGGGTGTACTCCCTGTTGACATTAGTTAGCATTGCCAGGAATGGCCCCTTTAAAAAGCAAAAACAGAAACAGAAAGCTGAAGAGATAATACAGCTAGGACACTTGCCTTGTATGTAATTACTGGCACCCCATAGAGTCAACCAACTCCTCCAGGTGTAATCCCTGAGCACAGAGCCAGGAGAAGGCCCTGAGCACCACCAGATATACCCCCTCCAAGAGAAAGAACAAAAAATAGACTACAGCTAGGTTGGAGCAATCTTACAGGGAATAAGATGCTTACTTTGCAGCCAGCCCTATTTGATTCAATAGTGCATCTGGTCTGTCAAGAATGACCAGGGATCACTCATGAGCACAGTCAGGAATAGCTCCTGAGCACTGCTGGATGGGGCCCAGTCACCCCATCCCAAACTCAAATATAGACAAGAAGAAAACAGAAGTGACTCTTGATCTAATTAGCACTCACACGAAGAACCCTGCATTTAGTGATCCCAGAAGTGATGTGGTTTGTCTATTTGGGAATAGTTTGATGGTTTCTACAGAAGGCAAGGCTAGTGTCCAAACTGGGTTGTTTTCATTGGCATGAGCTAAAGCATAAGCTACAGTCTCTCCTCATTTGGGGAATAAGAAAGTGGTAATTCAGCAGTTGTTTAATTCTGGTGGCAGGCCTGGAGTGTTTTCTCACTGTAATGCTGAGGTGGGGACTAGCATCTCCAGAACCATACAGAGAGGGTCATGGTGCAATCATTTCTTTGTAAGTGTGTGGATCAATGTTTGTCTTACCAAAACACCTAACCAATTCGGCTTTGGATCTGGAAACAGAAGAGGCACAAAACACTCAGAGTGCTATTAATTCATCCTTCACACTAATGGGGGATGTGAATTAGAGAGAGAGAGAGAGAGAGAGAGTAGGGAAGTGTGTTGAGGATATCTATATTTTCCTCTCAGTTTTGCTTCTCTAAAAACTACTTTTTATAACCCTCTCCATAGAAACCCAGGATAACAATAAGGCTCATCACTCCTCATACGAACTCTTTTTTTGTTTTGTTTTGTTTTCTTTTAAGGGGAACTGACCTAGCAATGTGCCCTATTCTTAGTACTATTGATCCAACCTCCCCTCACCTGAACTCTTAGAAGAATCAATTCAGGATCTCAGAAGAAACACCAAGCCTGCAAAACTCCCAGGTATATGAATCTTTGCGCTAAAAACTCTGGGGCCTTTCTCATAGTATCAGACTTCACCCACCCCATACTTCTAGAAACCTCAATATCCATACCTACATCCTACAAGATGCCAGGTAAATGGTCCAGCTTCACAACTAATTTCAGAAGAGACAAAAATACAAGCCTGTAGGGTTCTGATGAGGCCAATTCAAGGGTGGATAAGAGTCTCTTCAGCCCGTGGCCTTGCGGCCAAACTCAGGAAAAAGAGGGAAGACTGTTAGCCACAGTCTTCCACTCACAGGGAAGCATTGTTAGAGCAATGAACTTGGTTTATTGAAGGTAGGGACAAGGCTCTTAAGGGTAAACTTTAGGGAAACAGAATGTGGGTAATACAGTTTAGACATTACAGCAACATGATGGTATGCAGAGACAACAGTCACAAGGTACACGGCATCATTGATTTGGATGGTATGCACAGAGAGCAGTTACAATGCCCATGGCATCATTAAATCAGGATGCATGTAAAGATAGTGTAGCAATGCTCATGGCATTATTAAATCAGGAAGTATGTAAAGACAGCGGTTGCAATGCTTATGGCACCATTAGCCTAGACAGGTTGTTTGACCTGGATGACTTTCTCTTGCACTCAAAATAGCAGGGGCACAAGTCTCTAAACAGAGTGCAGAAATCTCCTTATTTCCCGGCCTCTCTCCCCACACAAGCCCACAGGTACACTGTGTACACAGATACACTGGTCCTCAGGTTGAAAACTCTGGGGTCTTCTCAGGAGGGGGGCAGGATGAGAATTGTCCCAGTTCTGTAGATCCTGAAGCTCCTGGAACACATCTAAATTCATAATACTGACAACCCAGTCAGAAGTATTAAGTATTACAAAGTAGATGAGAAACTATTATAGAAGCCCATTAAGGTCAATAAGTAAAAAAAACAATCACACCTAAAGGTTCAATTAGCAACTCAATAAATCTTCAGACAATGACTTTAATAACCCCACTGTGAGATAAAAGAATTTTCATACATTTTCTTTTATTGAAATATTTTTTCATAATACCACTTACCATTTTCTTGTAACAAGTAATAAAAATAAATTATTTTTATTTAAAAATAAATATAAGATAATAAATAATATATAAATAATAAAAATAAATAATATAATATAATAAATATAATTTATTTAAAAATTATTTTGTGCCTGCTAAGAGTCCAGGCTTGTGGAGTGAGTGGGAAACTGGGCACAATGGTGGAGAAAAGGTCACACTGGTAGGGTGATTGGTACTGGACACTGAAAGACCAAAACAACTGTATTAATGAGCAATTTTGTTAAGCATGGTATTTAAATAAAGTGTTTTTTTTTAAGTGTCATTTCAGAAATAAATCCCTCTTCTAGAAAAGAAATACTACTTAAGTACGGAACTAGAGAGATAGTACAATGGGTTATAGCATTTGCCTTGCCCATAGCTGACCTGGGTTCAACTTCTGGCAGCACATATGCTTCCGCAAGCTCTTCCAAGAGTGATATCTAAGTGCAGAGAGAGGAATAAGCTGTGGGGGTTAGAGCAATTTCCCCAGAATCCTGTATGGTCCCCTGAACCTGCCAGAAGTGATCTTTGAGTGTAGACTAAGGAGTAACCCCTTAGCTGGGTGTGGCACCTA
Source organism: Suncus etruscus (assembly GCF_024139225.1). Lineage (NCBI taxonomy): Eukaryota > Metazoa > Chordata > Mammalia > Eulipotyphla > Soricidae > Suncus > Suncus etruscus. The sequence continues at coordinate 149,159,661 of NC_064852.1, read as the reverse complement.
TTCTTCTTCCAAAATAAATCAGGAGTAAACCTTGAGCAACACAGGGTGTGACCCATAAAGAAAACAAAACAAAACAAGACAAATAACAAACCCTGTATTTTACATTGAATCCACCAGGAAGAAAAAGAAAACTCACAAAACATGCTCATCACAGAGAACTTCCCAGAAAACATGGATCCGTTGGTTTGACTAAACATGTCATTTTATATAAAAGGTTTCCAAAGCCAAGAAATGATTGGCCTTTAAAGAAAGTACAAGAATGAGGCATAAGAGCTCAGGGGTAAGCCAAAAAAACTCACAACAAGACATATCAAGAATTGCTGCTAAAACTCAGGAGAGAAAAGAAAAACATTCCCAGCAGCACACATAACAGTAACACTGTCCGTAACTAAGGCACAAACAAAATAAGTTAAGTTTGTTAGAAGTTCAAAGTGAGAAATTATGAGAAGACATTTCTAGAAAACAAAGAAATAAGCATTTGCAGAACAAATGTCTCCAAAGAAGATAACTGTGCAAAATCTAACTCTAGCCATCCCTTAGCTGACAGTTCTGGTTATTGGAAATTGAGGTAGCCTAATAAAAACAGGATCACAGAGACACCCACAGTGTGGAAAGGTGAGGGTTTCCCACTAGTAAAACTGGAAGCAGATGGAAAACTGACAGAGTGAGGGAGAAGAATAAGGGAAGGATGGCAGAGAAGGCCATGACCATCAACCCCACACCCATAACTCCTTTTTTTCTATGAAAACCATCAACACATGCCAGATTCCTGTTTGTTGTTGGAAAACTAGAAACATGTCCCCATTGTTGCAATGTTGATATTTAAAATATTTTAATATATTTTTCTTAGTAAGTAAACATATTTCTATGGAATTCCCAGTTACTTGTCTTGCATAGAACTATTGTAGCTATCACTGTTGTTCAATTTTTATTGTTGTTGTGTTTTGTGTGTGTGTGTGTGTGTGTGTGTGTGTGTGTGTGTGTGTGTGTGGTTTTTGGGTCACACCCGGCAGTGCTCAGGGGTTATTCCTGGCTCCAGGCTCAGAAATCGCTCCTGGCAGGCAAGGGGGACCATATGGGACACCTGGATTCGAACCGATGGCCTCCTGCATGAAAGGCAAACGCCTTACCTCCATGCTATCTCTCTGGCCCCACATTGTTGTTTATAGTCCCTTGAGTACTTCCAGGGATCAGTCCTAAGCACAGAGCCAGGACAAGGTCCTGGGCATTGCCCAAAACCAACCAAACAACCAAAAGAATGATTGAGGGGCCGGCAAGCTGGCGCTAGAGGTAAGGTGTCTGCCTTGCAAGCGCTAGCCAAGGAAGGACCGCGTTTCAATCCCCTGGCGTCCCATATGGTCCCCCCAAGCCAGGGCCAATTTCTGAGCACTTAGCCAGGAGTAACCCCTGAGCATCAAACGGGTGTGGCCCAAAAAACCAAAAAAAGAAAAAAAAAAGAGAATGATTGAACAGTCTGCAAAGTTCTACAGAGTAATAATCCATTTCACAGCACAGGTGAGTTCCTGATATGCATCTCCATGAAACTTAGCAGTTTGATGTATTTTATTATCTTCATAGAATTTTTGTTTTGTTTTGTTTTTGTGTCACACCCGGTGGTGCTCAGGGGTTATTCCTGGCTGTCTGCTCAGAAATAGCTCCTGGCAGGCACAGGGGACCATATGGGACACTGGGATTCGAACCAACCACCTTTGGTCCTGGATCGGCTGCTTGCAAGGCAAACGCCACTGTGCTATCTCTCCGGGCCCCTTCATAGAATTTTCAAAATTGTTTCTTGACAGATAAATAGTTCCTGCCTTCAATTTTGCTAAAGAACAGTGCTAATTCCTCCATGCATAAAATTTTCCAATGTGCCATGTAAAATGTTACTGATTTCACAAGATGATATTAATCTGTAAAATGCTCGAGTTCATCTTCTGCTGTAAATTGGCTTAGAACCTGGGTTTATGAAGTGATCTGTGTCCCTGGATAGCGGTGGTGGAAATAGCTGACATGCTTGAGACCTATACCGAATTTGAAGTTAAATATTTCAAGATGGTTCAGGGCAGCCAAGTCATTGCTGCTGGTATGCAGACATGAGTAAATCAGCAAGAAAAACAATTAAAACCCTTACTTGGGATATGCAGCTTGAAAAACCAGTGTATCTGTTGAATGTATTAACTATGACTCATGAACTACACAAGTTAACCATACCAAGGAATTTAATGTTTTGCTCCTACCTCTAGATATATGGAGATCTTGGGTTTCTATCACATCACAGAAACTTGGAAATGGATTCAATTTACCAGCCAGGACACTCAACATTCAAGCCAAGATTAGGCTAAGAATGTGCCCCTATTGGACTCAGAAAGTAGGAGAATCTCCCTTATCTCTGCTTTAACTTGGCATAGAAATGAGCAAAAAAGGAAAAAAAAAAAGAAAAGAGCTTTGATGAATCTCCCTCTGCTTTCTATTTTTCAGGGCTCTGACATGCAAGAAAGAAAGATTTATGCAGCAACTCACGAGGTGGCTTGGATTCTTGGTTCTGATGTGAAGTCCAAGAATATCAGAACAAATGGAATCCTGATGACAAGTAATACTGGAAAGAAAACTGGACTTTCTCCTCTTTTTGTGAACTCCTCAGGAGCCTCCAGACTATTCAGTTCATAGCTGTGTCTCCTCCACAGTGGAGGCAGCAGGGGCTACTCCCTGGTACAGTTAGTCTTTTCTAGCACATTCCTGACCTGGAGTGTCATCCCCTAGCAGGGAAAGAGGTGGGAGTATCCCTGAGGTCTAACCTTCTACAGGCAAAATGGTCCCTTTCTAGAGGGGAGTTAAAACACTCACCATTCTTTTCATTTATTTGTTTGTTTATGTTTTGGATTCAGCTTAGACAATGCTCAGGAGTTACTTCTGGCTCTGTACTCTTGTCAGTGCTTGGGGAACCAAATGGGATGCTGGGAATCGAAACTGGGTTGGTTGTTTACTAGACAAGCTCTGTACCATCTCTCCAGCCCCACATTTGCCATTCCTGCTGGTCAATGCTGGTGGGTATTTCTGCTCAGATGAGAAGAAACTCTGTTGTTAGATTCAATAATAAAAAGAAATAACTTAAGAGGTTGGACTAGTTGACTCTCCCACCAGCAGTGGATGAAAGTTCCTTTTCTCCCACATACACATCAACACAAGGCTGTCTTTGTTCTTTTTCACAAATGTCAATCTCATTGTTGTTTTGATTTGCAGTACCATGTATGGACACTCCTCAAAACAAATTAGGAATTGGGATTCCATACAATTCAGCAATTTCACTATAAAAAATTAAATTAGGGGCTAAAGTGCACAAAGGTAGGGCATTTGCCTTGCATGCTGCCAATCCAGGACAGACCTTGGTTCGATCCCCAGTGTCCTGTATGGTCCCTAGAGCCAGGAGCCATTTCTGAGCACAGGAGTAACCCCAGAGCGTCACTTGGTGTGGCCCAAAAAGCAAAAAGAAATAAATTACTTTCTGCTATGTGGAAGGAACTGGAGGGTGTCATGAGGAGTGAAGCCAGTCAGACAGAGAGGGAACAGATATAGAATGATCTCCCTCATATGTTGGCTAATAAAGAAAAAGAGTAGGGAGCAACAAATGACCAAAAGCAACAGAACCAAAGAGAAGGACTACAGAACAGAGCTTATCTGGGTAGAAGGACATATAAGATGAGGTTTTTGGACACTGGTGAAGGGAAGTGGACACCCTTATGGAGGGTTTGGTGTTGGAACATTATTTGATATGATTATAAATCATGGCACTTCAAATTGAAAAAAAAATTTATTTATTTATTTTTTTTTGGTTTTTGGGCTACACCCGGCGGTGCTCAGGGGTGACTCCTGGCTGTCTGCTCAGAAATAGCTCCTGGCAGGCACGGGGGACCATATGGGACACCGGGATTCGAACCAACCACCTTTGGTCCTGGATTGGCTGCTTGCAAGGCAAACGCCACAGTGCTATCTCTCCGGGCCCTGAAAAATATTTTTAAAGAAACAAAAAATGATGCTTGATTTAATGGATAATCTAAAAACTATGGCGGTGAACAAAGGAAGCTAGACAGAGAAGAGAGAACTACTCAAGACTAATTAGTCCAAAAAACCCAGTGGAGGAAAGAGACTAGTCTTGCCAGGGGGTCAGATGTTATACAGGCACAGTGAATGTCTCTCCACAGAATTTGGGGCACCTGTTACTTACACTGCCTTCACCCAAATTTCAGAAGTTGACATATCAGTTATCTATATCTATGCCCTCAACTGATAGCTATTGCTCTCAAACTCAATAATTAGTCCCTCCTCCCATTTTTCTTTGCAGAACCTCAGTTCTATGCTACTTGTTTTCTTTTTTGTTTTTTGGGCCACACCCGGTATTGCTCAGGTATTACTCCTGGCTATTTGCTCAGAGATCGATCCTGGCTTGGGTTCCATATGGGACCCCGGGGGATGAAACTGCAGTATGTCCTAGATCAGCTGCGTGCAAAGCAAAGGCCCTACTGCTGTGCCACTGCTCCAGCCCCAATGCTACATGTTTTCTCTTGATTTGATTAAGCTTATTGTGGCCACCTCCTGACACTGGTGAAAGATTATTCCAGGGGTAAGAATAAGAATAAGAATAAGACTAAGAAAGGGCAGTGGACTAAGAAAGAACAGAAAAGTTCAAATTCTTCTGTTCAAGAATTCACTCCTTAAAAATAACTTGCCTATTATTTTTATGTTTTCCTTCCTTTTTTCCTTTCTTTTCTTATACTGATTTTTATAGTCTCTAAAAGGACTCCTCCCATTTTTTGCTTGTTTAAATTTTTGCCACCCCTTTTTACTTTTTCTTTTTTTCTTTCTTACCTTCAAACAGAACCCCATAACTTGAATCATCTTGTTCTGCCTCACAAATTGAGGGGGGAATAATGGAGGGCACCAAGACCAAGCAGTCATATGAACATTGAGTAGAAATAAAAAATGATCAGACTTAAACACCAAATCCAAAGCCAACTACAACAGAATCGATACCTAATCTACAACAAGCTAGACACAGAAGGGATCACTTATACTAGCAGCGGGGGGGGGGGGGGGGGCAAAGGAGGGTCGATATAGGATGCATGCTGGGAACAGAGGTGGAGGGAGGACAACATTGATGGTGGAAATGCCCCTGATTTAATGTCATATGTACCTAAAATACTACTGAGAATGAGTTGTAATCCACTTTGGTCAAAATAAAAATTATTAAAAGAAAAAAAAAGAACTTGCCATGGAGACTCTCCTCTTCTTCCTCTAGATATTGTTGCTTCAAGGGGATCTTCTATACCAGCTGTCTTCTCCTTTGGGGACCTGATGTCATGGAAACAAACCCAATACCCCAGAGAGGCAGAATAGAGATAAGCAAGGAATCAGCATGGCTGATGATGTGATTGAATCCCTGAGTTAACCCGAGAGGGAGTGGTTCTCCTCTGAACTTCCTGTTAGGAGACAAAATTCATTTCCTTGTTGTTTGATGTTACTGATTTGAACTTCCATTATTGCTGTCAGTGTATTCACAGTTATAATAATAATGATATGTCAACCCCAGAAAATTAATTTCTTTATTGAGTTTCACCACGTTGAATTTTTCATTACTACAGTAAGCACCCTAACTGATGTGCCAGTGATATGTTACCATTATCTGCTACATGAAGAAGATTCGGTAATTTTTGGTGACATTTTTTTAAGAATGTATATCTATATATTCTTCAGTGACCTTACCAGAGTTAGATTATTTCCACCATGGAAGCTTGACTCTGGAAAATAAATTGTATTTATTTTATAATTATAAATGTATTATATTATATGTCATAATTTATAATAAATTATTCTGCAAAATAAATAATTACGAGGCTAGTGGAGGAGTTTTGTGGATTCAGTGCACAGAATCACAAAACGTGGAAACACTGAAATTAAAGAAGGTACAAGGGACAAGTCTGTCACATCTGGCTGGAAAATTGTGGTATGTTCTGCCAACACATCCTTGTAGAGTCGAAATATGGGCCCAGTGGTAACATAGCAGAGCTAGATAGAGCTTTCCCAGCTGAGGACAAGAAAAAGAGCTACAGTATTTCTAGCACAAAAGGTCTGACTATAACTTCCAGTTCTGCACTGACTCCCGTTCTGGACTGCAAGAAGCACTTCCCCCTGTCAAGCTGGGGTTCAAGTTGGCAAGGATGGAGAGCAACTTGAGTCTAGGAAGGTTTTGGTCACAGGATGATCCAGAGCTGTTAGCAACTGAGCTGCTGAGTCAACACTGTTCTGATTCATCCACTTAGGTTTAATTTTACTTTGGATGACTATTTTTAGAGAAATGCTATGTTCTCAGCTAAATTGAACAGAAGGTATAAAGAGCTTCCATATATTCGCTGTTTGACATGGGCATGGCCTCCTTCCTCATTGTCAACGTCTTCCAATTGATGAACATACAGTGACAAATTGTAACAACTGGAAATCCTTAGTTTATATTAGAGTTCATTCTTGGTGTTTTAGTGTCTATGGACTTTGACAAACAGATAAGGACCAGTAAGCTTTCTTAGAGTATTATACAGAATAGATTTATTGCTTTAAAACCTCTTTGTGGGGCCAGAGATATAGAAGGTATAGTGGGTAAGATGCCTTGTATGTGTTCGACCTGGGTTCAATCCTTATCATCCCATTTCTCCCTTGAGCACTGCCAGGAGTAATTCCTGAATGCTGAACCAGAAATGATGCCAGAGCATTGAAAGGTGTGACCCAAAACTAAAACTAAACAAACAAGCAATCCCTCTGTTCTCTAATGATCCTTTCCCAAGATCTACCCTACCACTCCTAAAAACCAATGATCTATTTACTGTCTTTAGAGTTTTAACTTTTCCAAAAAGCTGTTTCTCACTGTAGTCATACTATAGCTTGTAGACTTTTTCAGATTGACATGTTTTTTTTGTTTGTTTTTTTTTTGTTTTTTTGTTTTTGTTTTTGTTTTTTTGTGGTTTTTGGGTCACACCCGGCAGTGCTCAGGGAAAACTCCTGGCTCCAGGCTCAGAAATTGCTCCTGGCAGGCACGGAGGACCATATGGGATGCCGGGATTCGAACCAATGACCAATGCCTTACCTCCATGCTATCTCTCCAGCCCCCAGATTGACGTGTTTTGATGAAAAATTACAATTCAAGTTTCTCTCAGATTTGATATCTTTTGAGCCCAATATTTCATTGCCTGGACATAGTATATAGGATCTCTTCAGCCACATATGGAAGAATAACTTGATTTCCAATTTTGGCTTCCAGTTTGGGACAATCATGAATTGACTTATGAATGTAGATTTCTGTGTAGATAGAAATTTTCAATCCATTATAACTGATGGGCTTGCTAAAAAGCATAATAAGGATCAGTTGAATTTTTTAAACCATCCAAAGCTTTTCCAAAGAGGCTGTCCAATTGCATATATTCACAAAAAATGGGGTCTTCTTTCCTCCCTACCTTGGTACTTAAGTCAAGGGTGGTACTCATGTGGAATTTGCCTTTCTAATAGGTATGTTATGATTTCTTTTATTTTTTGGGGGGGCATACCTGGAGGCACTCAGGGGCTACTTGTGGCCCTGCACTCAGAAATCACTCCTGACAGGCTTGGGAGCTATATGAGATGCTGGGAATCAAACTGAGGTCTGTCCTGGGTTGGCCACATGCAAGGCAAATGCCTTACTGCTGTGCTATCTCTCCGACCACATGATTCCTTGTTGCTATTTGGGTTTGCATCATCCTAATAGGGTGTGATGAGTGACTTTCACATGCATATATGTTCTGGTGTATTTTTCTTGGGGAGGTGTCTATTCTGGTCTTTAGTATTTCTTTTTTCCCTCAGGGGCTGGTGCACAACTAGTGATAGTCTGGGATCACACCTGGTTTTGTGCTCAGGGGACTATATGTGGTGTTGGGATTCAAACCATTGTTGCAGCACCTGCAAAGTAAATGCCTTAACATCTGCACTCTCTCTTTCTAGTCTTTGAACAGGCATTTGAATTGGGTCGCCCATTTTTAATCGTTAAAAATATATTAAACTTCATTCTGGTGGTAGATATCAAATTAGATCCATTCTCTTCCCAACCTGATTCTCTCTCTTTCAGAGACTGTAAAACTATATGCAGGCAAAACTAGCATTGTCTCAATGCAAGAATGAGACTGAACATGTGTTATACCCACCCTATTTTTGAGAGAGACCTGGTCAGTGCTTAGGGAGTTTAGGGCCCAGTCCCAAAGCTACTTGACCAATCATCCAGGGAAGCTCCAGGGTGCACCTGGTATTTCTGAGGGTTCATACAGGGACTGGATGATTGCTTCTCTAACCTGTGCTAGCTATTTGGCTTCCTGAGTATTTCTCCACTGTTTTTTGGGAGTCATACCTGGAGGTGTCCAGGTGCTATTCTCAGCTTTATACCCTGGGAATCATACCGTACCAGGGATCCAACATGGCATGGTGCACACGAAGCCTGTCAACCACTGAGCTCTCTCTCCAGCCCCAAGTGTATTTAAGAATCATGGAATTCATGAAGAAATGTCAGGTAGCCATTTGACATTTTGGCATCATGGCGACTGGAGGGGAAATCTAAAGCATGACAATAAAAAATGAGAAAACCCAAACATAAACAATTAATAGATTGTCAGATTGTGGCTTCTCCTTACCATGAGACATTTGAGCCTAATTATAGCTCATTTCTATGGGAGACCTTATCCATGAGAATGAGGAACAGTGAGTTTAAGAGCAATAGTAATTAATATAAAAGACACAGGAGTGTCATAACTAACATCCATTTGGAAATAGCCACATATTAACTGAGTTTCTACCAGTGAATCAGAGCTGTCCTTCAGGAACCTGCAGACTGCAATGAGCATAGGAAAGAGTGAGAATTAAGAAAGTCCAAGTGTCAAATGATAAAGTATCAAGAGATAATAAAATGCCTGTGATAAAAATGACTGGCCTGAAACCCAGTTCCAGTGTGTGTGTGGGCATTTCCCAGGCTCCACCCATGATTAAGAGTGTTGTGGAGGGGATGGACCTTCCTTCAGATTAGAGTCCCTGGGACTGTGCTCAGGGATCACAACTGGCAGTGTTCAGGAAACCATACATGGTGCCAGAGATCATACCAGAATCAGCCACAGGCAAGGTAAGTTCTTTAACCCCTGTACTATATATAATTTTTATTGAGACCAATGTGAATTACAAATCTTTCACAGTTGTATTTCAGGTACATAGTGACAGTGAATTAGGGCCATTCCCACCACCAGTGTTGATCTCTCTCTGCCATAGTTCCCAGCATGCCTCCTATACTTCCACCCTTAGCCCCCTGGACTACTAGTGGAACAGGTCTCTTTTGTGTATGGCTTGTTGTAGTTTGGGTCTCTTAATTCTATTGCCTTTGACTTTGATTTGGGTATTTAGGTTTGACCATTTTTTAATTTCCACTCAATGCTCCTGAGACTGCTTGGCCCCTGGGTCTCCCATCCACTTTTTTTTTTCCTTTTCTTTTCTCAATTATAGGAAGCCATCAAAATATAAGGCCAAACAAGATGATTCATGTTCTATGATTCTGTAAATAAATAAATAAATAAATAAATAAATAAATAAATAAATAAATAAATAAAGCGGATGGGAGCCCCTTCTAGAAGCTATAAGTATAAATAAAATTAAAAGAAGAAATAAAAATAAAGAAAAATATAAATAAAAAATAAATAAATAACGGGGGGGCAGAAATGGCAATATTTTTTGTTTTTGTTTTTTTGCATAGGCACAGTAAATATTGGGGAAATTTTAAAGGAAATTTCCTTGGCCTAAGAGATACAGGGTGTCTCTACCCTTGAAGCATAGTGTCTTAAAACTGACCATAGGCTCCAGACATGTTGTTAAACCTCAAGGTCTTTCTTTATGGTGCTAGGAAATGTTCTGCTCAGTCACCGTTGTCAAAGTCAATATTCTGTAATGAGAGATCTTGGTTTTTGCAAAGATCCTAGGACAAAGCTTAGAATAAAGTCTTTCTTTATGGTCCCAGGAAAAGTGTTGCTCAGTGGCAGTTGTTGTAATCAGTCTTCTGTAATTAGTAATCTTGGTTTTTGCACAGATCCTAGGATGAAGAGTCTTCTGATTTCATTTCACTATTTAGTGGTGAGGTAAGGCAACCTACCCTTAGATCAAGATTGTTAGTGTTTTCTCATCATCAGGATGTCATATGAACCTACCCTGGCTCAAGCTGGTGCCAGCACAGTATTAGGTTCTCCCGAGGGTGGGGTGGGTTTGAAACTGATGCTAGGTAGAGATCTGCCCTGTACAATCTTTCTGAACAAATTCTTGTTTTCTTTAGGATAATGCCCATTTCTTGCTTCACATCACATTTCTTTGTTTTCCTTCCTCATGTCACTATTTTTCCCCTCTTTTGTCACAACATTATCTCTTGGATTGTTTGGGAAATATTGAAAATATATTCATTTGTTATCATTTATTAAATCTTTGATAGGCACAGGAGAAAACAAATGTCATTGTCTTGTTTTAATTTCCTTTACAATACTCTGACTTATAGTTAGTTTTGTTTTGGGCCAAACTTGGCCACACTCAGAGATAATTCCTGACTCTGCCTTCAGAAATCACTCTTGTGGGGCTCTAGATGCAATATAGGATGCTAAGGATCAAATTCAGGTTTGCTACTGTGCAAGGCAAATGCCCTACCCACACCAGTTCATAATCTGGCTTTGGATCAACAGAACCATCACTCCTATCACTAAAGGGGGCTGAAGGTACAATAGCTAGATTCAGTGGATTGTATGATGGGTTTGGATATGTGGAGGAGAAATCAGGACTTAGATATATTTGGTAAAACTCACTGTTTTAAGATATGATCTTTTAAAAAACAAACCTATTTATTTGGATTCCTTTTCTCATAAAACAGGCAGTTCTTTGTGCCTTTGAAAGAATACATAGACCACAGAAACTCATCTCAACTACCCAGAAATGACTTTAATATTGGCCATTTTCAAACACTGCTCTCCACAGCAAACAATTTAGAATTTGCTGAAGAGTCCTTACAATACAGAGTCTGTTCAGAGGCTGCTGATTTCAGAACTTCTGTACACAGTGCATAATGAAGAGAAGAAGAAAGTGGATACTTGAAGGTAATTTCAGAAAAGGAAGCAGTCAGGGACAAAGATCAAAGGGCTAAAGCACATGTTTTGCATGTGAGAATGCTGAGTTCGGTCTTTGGCACCACAGGGTGCTGGATATGCCCACACACACAGAGGGAAAAATGAAAAGGAGAAAAATTCAACCACAAATAAAAGCATGGAGCAAGTTATTAATCCAAATAAATAAAAGGGAACTCTTCCAGGTCCAATACAAATCAAGACTCAGCCTCCATCACACAAAGATGCCAACTACCAAATGTATGAATACAAGAGTGGAATCAGCTTAATCTCAGGCAAGGAAATTTCTATTCTTTAGTCAATCAACATCAATCAACAATTGATCTACTTTCATTCTCATAGAATGACAAAAATTCCCATCACTCTTAGATGGTAAAAATAAAACATGCCCAGCTTGAAGTGCTGGGATTTTTTTTTTTAAACTTTATTGATTGATTGATTGATTGGCTTTTGGTCACACCCAGCAGCACTCAGGGGTGATTCCTGACTCTGTACTCAGAAACTGCCTCTGGCAGGCTGGGGGACAATATGGGATGCCAGGAGTTGAACTAGGTCCCTCCCAGGTCAGTTGCATGCAGGCAAACGCCCTACCACTGTGCTATCTCTCCAGCCCGGGAAAATTTTATTGTTCTAAGAAAATGAATGTTGACGATAATTTTTCAGCACTTTTCTTTCTTTTTTGGGGGGAGGGGTAAAAAACTCTCAAGGCTTACTAGCTAGAGTAACTGTTTAATACAAACCCAAAGTTCCTGATAATCTAGGCACTTTATAATACAGATGAAGCAGGGTCGAAGAGATAGCATGGAGGTAAGGCATTTGCCTTGCATGCAGAAGGACAGTGGTTTGAATCCCGGTATCTCATATGGTCCCCTGAGCCTGCCAGAAGCGATTTCTGAGCATAGAGCCAGGAGGAACCCCCGAGTGCTGCCGGTGTGACCCAAAAACCAAAAAAAAAAAAATACAGATAAAGCACTTCCATGATTAGATTTTATTTTAGACTCTCTGTGTCCATGTGAGCACATGGCAGTGAAAGAGGGAATTCTGTCTTCCCTCCAGAGTGCAGCTACCATTAGTGTGACCCAGGGAATCCCCAGCACTGCAGGGCCTGAACAGCTCCATGTCCTCAGGCCCTTGTACTGAACTTCCAGTCTGGTTGACCTAGACCCATAAGAGGATCCATAGGCCTCTATAGTACCTCTTGGAAGCCCAACATTCTCACAAGAAAAATATTGTTTACAAAGATAGAAATGCTGCTGAAACAGAATTTTACTGGCAGGCAGTGATTACAGGATACTTTGAAATGAGCATCATCCACTGATTCAGAAAGATACACTCAGAGAACAAGGGACTTGAGAGGCAGCAAACACTAAGCAATTTACAGCTTAAGATCTTACTGGCTTTGCTTTTCTGCAAAAAGATATAAGATCTGTGACTGACTCCCAACACTACTATGACTAGAGTATGTTAATTGACCATATTAATTTTGCTACCTGTGGACCTGATTCTATTTTTGCGGGGGTAAGAGAGTGGGGAAGGTTTGATTAACACCCAGCAGTACTAAGGGCTTACTCCTGGCTCTGTACTTAATCCTTCCATTCCTGGTAGAACTTCTAGCCTATAATATTTGGCGGGGGATCTAAAATATAGATGAAAGGGCTGGAGCAAAATTATAGAAGGTTAAGGAGCTTGTCTTGCACATGGGCCGATCCCCAGCATTCCATATGGTTCCCTAAGTACCTCCATGAGTGAGCCCTAATGTAGTCGAGTCAGGATAACCCCTGAGAATTGCCAGTTGTGGCCCAAAAACAAAACACAACCAAATTTAAGATGAAGAAAACTCAACTGGATTGAGAGTAAAGTGCAGACGTGTGTAACCTGCATATCAATGGCTTTGCAAACTCAGATGTGTGTAAGTAAGCCTAGAAGAGCAGTGCTATTTCCCCAACATCACAGGGGTTGCATTTATCTGGGAGCTATATGAGAAAGGCCTCTATGTTCTACAAAGCATCTGCACCTTACCATAGATGGTCTCTGAGACACAGCTTACATACTTTCCAGTACCATGTGATGAGCTATGTGACTAAGTTTTTGTTGGTTTTTTTGTTTGGTTGGTTTGATTTGCGGACTACACTTGTCAGTGCTCAGGGGATATTCCTGGCTCTGTACTCAGGAATCATTCCTGGCAGGCTTGGGGAACCATTTTTAACTGAAACCATATGAGAGCTGGAACCTAAGTCATAGCATACCCTACCTGCTATGCTATAGCCCAAACCCAGGTCAACAGTGTACAAGGTAAATGCCATACCCACTGTGCATCTCTCCAGACCCATGACTGTCTTGTTTTAAGAGGCCTGAGTGTGAATCCAGGATTAACTCTTAGCTGAATTCCCCCATCTGGACCCCAAACTTGCAGAGAAAGGGATCTTCTCTAGTCATGCGGCAGCACAGGAGCAACTGCAGAGAGAATACAGATGCTGGCAACACATCTCTCCTCTCCAGTCTGTTGATTGTGACACACCATAGTCAGGCTGCAAAGAGCTTCCTCTGATCTCAGCCAAAAGGCTGAGAAGCAATTGCAAAAGAGCTTCAGCTGGATTCTAACTAAGATTCACAGACCAGTTTTCTGAGCCAGCAAACCCTGTGCAGCTGGTCTTAGAAATGGCCTGATTATAGCAGACAGCACTGGCCACACTGTCCTGAAATTATTAGCCTTTTATTAACAAAGAACTTGCTTTTTCATTTTACAGTGGGTCCCACAGATTATGAAAACAGTTGGGGCTACCATTTAGTACCATTTAGATTTTTTTAAAGGGCAGGACCTCTCCAGGCTCTGTGCTTAGGCACCATACCAGGGGAACCATCTGCAGTGCCAGGGTTCAACTTAGAGTTGTGGGCAAACACCTTCACCTTTGTTCTGTCTCTCCAGCCTCTATTTGAACCTTTGCATCTTCTAATAAAGGAATATAAATTCCCTGTATTTAGGCACTTGGTCTAGGAGAAAGGGTCTAGAACTTGTCCCCCAGTCTCTCCTGGGATCATTCCCTGGATAGCCATCAGCTGAACTCCTTGCCCTCAAGAAGCCCTGCTGGGTGACCTCAGGGCACTGTCCTCTGTTTCACTCTCTCCCAGCCCTTCCAGATACCCAGAGAGACTCTGCCTGTTTTCCCTTGGGCTCAGGGGGCCTGTGCCAGAGGAGGTTTGCTTTCTTCCAAAATGTAGATGACAGATTAAAGAGATTCTTACTCTTTTCTTTTTTTTCTTTCTTTCTTCTTTCTTTCTTCTTTTTTCTTTCTCTCTTTTCTTTCTTTCTTTCTTTCTCCTTTCTTTTTCTTTCTCTTTTCTTTCTTTCTTTCTCCTTTCTTTTTCTTTCTCTTTTCTTTATTTCTGCCTTTTCTTCCTTCCTTCCTTCCTTCCTTCCTTCCTTCCTTCCTTCCTTCCTTCCTTCCTTCCTTCCTTCCTTCTTTCTTTCTTTCTTTCTTTCTTTCTTTCTTTCTTTCTTTCTTTCTTTCTTTCTTTCTTTCTTTCTTTCTTTCTTTCTTCCTTCCTTCCTTCCTTCCTTCCTTCCTTCCTTCCTTCCTTCCTTCCTTCCTTCCTTTCTTTCTTTTCTTTCTTTGTTTTCTTTCTTTCCTTCCTTCCTGTGGTGACAAGCTTGTTTCATAATACAGTTCAGGTCTTTGGTTGGTTCAATATTTCTTCTCTTCAGACACAAACTTGTTCATGATTAAGTTTCAGTCATACAATGTACAACACCCTTTACCAGCACATATTTCCTGTCCCCAGGGTCCCTAGTTTTCTTCCTCCCCCGATGCTTGCCTCTGGGGCAGGTATTTCTCTCTCTCTCTCTCTCTCTCTCTCTCTCTCTCTCTCTCTCTCTCTCTCTCTCTCTCTCTCTCTCTCACTCACTCTCTCTGTCTCTCCTCCTCTCTCCTTTTTCTATCTCCCCCTCAATCTTCCTTTTTCCTTTTAGACATTATGGTTTGCAATATTGTTACTAAAGGTATCCTGCATATCACTTTCCCTCCTTTCAGCGCCCAGTTCCTGTCCAGAGTGATCATTTCCCACTTTTATTTTCACAGTGGTCCCTTTTTTGCCCTAATTGCACTCCCCTGCTCTTTGTGGCAAGCTTCCTACCATGGACTGGTCCTCCTGGCCCTTGTCTCTATTGTCTCTGTATATTAATACCATACTTTTTTTTTAATATCCCGTAAATGAGTGCAACCATCTATTTCTATCCCTCTCCTTATGACTTTCTATGACTCAGCATACTTCCATATTCATCCATGTATAAGCAAATTCAAGACTTCATTTTTTTTCTAACAGCTGCATAGTATTTCATTGTGTAGATGTACCATTGCTTCTTTATCCTCATCTGTTCTCATGCACTTGGGTTCTTTCCAGTTTCTAGCTAGTGTGACTAGTGCTGTGATGAACATAGGATTGCAGAGGGCTTTTCTACATTGTGTTTTTGGGCTCCAAGGTTATGTCCCTAGGAGTGGTAGTGCTGGGTTATATGGAAGTTCAATTTCTAGTTGTTTGAGGAATATCTATATAGTTTTCTGAAAAGACTGAACCATTCTACATTCCCATTGGCAGTGAATGAGAGTCCCTTTCTTCCCGCATCCTTGCCAACACCAACTAGTTGTTCTTGTTCTTTGTGATGTGTGTCAGTCGGAGAGAGATTTCTTGTGTGTGTGTGTGTTAGTGTGCACTCGTGCACTAACACACATACACACATGCGCGCGTACATGCAACACCTTTGTAGGGATATAGGGGAAAGAGACCAGCAGAGACCAACTGGGATTCCTCCTCCTACAGAATCTCAAATCCAGGGTACAAGTTTTTACTTGACTGCCAATCCCACCACATTTTTAAAACTATCTTTATTTAAGCACCGTGATTACAAACATGTTTGTAGTTGGGTTTCAGTTATAAAAAAGAATGCCCCCTTCACCAGTGCAACATTCCCACCACCCAACGCCCCTCATCACACTCCTCCTTCACCCTCTGCCTATATTCTAGACAGGCATTTTATTTCACTCACTACCATTGTCATGATAGTTGTTAGTGTAGTTATTTCTCTAATTACACTCACCTGTCTTTGTGATGAGCTTCATATCATGGGCCAGTCCTTCCAGCCCTCTCTATCGCCTCTGGGTATTATTACAATAATGTGCTTTATTTTTCTTAAATCCCACAGATGAGTGAGATTATTCTGTGTCTATTTCAAAGAAAGATTTCCTTTTCCTCTTTCTTTCTTTCTTTCTTTCTTTCTTTCTTTCTTTCTTTCTTTCTTTCTTTCTTTCTTTCTTTCTTTCTTTCTTTCTTTCTTTCTTTCTTTCTTTCTTTCTTTCTTTCTTTCTTTCTTTCTTCCTTCCTCCCTCCCTCCCTCCCTCCCTCCCTCCCTCCCTCCCTCCTTCCTTCCTTCCTTCCTCCTTCCTTCCTTCCTTCCTTCCTTCCTTCCTTCCTTCCTTCCTCCTTCCTCCTTCCTTCCTTCCTTCCTTCCTTCCTTCCTTCCTTCCTTCCTTCCTTCCTTCCTTCCTTCCTTCCTTCCTTCCTTCCTTCCTTTCTTTTTCTTTCTTCTTCTTTCTTTCTTTCTTTTTGGGAATCGGCCACACCCGGTGACTCTCAGGGGTTACTCCTGGCTATGTGCTCAGAAATCACTCCTGGCTTGGGGGACTATTTGGGGTGCCAGGGATCAAACCCAGGTTGTCTTGAGTCAGCCTTGTGCAAGACAAATGCCCTTTTGCTGTGCTATTGCTCCAGGGCCAAAGAGAGATTTCTTTTCTTTTCTTTTTGTTTTTTTCTTTTGGGGGGGCACACCAGGTGACGCTCAGGGGTTACACCTGGCTGTGGTGTACCCTAAGACCCACCCATTTCTGGGAGGGGTCTTAACCGGATAATAGGTGTGACCCTACCTGCAAGACCTCCCATTCCTGGGAGGGGTCGGGAAAAAGTTAGATAAGCCTGGGACGAAAGGGATTCGGCCCTTTTTGCCCCTTTTGCCTTTTCTCTCTTGGCCCGGCTTGGCTTCCTGGCTTTTGGATCTTTGGGCCGCATGGAGCCCAAAGGGAAGATGGCTAACAGGAGATAAGATGCAGGGCTAGCAAAATATAGCTGAATGCTTAAAAGGTTGACATAGGCCACACACCTGTGGTGGCTAGGGCATAAATAAAGATGATTCTTCCTGAAGCCTGCGTGTGAGTGATTTCACCTGGGCCTGGAACTCGCCGGCTGCATGGAGGTTGCAGAGCCATGTGGGCTGGATGGCATCATCCACCATCCAGCCCCATCGTTAATTATTTAATGCAACACCTGGCTATGCACTCAGAAATCACTCCTGGCTTGGGGGACCATGTGGGACGCCCGGGGATTGAACTGCTGTCTGTCCTAGGTTAGTGCATGCAGGCAGACGCCCTACTGCTTGTGCCATCACTCCAGTCTCAAGAAGGAAGATTTCTTATGGTGAAATCTGGATCATGGACTGCAGTGCTTGGAGGGAGCCCATGCTTTCTCCCTAGCACCACACGGTCCCCTGGACACTGCCGTGTAGCCCCAAAACAAAAAAGTGAAAGCTGGGGTTGGAGAGATAGTCTAAGGCTGTGGTCAGCAACCTGCAGCTCGCGACCCACATGCTGCTCTTTACAGTTTTAATTTGTCTCTTCTGTGTGCTGATTGGCCGCTCCAGGAGTCAGGATTCTGCTCCTAACCTCTGTCAGTGGGCGCCCTGTGTGCAGCCCCGGAGGCCCGCTCCACACAGCTCCAGTCGGGTCATGTGGTATGGGGGGGGGGCGTTACTTTCTGTCTGGCACCACAGCGTTGAGGCAGCATCCATGCTACAATACAGACTGAGGAGCAACAGAGGAGAGAGCCCTGGGTGGGTCAGTGGCTGCATCGTGGTGCCTGGTGAGTCATTGTCCAGCCTGGACTCCCCATCCCCTCCCCTGTGGGCCAATATTTGTATTGGGGCCCTGTGAGCCAGAGCTTCACGCATTTTTTTTTAAATCTAGGAGCCAGCAAAATAAGTTAGTCGCCAGCTTCTGAGGTCAATATATAACAGTACCAGTGAGAACTATTTGAGTGAACCCAGCTTAAAATATCCATGATGAGCCCCACTAATTTTATAATACTATTTACACACACATAAGATGCCATATATGCGTCATCCACAGATCCCCCCCCCCATAACAATGTGCCATCCTCAGTTCCCCCATAACAGTGCCTCATCCACCTATAAATACCAGTGTGTCTTCCACAGATAAATAACAGAGGATAAATAAATAACAAGAGGAAGCGTTTTGAAATGTTTTGCTTCCTTATTATCAGAAAGCAAAGCATTTCTCCTCAAGAAGGGTGTTCACTATCCAGAATTAACAATCAGGGGATTCAAAAACTATATTTCATGGTGGATGTTACTTCACATCTAAATCGGCTTAATCATAAACTACAGGGGAAAGGAAACACAAGTTTTTCGATGTTAGAAGTTACTTTGTTTGAAAACAAATGATCTGTTTTTGCTCAAGATTTTGACAGAGAAACTTTGATTCACCTTCCAAGCCTGTTGAAACATCACCAAGAAAATAATTCTGATATTGACATTACCTATTTTAAAACAGCACTTTTAAATATGAGGGAAGCTTTTCTCAAGAGGTTTCAGGATTTCAGAAACAGCAAAGCGGCATTGGCTTTTGTTAAAAAAAAAAAACAAAAAACCTCTGGATGCCATTGTAATATAATTAAATTTTTTCCCTTTAATATCGACGCTGGCAACTTTGAAATGCAATTTCTGGATTTAAAAAACAAGGAACAGTGAGCTCGAAATTTGAATGTCTTTGTGCTTATTTAGAAAGATTGGAGAAACACAAATGTGAACTTAGTTGACAGCACAAGTGATCTGCTTTGAAAGACCTGGAGAAGGAAGATAATTTGATTTTTAACACCTGGCATAGTATTCCTGACTCATATAACCAACTAAAAAAGCTAGCGTTTGCTGTTCTTTCCTTTTTTGGGTTTACATATTTATGTGAACATTCATTTTCAAGCATGAATCTTATCAAGAGTAAATTGAGAAATCGTCTCATCGACGAGAACCTGGAATAGTGCCTAAAATTAAAAACAACAACATACGAACCTGACTTACTCAAACTATCCAAGGAAATGCACGGCCAATGTTCACATTAGCGTTTGTGACTTTGTCAGTCATTGTCAGGATGTAATTTTCTCTACATTGTAAGGCAAATTTTATGAAATTCAACGTTATCAATAAATAATACCATTCTAAAGTTTTAGTTTTATTAGTTGTGTTATTTGTATCCTCCCGACCTATGTGGATACTTGCATGCAGAATATTCTCAATAAAAACTTATCGAAACTAAAAACAGTGTACCATCCTATGTATTTTCGGTTTTTAAAATGTAGGTCTCGGGGCCAGAGAGATAGCAGGGAGGTAAGGCGTTTGCCTCTCATGCAGAAGGTCAGTGGTTCGAATCCAGGTATCCCATATGGTCCCCTGAGTCTGCCAGGAGCAATTTCTGAGCATAGAGCCAGGAGTAACCCCTGAGTGCTGCCAAAAACAAAAACAAAAAACAAACAAATAAACAAACAAAAAATGTGGCTCTCAAAATAAATTTCAATCGTGGTTTTGGCAAGATTTGGCTCAGTTGAAAAAAAAAAAAGGTTGCCGACCACTGGTCTAAGGGTTTGGGCCTGAAGTCTCAGTTTCCCACTTGTGAAAGGGTCGTGCAGAATAGGCATCTGCCTGCCCAGGATCTCCCAGAGCACATAGTGTGAACGACAGACAGCGCGTGGTACCTGGGACTGAGCCCTTCCTGGGTTGTTTGTTTGGGTTTGGGGTTTAGGGGACCACACCTGGAGGTCCTGGGGGGACTATGCAATGTAAGGGGGAATCCATGGGGGCTCCAGCCATGCAGAGTAAAAGCTGATTAAGAGTGATCTCTGTCTGTCTGATCCAGCCCTTGGCACTTACTATGAAATAGTGGTCGTCCCATGTTGTTAAATGGATCCGATGCTGATGAAAAACGTCTGTTTCCTCTCCCCCAAAAGTCACCAGCCACCCCCTTCGCCCTCAAAGGGCTTTGCTGGCAGGACTAGGGGTGGGACCCCTTGAAGGCAATCCCCACCACCCCACGCCCCTGCTCCTCCCTCTCTCCTTCCTTCCCTCCTCCGTCTGGGCTCCCACGCCCGGCAAGGGGGTCTGGTCTGCCCAGGGGTGGCGGGGCGGTGCTGGCCATCAGCTCCAGCCTATGACTCGATGGAAACTCCGGGTTCGTGGGGGGCGAGGGGCGGGTGAAAGGCTCATTGATGCAGCTCTCGGCCGGGTCCCTGAGCACAACCAGCTCCGGCTGCAGCCCCCCGAGCGCCCCTATCCCAGCCCCAGCCATGCGCCCCCTGCGCCCCGACGGCCCCGGCTGGGGGCTCCCCGGCTTTGCGCTACTGCTGCTGCTGCTGCTGCTGCCGCCCCCCCAGCTGCCGGCCTTCGCCTCGGAGATTCCCAAAACGAAGCCAAAGGCGGCGATACGGCAGCGGGAGGTGGTGGACGTGGTGAGTCCTGGGGGGACGGGGTTGGGAAGCTAGGGCCGAGTCCCGGGAGGCATCAGTCCTGGGGAGGGAGGGAAGGAGGGGTGCTGGCCCACCAGCTGAGTGTCCCCTCGCTTTGTCTGGCTCTGTAAGGGAGAAAGAAAAGGACTGGGGCTCCTGGACAGGCATGCATGGGACCCCGGAATGATAGGCCACCCCGTGTGCTGCAGAGGCAGCCTGATCCCAAAAGACAGATATTCCAGGTGCTAATTTTCAGGCATCTCCATCAGGGTGGAGGGGTGCAGGAGAGCCGGATGGGGGGCCTTAGGGGAGGTCAGAAACTGGGCCCTGGAGCTCCCTGCTGGGGCCCCCAGGGTCTCATGTGCCATTGGGGCAGCTGCCACGTCTGCCTGCATGGGGGACAAGTAACCCCCCTCTGCACAGTGCCGTCCAGATCCTTGAAACTAAAGCCTGTGAGTCATGTTGGGTCATCTCCGAGGGCTGCAATTTTCCTCGGACCACAGCTGGGGCCATGAGGGGTTCAAAGAGCTGGAGGGGAAGGAAGGCCCCCCACTCCGCCCTTGTGTTATTGTGTTGTAGAGAAGAGTCAGGCCTTGCTTTTTAGAGCTTAAGGCCACCCGGTAGAGACATCCCAGGAACCTCGGGACAATTTCCAGGAGACCAAACCTAGGCTGCTTTTCAAGAGACCTCCACCCCAGAAATCTGGGGTGACCAGAGCAAGCACCTCACTCTCTCCCATGGTCCCTGAATGTGACATGTTTTGTCTCCCAAACCAATCTGTGCAGATAAACTGGAATCTAGGTATAACTAGGCATCTCAGAGAGGAGGGGTTTTTATAATTAAAAGCTGTTGGATTTGATCCTAGCATCCCATATGGTCCTCTGAGCACCATCAGGAGTACCGAATGCAGAGCCAGAAGTAATCCCTAAGTTCCACTAGATGTAGCCTCCCCCCTCAAATAACACAATAAAAAAAAAGTTGTTATGAGTGGCTGGAATGATAGTACATCAAGTAAGGGTATTTACCTACCATCCAACTGACCCTGGTTTAATCCACTATATCTCATAAGATTGCCCTGAGCTCACTAGTAATGATTCCTGAGTGCAGGGCCAGATGTAAGCCCTGACCACAGCTGGGTGTGACCCTAAAATATAAAAAACAAAACCAAAGCAAACAGAAACCTGTTTCAAGGGCTAGAACCATAGCATAGCAGGTAGAATGTACTAAGACCTCGCGAGGTTCAGGCTGGAGCAGTGGCTCAAATGGTAAGGCGTTTGCCTTGCAGGTGGCTAACTTAGGACAGACTGCAGTTTGATCCCCCGGCATCCCTTATGGTCCTCCAAGCCAGGGGTGATTTTTGAGCGCCTAGTCAGGAGTAACCCCTGAGCATCACCGGGTGTGGCCCAAAAACAAACAAACAAACAAAAACAAAAACAAAAACAAAAAAAAGAAAAAGAAAAAAAAGAAGAAAGACCGAGGCTCCTTCCTGGGCAGGTTCCTTGAGCCTGCCAGGAGTGATTCCTAAGCAAGGAGCCAAGAGCTCTGAGAGTGGTCCCGCCCCTAAAGTATTTAGAAAAAAGAGTTTCAAATTTAAGCATGCCGGTTGTAAACTAGTTCTATGTCTGATTTTTAAATTCTGGGAAGGGAAAAAGTTTTCTGCCTTATTTCACATGCCCCCTTGTGGGGTGAATGGACGGAGCAAAAGTTGACACTGTCATTTTGCTTCATAAGGCAGAAGGCACAAGGCATGGTTTCTATTTTAAGAGTCTGGATTGTTTTTTTAAAGGCTTTACCAAACATGCATTCATTTTATGAATCTGACCCTTTCTCCATAAAATGAGTCCCTTTCCCTCTTTTCCCTCCCAAGGATTTCGAGTAGATGTGGTTTCCTCACAACTCTAGTCTGATTTGCAAGCAGCCAGGCTCAGGTGCATCCTGGAGTTTGGATTTGGGTTTTGCCTGGGGAAAAACCCTCCAGAGTCCTTAAGAAAGTTTCAACAGACCGTATAAGCAGCTTCTTTGTACAGGATCTTTCAAAGCGCTCCTTTCAGCTCCCAGCGAGCGCTGCCCCCAGCTGGTGAGTGAAAGAAACCTCACAAAACCTCCTGATTTGGCATTTTACTCGTGTGTGCAGGTTTAATATTTTGTTTTGTTTGGGGACCACACCCAGAGGTGCTTGGGGTTTACTCCTGACTTTAGTGCCCAGGAATCTTGGCAGAATTCTGGGTGCACCAGATGGGGTGCCGGGGATTGAACTGGGGATGCAAGGTAAGCAAGTACCCTATCCTCTCTCCTATCATTCCTGCTCTGGGGCTTTATTTTAAAGTGAAATAAGGCAGATGTGGATTCAAATTAGATACATTTCTATAGTTTCTGAAAGGTGAATAAGATTAAAAGGGTGAATAGAAGTTCTCAAATATGTAATTACTGATATAGAGGAGAAGGGGCTTTAGGGCCATGCTTGGCAGTGCTAGGGACTACTCCTAGCTCAGCGCTTGGGAACCAAGCAGTGCTAGGGATCAAATGCAGGGGCCTCTTGCGTACAAAACCAGAGTTCCAGGCTGTTTGAGAGCTCTCTGCTGCTCTTGACTTTTGGGGTATACAACACTTTGTTGTAAGGCTGTGCTGTGCTCTGGCATGTCCAACTGCTACTGTTGACCCCAATAGCAGCACTCTCCTTCCATATGATAGTCCAGGTGTCTTTGACATTGCCAGTTGTTCTTTGACTAGTCCAGGTTGACTGCAGGCAAGGCAAACACCCTACCTGCAATACTATCTATTGCTCTGGCCTCTCTAGGGATTATCTTGGGGAAATCAGTCAGAAGAAGAAACTGGTTATATTCAAGAATAAATTTTTCTCATCATAATTGTTTTGTGACAGAAGGAGAGAGAAATAACTGTATAGGGCAGTGTTTACATAAAACTCTAAAAAAGATCACTCAATAACTGGATGAGGAAATGTTATGTAGAAAAGGGGCTGGTGGGTAGATCATTCTTGACCTAGAACCTAGAGAAGAGAATAGAGAAGGAAATAAATCAAGATGGGAAGGAAAAGTTGGGAAAGGGAAGTAATGGGGGGACAGGGGTAGTGTGATGTGGTGATATGGAAGAGTGGTATAGCTACATCCAAGCACAGACTTAGTAACACTGATAACATGAGATCTAAACTGCAACCCCAAACTTAGTAATGTGCCTGACAAGGAGGCAGATGGGTGTGGGGTAAGGGATGAGGGATGACAGAGCATTGGGAATGGGAGTTGACACTGGTGGTGGGATTAGTGTTGAAAAACTTTGCGCCTAACACTCAACTATCAATAACTTTGTAAATCATAGTTTTTTAAAATTTTTTAAATATCTTTCAAAAATTCATAGTCTAGGGCTGGATCAATAAAATAGTAGAGAGGGCAATTGCCTTGTATGCAGCCCGGGTTCAATTCATCCTTGGCATTCTATATGGTCGGTCCCCTCTGCACTGCATAGAGTAACCACTTCTCAATGCCAGATGTGGCCTAAATCCAAAAAAAAAAAATCACATTCCTTTATAAAATACAAGGTTCAAAGGAAAAAGCAGTATATTAAACTGTACCCACTTTGAAATACAACAATTTGAAATGCATAGGCTTTCAATGAGCAGTTGGAAAAAGTGAAAAATGTGACAAATAGGGGCCGGGCGGTGGCGCTGGAGGTAAGGTGCCTGCCTTGCCTGCGCTAGCCTAGGACGGACCGCGGTTCGATCCCCCGGCATCCCATATGGTCCCCCAAGAAGCCAGGAGCAACTTCTGAGCGCATAGCCAGGAGTAACCCCTGAGCGTCACAGGGTGTGGCCAAAAAAAAAATGTGACAAATAAAAGTTCTGTGTGTGTGTGTGTGTGTGTGTGTGTGTGTGTGTGTGTGTGAATTTAAAGTTTGTGGGATAAAAAGAACCAAAGCAAAAGATGAGACACTGACCTGCAAACAAGGCTTTAGGGTCTGACCGCAGGAGAGATGGGAAACAGGTACAGCTATGTGACAGTAGGGGGCAGGACTGGCAATTTGATGGCATGTTGTGGTGCAGCAAAACTGGACGTGTAAACCATCGATATACTGTGATACCTCAATAACAATGAGAAAATAAAATACAAAGAGCAAAGCCTGTGCAAGAAAAGACTCAAAAAGAAATCTCAGTATTTTAGAAATAATTTAAAAATCAATCCCCTAGACTGTATGTAACTCAGCAGTGGAGCACTTGCATTGCCTGAGTGAAGCACTGTAAAGAGAAAATCAACCCCTCCAGCCTGACTTCTCTAGGATTCTGGTCTCCAGAGATCTACAAACAAAGTGGCTCTGGGCTGGAGACACAATACAGCAGTTAAGGTGCTTGCCTTGTGCATAAGCGACCCCTGGCAGCATCCCCCATTCTCTGAGCCCTGCCAGGACTGATCCCTGACTTCTGAGATCTGAGCATTGCCAGGTGTGACTCCCAAAGCAGCCAAACAAGCAATGAATTTCTGATCACAGTGTGGCCATTTTTGCTAAGAAGTTCGTGTCTGGGGCCGGGAAGGTGGCGCTAGAGGTAAGGTGTCTGCCTTGCAAGCGCTAGCCAAGGAAGGACCGCAGTTCAATCCCCCGGCGTCCCATATGGTCCCCCCAAGCCAGGGGCAATTTCTGAGCGGTTAGCCAGGAGTAACCCCTGAGCATCAAATGGGTGTGGCCCAAAAACAAACAACAACAACAAAAAAAAAACAAAAACAAAAAAAGAAGTTCATGTCTTTACTTTTTTCTCTCTGCTACAGTACAACGGGATGTGCTTGCAAGGACCTGCAGGCGTGCCTGGGCGAGATGGGAGCCCGGGAGCCAATGGGATTCCTGGTACCCCTGGAATTCCAGGTCGGGATGGATTCAAAGGAGAAAAGGGAGAATGCCTGAGGGAGACCTTTGAGGAGTCCTGGACCCCCAACTATAAGCAGTGTTCCTGGAGCTCTCTGAATTATGGCATTGATCTCGGGAAAATCGCAGTAAGTTATTCTGAATAATTTTGGAGGTTAGCAGAAATCTTAGGGTTTTTAGAGCTGAGTGTTAAATCGACATGGTAGTAAATTTAACTTTGCTTATTTATTTATTTATTTATCACCTAAAATTGTTTTAAATTCATAAAATTTTTATTGATTTCCCCATGAGATACAGTTACAAAGTTGTGCATGATAGAGTTTCAGTCAATGTCCAACACTCCTCCCTTCACAAGGACACAGTTCCCACCACGAATGTACCCAACTTCCCTTCTGCCCTACCCTCTCTCAGCCTATCTCTGTGCTCTGTGGCAACATTTTTCTTCTCTCTCCCCCTCACCCCATTTTTTCCTTTTAGACATTGTTCACCTAAAACTTTTTATGAATAAAAAGGGGTCAGGTAAATGACTCAGTGGTAGGTACGTGTCTGCGTGGTTTGATTGTGGGCACCCCATGCCTTCAGAATAGACCTGGAGGCCCCAAACATTGCCAAGCATGATTCTTGCAACAACTAACGGGAAAAAAAAAGGAAAAGGAAAAGAAAAAGAAGAAGGGAGTTGGAGAGATTATTCTTGCCTTGCATGCATCAGACTGTAGTTGGACATTTATCCTTATGGGGGTGGTGGGGAAGGGCTACTACTTCTTTCTCATGTAGCATTACTGAGTTTAAGGGGAGTGGGTTTGAAGGGAAATCACCTGTACTGTCCGTTGTAAAGTATCCTGCAACACTGATGGGGAAAGATGATTCAAAATAGCCCATCTGACCATGCATTTTGATGCATTAAATGATTCAGTCACTTTGATTAGTGCTTGTTTTCCAAGTAATTGACAAGTCCCATAGAATGACTGGAGCTGAATATGGTTCTATTTTAAGCCCTTTCTCATGTTGATCAAGTTCTTGCATGGTTTCAGGATCCCAATATGCCTCTTCCTGATATAACTACTCTAGGCCAGTAGCAGTGATTTGAGTTTCTGAAAACTCAGCGAGTTAAAAATGTAGGCTGTTTCTTTCTTCCACTCTTTCATCTATACTTCATATATTTATTTTTCAGTGCCCAACAGATCTGCTTTCTGTGTAAAGGAACATACACAAGCTACTATAGATTTGATTTTCATATGTAATTTCTTCGTAAGCATTTTGTGAAAATGTTGCCTGATTCTTTATGCATCTAACATCAAATAAACAAAATAACCTACAATTAATTGAAAGAGGGCCCAGAGAGATAGTACAGAGGGTAAGGCCTTAACCTTGTATGCGGCTAACCCTAAATCTTCAACACTACAATCTGTCCTCCAACCACCACTAGGAGTAGTAGTCCCTGAGCACAGAGCCAGGGATACTGTCTCTGAACAGTATTTGGTGTGGCCCCAACTTCCTTCCCCAATAAATAAATGAAATAAACATCTGACATTGGTAAATGAATTGGTTCAAACTGACTGAGTTTTTTCTAAAAGTGGCCCTTTCACTACCAGTAACAGTATTATAAACCACATCACTTTAAAAAATACACAAATGGGCTAGAGCTATAATACAGTGGGTAAGGTCTTGCCTTGCAAGCAGCTGACCCAAGATCTGACCCAAGTTCAATCCTCAGCATCCCAGATGGTCCTCTGAGTGCCATCAGGTGTGATTCCTGAGTGCAGAGCCAAGAATAATTCCTGAGCAGTGCCAATTTTGGCCCCCCAAAATGCATAAAAATTAAATAATAAAAGTGGCACTTGAACTCTGAATTCCTAATATGGCTTCAGGTTTTTTTTTTTAGAAGGAATCATAATGGCGTTGACAGCCTTCTGTAAGTAAAAGAGTATAAAACCATAAAGCAATAATTTCACAGACTGGTCAAATGGAAGAAAGTTTGAGAATTTAGAAGTGTGGGGTTTTTTTTTCTTTATTTCTTTTTGTTTGTTTTGGGCCACATCCAGTTGTGCTCAGGAGTTACTCCTGGCTCTGTACTCAGAAATCACTCCTGGCAGGCTCAGGGGTCCATATGGGATACTAGGAATCAAACCGGAGTCTGTCCTGGGTTAGCTGTGTGCAAGGCAAACACCCTACCACTGTGCTATCACTCAGCCCCTTATAAGTGTGTTTCCTAAATAACAAGAACTTATTCTGTGCTTCCCTCCATTCTGTTTGCTGTGGCTCAGAAAGAAACAAGTCAAGAACAAATGTACACAGATTGTACTAGGCTAGCGTGGTCTTGACAGAGGGCAGAGATTCTGTTTTTAGTTTTTTCAACGTCAATAGAAAATACCCAGAAAAGATTCTAGAATGAACAAAAAGCAAATATGTAGGGTGATTAACCACCATTGAGGTAAGACTGAAAAATGGGATCTCAACAATTTCTTAGATATGATCTTAAGAAAGCTACAGTTGGATTTGTTTCAGAATCATCTGTTTATCTTGTAAAGAATCTCTTTCCCTCAGTAAAAAGGTCTGCTTTTAAAATATGGTTTAGTGGGGGCTGGAGAGAATCCAGTGAGTTAGCAAAACATTTGCCCTACATTTACCCTTTGATACCTGGAACCTTATATGGTTCTCCACGCTACTCTAGGAGGGATTCCTGAGTGCAGTGCCAGGAGCAAGCTATGAATGTCACCAGGTGTATCCCCAAAACCTAATTATAACAACAGCAACAATATGGTTTGGGGGTACATGCTCCACCGCATCTCAGCCTGAAATGTGTAATTCCTTTTATTCAACCTGAGATGTACTTTCCTCCCTGAAGAAGCCTATGTTTCTTTTGGGAGGCATATTTGGTAATGCTCAGGAGTTACTGTGCTCAGGAATCCATCTTGGCAGGCTCGGGGGACCATATGAAGTACCCTGGAGATGGAACCTGTTGTCTGCATGCAAGGCAAGTGGCTAATCTATGCACTATTGCACTGGCCCCCAAGTTCCTTCTTCGGTACCCCTACCCCCCTTTCATCGTCATATTTCTACAAATAAGTTTCTCTAAAAGCAAATTGACGTCACTGAAAAATAAACAAACAAACCGTGATTGGAGCAAAGAACAGTGACTCTTTGATTTGAAGGTGTCTTTTTCTTTTCTTTTCTTTTTTTTTTTCTTTCTTTCTTTTTTTTTTCTTTTTTTTTTTTTTTTTTTTTTTTTTTGGTTTTTGGGCCACACCCGGCGGTGCTCAGGGGTTACTCCTGGCTGTCTGCTCAGAAATCGCTCCTGGCAGGCACAGGGGACCATATGGGACACCGGGATTCGAACCAACCACCTTTGGTCCTGGATCGGCTGCTTGCAAGGCAAACGCCGCTGTGCTATCTCTCCGGGCCCTGAAGGTGTCTTTTTCATTAGCATGGAGAATGCTGACGAACAATGTCTGTGTATGCTAGGAATGCACGTTCACCAAGATGCGGTCCAACAGTGCCCTGCGGGTTCTCTTCAGCGGCGCCCTCCGCTTAAAATGCAGAAGTGCCTGCTGCCAGCGCTGGTACTTCACGTTCAATGGAGCTGAATGTGCAGGACCCCTGCCCATCGAAGCCATCATTTACCTGGACCAAGGAAGTCCTGAGCTGAACTCAACGATTAATATACATCGCACTTCTTCTGGTGAGTAGTCATGGGAAGGTTGGGTGCAGTTTGGAGAGATGGAACAGGAGATAAAAGTGCTTGCCTTACCTGTCACCAGCCACAGCTCCATTCCCAGCACTGCATTTAGTATGCCTAAGCACCTCAGGGAATGATCTTTGAGCACAAAATCAGGGTCAATCCTGGAGCCTCGCCAGGTGTGGCCCCCAAATAATAAAAAAAAAAATCCAGGTAGTAGGGTTTTCTGCAAATAATTCTCAGTTTTAGTTGAATTTCAGAATTTCCTGGGCATCTTTATAAATGAATGTTTGGATTCCATCCCTGATGAAATGGGTCAGAATGACCCCAGGGGGGCCTGAGCGATAACACAGTGGTAGGGTGTTTGCCTTGCATGCGGACGACCCAGGACGGACCGAGATTCAATCCCTGGCATCCCATGTGGTCCCCCAAGCCTGCCAGGAGCGATTTCTGAGCACAGAGCCAGGAGAGTGCACAGAGCGCAGCTGAGTGTGTCCCAAAAACTAATAAATAAAAGAATAACCCGAAGGTTCAAAATCAGATTTAAAGGAAATGTTGTGGCAGCTAACAATATGATAGTGAGATTTCTTTTTCCTTTAGTTTTGGGACTACATTCAGCAGTACTTGGGGGAACTCTTGGCAATGTGCTCAGAAATTACTCCTGGCAGGTTAGGAGGGACCACTTGGGATGTTGGAGATCAATCCTGAGTCAGTCACATGCAAGGCAAATGCTCTCCCTGCTCTGTATTGCTTTACCCCTGAGTCATGAGTTTTCTTTCTTGCTCACACTAAGATTCTGGAACTCTGAAGAATCCACATTGTTGGTCCTTCATTCTATTCCAGAGAAGCTGATCCAGAAGAATGGAATGGGGAGTGTGTGTGTGTGTGTGTGTGTGTGTGTGTGTGTGTGTGTGTGTGTGTGTGTGTGTGTGTGCAGGGGAGGGTGACCAACTTCTTCAAAATCGCCGAAGGATGGTCCTGGAGCAATAGTACAGTGGGTAGGATGCTTGCCATCCCAGGATGTTTGCCATGCATGCAGCTGACCCTGGGCATGACCTTCTGCACCTCAATCAGTTCTTAGATCACCACCAGGAGCAAATCCTGAGTCTAATAGAACCAAGAGTAGCCCCTGAAGATCATTGCCAGGTGTGGCCCCAAAATAAAAATGAATTTCTGCCTATGACTCCACTGTTTTACAACACCCCCCGGGGGGGGGGGGAAAAACAATTCAGAATGCTCAGAAAGCAGATTTCTGGGCCCAGTCCTTGAGAAGGGTAGAGATGGCATAGGAATTTATAAAAGAATTTATATTTTGCTCTGTACTTTCTAAACCTACAGTAGGGGAAAGAAGCATTCAAACTAGTGGTCATAATCATGGGTGAAAAATGTTGCTCCAATTTGCTTTTTATTGCTCTATTTTATGCTGGCCATATGCTCAGCAGTGCTCAGGGGTCACCCCTGACACCATGCTCCAGGGTCCATGCATGTGGCCTGGATTTGAACGAGGTCTACCGAGCCACAACTTCATACCAAAAGAAGAACCCTCACCTTTGTACTATCTCTCTGGCCTTTATTTTGTTCTGTTTAAAGTTTCCTTTAAAGAAGTATCTAAAAAACATACCCCAAAGTAGAATGGGTAAAAGGCCAACTTGAGAGTGTCCTACCCCATGGATGTCCCCAATATTAACTTTCTGAATTGTTTTGGGATAGTGAGCTGTGGGACCATAGACTGCAAGAATCATATCATTTCCCTGATCTCTTCTCTGGGAAGTAGTTCTTCAGTGGTTCTCAAGGCTTATTCCTGGCTCTGTGTAGAGAACACTCTAGGAGGGGCTCAGGGACTATAAAGGGTTCTGGGGATGTAACCCAACTTGGCTGCGTGCAAGGAAAACACGCAACTATAGCTTAGGTCCTGCTTTGATTTCTTCAGTTTTTTCCTAAAATTGTACTTATGAATAGCTGGGGCAAGAGTTTCTGCCACCCCTTGATCATTGTAAACCAAAAACATTCTATTGTAACAAGGTTTTAGGATTCAAGTGATACAATAAGTCAAAAGAAAAATAAAGCATATTTATTCCCAAGCAATCCAAGGACTCTTCCATATCTTTCATTATCCCCCCAGAAGACTTGAGACAAAAAGGAAAGAAGAAAGAAAGAAAGAAAGAAAGAAAGAAAGAAAGAAAGAAAGAAAGAAAGAAAGAAAGAAAGAAAGAAAGAAAGAAAGAAAGAAGGAAGGAAGGAAGGAAGGAAGGAAGGAAGGAAGGAAGGAAGGAAGGAAGGAAGGAAGGAAGGAAGGAAGGAAGGAAAGAAAGAAAGAAGGAAAGAAAGAAAGAAAGAAGGAAAGAAGGAAGAAAGGAAGGAAGAAAGGAAGGAAGAAAGGAAGGAAGGAAGGAAGGAAGGAAGGAAGGAAGGAAGGAAGGAAGGAAGAAAGAAAGAAAGAAAGAAAGAAAGAAAGAAAGAAAGAAAGAAAGAAAGAAAGAAAGAAAGAAAGAAAGAAAGAAAGAAAGAAAGAAAGAGAAAGAAAGAAAAAGAAAAACTAAAGCAAAAAAAAAAAAAAAAGCTTAAACTCCAGGGAAGTGAATGCCATTACCCAGCAAGTAGAATTGTTGTTGACGATAATGGAAACACAAGACCTGCTATTTTGCTTAGTTCTCTTTCTTTTGTCAAATTCAAAATACTTCTTCACTAAGTTCTTAGGTTCATGTGTAGGAAAAGAAGACTTGTGCCTTCCATCTGAGAAACAGTCTCTAAAGTAAGAAAAATATAGATACTAACAGTAAGAATTGGGTAAGAAGTAATATGTGTTTAGAGTGGTTAATGTAAACAATTTTCTCTTATGCTTCCTTCAAGATGTTAAAATGAGCATTACTGTCTTGTTATAACATAAAAGCTCTTGTGCCCTGGAACAGTGACCTATAAATAATGCATAAATTTCATAAATTATTCAGAGAAGCACTTCCCAAACATGCTGTGGAAAGTCATTGGGCTGATGTGCTATTATTGGATGTTGAATGTCAGAAGTAGTTTGCTATTAATGTTTTTGATTAAGACATATTTAGAATTGACCCTATAATGAAATCACCTTCCTTAGCACATTAATACATATTCTTAAGGGGAAGAAAAAGAGGATCTTAGAGTCTGATAGATAGTATAGGGGTTAAGGCACTTGCTTGGTTGTACTGACCCTAGTTTAATTTTCAGCATCACATATTGGCCCCTGAGCACAGCCAGAAGTGCTCCTTGCGTGTAGAACCAAGAGTAATACCCGAGTACTGCTATGTGTCACAACACTCCCCCCCAAAAGGAATTCCCTTTTATCAGTACAGGAAAATGCCTCAAGACTTTGCCTGTGTCCATTTGCATATATACTCATCTTGCCACCTTGGTTGGACTTTATTTGGGAGGAGTTTGGGGTAGGGACCACCCCTCCAGTGCTCAGGGATTACTCTGGTTCCATGCTCATGGGTCACCCCTAGAAGTGTTTGGGGGAACTTTATATGGGAATCAATTTAGGGTTGGCTGCATACAAGCAAAGACCTTATCTCCTGGTCCCCCAATTTATATTTTAGGCATTTAGCAATCTATATTCCAATAGTACATGATCACAGCAAAGATATTACTTGAGCTAAGTAACACTTAGGAACATGACATGATCATTGAACTCTTTCTGTAGAGCTGGCATGAGTACATGCTTATCTGCTATCCTGTAGAGCGAAATGAACATGTCTCTAGGCTATAAATGTCTGGATCTCTAGGGAGGCTGCATCTAGTGTCCCCTAGAATACATGATTGAATGATCTGGTGAACACTAGTGTTGAAAGGGACCAAACCAACAGCCAGTTCCCAGGATTCTACAGGCCTTGCCTTAGGTTCACTGATGCTAACTCACTCATGGAAGGAAGCAGGTGGCCTGTCATTCATCTCCAACAGTTGGAGGATGCTGATCTGGGAGGAAACTGGCAGTCACAGATTTGTATCACTCCCATGTTTGCACTCACTGTTCCCAAGAACCTAGCTGAGCTGCCTTTTCCACCTTACAGGTACAGACATCCAAAAGGGCCTATTATTTTTGTGTATCAAAATGACCACAGGGGACATCTTTTTAATCTAGAGAACCTTGGTAACATGGAGTGTTAAGTCAACTATTAGTATGTGAATTCCAGAAGTTCTGAGAAAAGGCACTTAACACAGAGCAGAGCAGAGAAAAACAATATGTATATTTATGCTTATTTATTTTTCCACATTGAAGAAGATGGAGATTCCATGCTTGAAGGCCTGGTATAGTGATTATGCTGGAATTATTTTTTTCTTTCTCTTGTTTTTTGGGACACACCCAGTGGTGTGTTATTTCTGGCTCTTTATTCAGGAATCACACTGGGTAGGCTTGGGGGATCATATGAGATGCTAGGGATTAAACCCAGGGTACAGCATGCACCCTACCCACTGTATTATCTTGCTGGTCCCTAGGATATATATATATCCTATATATATATAAATATATATATATATATATATATATATATTGGTTTTTGGGCCACACCCGTTTGACGCTCAGGGGTTACTCCTGGCTATGTGCTCAGAAATCGCCCCTGGCTTGGGGGGACCATATGGGACGCCAGGGGATCGAACCGCGGTCCTTCCTTGGCTAGCGCTTGCAAGGCAGACACCTTACCTCCAGCGCCACCTACCCGGCCCTAGGATATATTTTAATGCTATAAAATTTCTGGATCTACTTGAAGACCATCATATGTAAGTGATCTTTTTATTTTTTGAGTTTTTGGGCCACACCCAGCAGTGCTCAGGGATCACACCTGGTGGAGCTTGAGGGACCATTTGTGGTGCTGGGGATTAAACACAGATTGAACGTGTTTCAAACAAACATCTTATTCACAGTCTTGTCTCTTTAGCACTGCAGATAATGTTTTTAAAAAAGACTTGTATAGAGAGGCTAGAGAGGACTGAATGGACTGAGTGCATGCTTAGCATGCATGAGAAAGGGGTTCAAGTCCCAGAATTACATGGTTCCCTTGGCACCACTAGGTGTGAGCCTCAAACCCTCTACCCCAATATATATATTTAAAATCTTTTATCTTATCTTTTTTTTTTTTTTTTTTTTTGGTCATGCCTGGCAGCACTCAGGGGTTAGTTACTCCTGGCAGTAACTCCTAGCGCTCAAGGGGTTACTTGGGGACCATATGGGATGCCAGGGATTGAACCCAAGTTGGCTGAATGCAAGGCAAATACCCTACCTACTGTGCTATCACTCTGGCCCCTAAATTGTATAGCAAATCAAAAATCTTGGTTTTTATTTTGTTTATTGTTATTTGTTTGGTTGTTTTTTTTGGTTTTTGGGTCACACCTGGCAGCGCTCAGGGGTGACTCCTGGCTCTATGCTCAGAAATCGCTCCTGGCAGGCTCGGGGCACCATTTGGAATGCCGGGATTCGAACCACTGTCCTTCTGCATGCAAGGCAAACACCTTCCCTCCATGCTATCTCTCCGGCCAAAATCTTGGGTTTTAAAAGTAAAGACCTCTTTCATGCATGATCAATGAAACTGCACTTCAAATTCTAGGCCATTCTAAATGGACTCTGGTTTTATGATTAAAGCCACAGTATACCTTTTGAAAATATTTAAGCAAAAAAACCTTGTCATGAATTATTATTATTATTATTATTATTATTATTTTGGTTCTTGGGTCACACCTGGCCGTGCTCAGGTGTTATGCCTGGCAGGCTCGGGGGAACCATATGGGATGCTGGGAATCGAACCTCTGTCCTTCCAAATGCAAGGCAAACGCCTTATCTCCATGTTATCTCTCCAGTCCCATGAATTATTTTTATTTCAGTGTCTGTCCACTAAATTGATTTACTATCTAGTTTACTAGATTAGGCAACTTGGCTAAATGTCTTGCTTTTCGTTCTCAAAACAGTTGTAACTTTTGTCCCCGTTTTGCAGTGGAAGGACTGTGTGAAGGCATCGGAGCTGGCTTAGTGGATGTTGCCATCTGGGTGGGCACCTGTTCAGATTACCCAAAAGGAGATGCTTCAACCGGCTGGAACTCCGTGTCTCGCATCATCATTGAAGAGCTACCAAAATAAATCCTTTCATTTTCACCCCTACCTCTTTTTTTTATTATCCTGATGAGAGGTTCATTTAGTGCTATTTTGTTTGGTTTTGTTGTGGGGGGCACCCATTTTGGTGGTCAACGGTTCTTCCTGGCTTCTCACTCAGATATCCATGCTGGCAGGATCAGGGAACCATTTGAGAGTCCGAGGACTGAACCTAGGTCAGTTTCGTGCAAAGCAAGTGCCCTACTTGCTGTGCTATTGCTCTGGCCCCATTTAGTGCTATTTTATATATTTTTTATGTATTCACCTGGATGAAAAACAAAGCCAAACCTGTTTACAAAGTGTGAATCCACACTGTTTTAAAATTCAGTATTATTTTTTTTGTTCTATTTTGTTTATTGTTTTGGGGGAAGTGGCAAGTTTGGGCAACACCTACCAGTGCTCCTGGGCTCTTTCTGGCTTGGTGCTCTGGCAGTGCTCTGGGACCATATGTAGTGCTGGAAATTTGAAACTGTGAGACACAAGGCAAGTGCCTTGCACAATCTCACTGACCCAATATTCTTTCTGCTTTCATCAAAAATAGTTGTAGGATGTTGTTGAAGGCCACTGTTTTCTTCAACATTTCTGTTTTCAGAATCCATCATTTAGAACTTCCTTGTTGTTTTCAATTCTTCCTAGTCTCTTAGTTTAGCACGTTTCAAAGCCATCTGTTTTTGTATAATTTGTGAATGATCAAATTGTTTTTGTACCTGTGAAATAAAACTTTAACCTCATCGCTCAAGTTTGTAGCACTTTATCCTTGAGAGGGAGTCAAGGGGCCCAGAGTGATAGTCCAGCAGGTAGGACATTTGCCTTGCATGCAGCCAACTCAGGTTCGACTCCTGGCATCCCATATGTCCCCCGGACCTGCCAGGAGTGCTTTCTGAGTGCAGAGCCTGGAGTAACCCCAGAGTGCTGCTGGGTGTGGCCTCCAAACCAAAAAAACAAGAAACAAAAAACAAACCAAAAAAAAAGAGAGAAAGTAAAATTCTATTTTTTATCTTTATTTTTATATTTTATTTAAACACCTTGATTACATACATGATTGTGTTTGGGTTTCTGTCATGTAAAGAACACCACCCATCACCAGTGCAACGTTCCCATCACCAATGTCCCAAATCTCCCTCCTCCCCACCCGACCTCCGCCTGTACTCTAGACAGGCTTTCCATTTCCCTCATACATTCTCATTATTAGTGACAGTTCAAAATGTAGTTATTTCTCTAACTAAACTCATCACTCTTTGTGGTGAGCTTCCTGAGGTGAGCTGGAACTTCCAGCTCTTTTCTCTTTTGTGTCTGAAAATTATTATTGCAAGAATGTCTTTCATTTTTCTTAAAACTCATAGATGAGTGAGACCATTCTGCGTTTTTCTCTCTCTCTCTGACTAATTTCACTCAGCATAATAGATTCCATGTACATCCATGTATAGGAAAATTTCATTACTTCATCTCTCCTGACAGGTGCATAATATTCCATTGTGTATATGTACCACAGTTTTAGCCATTTGTCTGTTGAAGGGCATCTTGGTTGTTTCCAGAGTCTTGCTATGGTAAATAGTGCTGCAATGAATATAGGTGTATTTTCATATTCATTAATAACGATTCTAGCATATGCATGTACAAAATGTACAGCACAGGTTTTGGATCATAAAACTTTTTTGAAGGGAGGCACACCTGGAGATACTGAGATTACTCCAGTCTCTGTACTTAAGAATTATTCCTGGAGTCATATCAGGTAGGGCACTTGCCTTATACATGGCTGACTTGGGTTTGATCCCTGGCACCCTGTATGGTCTCCTGAGCACCGTCAGGGGTGATACCTGAGTGCAGAGCCAGGACTAATCCACTGGGCATCACCAGGCATGGTTCCCCCTCCAAAATAACTGCTGGGTTGGAGCAATAATACAGTGGGAAAGGCCAACAGTACAGTGCACCAGGCCAACCTGGGTTTGATTCCCAGCGTTCGATATGGTCCCTTGTGCACCAGAGTGAATTCTGAGCATCACTGGGTATGGCCCTAAAACCCAAAAATATTAATAATAATCACTCCTGGTGATGTTCAAAGGGCCATATAGGCTGCGTAGGATTGAATCCAGACTGGCCACAGGAAAAGCAAGCACCCTACCCATTGGACTCTTCTATCCTAAGGATCATGAACAATCATGAAGAATGTCACAAGGGTTCTTGGATTCAGAATACAAGGAAAGGGTAGGTGTGGATGTCTTTCCCTACACTATTGTACCTAATAACCTACATGTAGATGTATCCATCTGGTTTTGGGGCCACAGTGGCAGTGCTGGGAACAGGGGTACACCATGTAGTGACATGGGTGTGTCTGAGCCTGAGTCTACACTAGCAAACATGTGCTCAGATTGAGATCTCTTCAGCCTGACATGCAGACTCCCCCTCCCATCCTGATAATGCTGAGCTCTGAGTATCCAAGGAGGATTGCTTCCAGCTGGCCTACTGGGGGGGGGGGGCAGGTCCTCATCCACACATTTAAATAATGCCACTCATGACCAAGATTCCTTTCCATTTTGGAATCCTACTGCTGTTGGCTCCATTTTATATGAACTCCCAAACTGATGATCCTATGTTGGGCCTGGGTGACACAAATCTTTTGTGAAAAGGCAGAAACTCAGTATATGCAGGAAAAAAATATCTTCGTTACTCTGGGGAGCTTTGATGATGGTGCCAAACATTCATTCTGAATTCATTCTTCTGCCCCATTAAATTGCAACGGTTAGTATGCAGTGGGCAGGTGGGCGCTGCCAAGAAACTCAGGCCTCACCTAGGAAAGGGGCTGGAGTGATAGTCCAGCAGGATGACGCTTGTCTGGCACCCTAGATCCTCTGCACCCTAATGGTCCCCTGAGCACTGCCAGGAGTAATCCCTGAGCGCAGAATCAGGAATAATCCCTGAGGATCATGCTGGATGTGGCCTCCAAACAAAAATACTCAGACATGCCAGGCAGCCAGTGACAGGGACTCATCACATGGATTCATTACTTCCAAATTTTAGTTTCTATTCTAGGAAGACATTTAAACATTTA
This sequence comes from Suncus etruscus, assembly GCF_024139225.1. Lineage (NCBI taxonomy): Eukaryota > Metazoa > Chordata > Mammalia > Eulipotyphla > Soricidae > Suncus > Suncus etruscus. The sequence goes on along the minus strand of NC_064852.1, from coordinate 149,121,202 downwards.
GGTAACATAGAATTTCGTGTCATCTACATGTTATTTAACACATTTTAGTCAACAGCTAGAAAGGTTAAGTAAAACACTTCAATGTTTGGTTTCTCTAAGTAGTCTGTAACCATGAAAAAAAAAAAAAACCTGCTATGAAAGTGCAATAGTTTTATCTGGAAGATGTTAAATCCTGTCAAGTGCCTGCATTCAAAAAGGTCTTCAAACTTTGGTGACTCATGAATTAAAGTTTTAGCTAAGGTTTTTTTTTTTGTTGTTGTTGTTTTTAGCATGGTGTGGGAGAGACAGCATCACTTTCTAAAACTGTCAGCCTACAAGAGTAAAGTCTGAGATGCAAGTGCCCTTTCCCTACCTAGCACCCATCTCCCAGGGCCTCTGATCACACTCGCTGTGTTCTATTCAGCCTGGTCTGCTGTTTATTGCTGTTGTGGACTGTATCTCCATCTCAGAGTGAGCTCCTAGTCAATGTTTTATGAGCTTTTCCTTAAGACTTTCTAGATTCTCAGTCCAGCCTTCTTCCATCACCCCTAGGACATATGGCCATGTTTCTCTATTCTACTAATTACTTTTACCCATCAAGCACAACCAAGTTTAGTAAGGCTCCAAGAGTGCTAATATTTAGGCCTGTCTTCTTGCTCTCCTTTAACACATTGACAACTCACTGCTTTAGGAATGTGTCCTTTTTTGCTATTTTCCTCCAGCTTCCGTTTACAAGCTCAAGACCAAGCTAAGTTTCCACTCAAAAACCCTGCCTAGTTCCTGCCTCCAAGTGTAAATGATGCCTCTGCTCTTAACAAGTCCCCAAGGATCACCAGCTCCTGCCTCATCTCTGCATGCTTCCTTACCACTCACAGCTTTCCTGAGGGTTTCGTTGGGGCTAGCAGGATCACCTTTCTTACTCATCTTAGAGTATGCTCAGCTGATGTTTATTGTCTGAGCTCTTTACCTGATTGCCCATTTTCCCAGCAAGCCTGCTACAGCAGTCCTGCCCCTCCTCCCCACTCCAACCACCCCAAGCCTATTGCAATACCAACAGCCTCGTTTGCAATACATTCCCTTCACTGGGTGAGTAGCAGAACAGTTAAGCTGCTGTGGGTGTCCTACGGCTGCTACTCTACCCCCATTTGGAGGGTGGCCCTGAGCTGAGAGGCTAATCTGTCCTCCACCCCCCTTCCCTCAGGCCACATAGTAAATAGTTATGGAATGTGGGAGCTACTTTGGGACGCAATCTACAGTGTCTGATATGAAGACATGGACTCACTTTCTTTGCTTCCCTCCTTTCTTCCTCCCCAAGACTAGACCCAAGACTCCATTCATTATGCACTCAGAAACCTAACTGGCGGGTGGAGGGGGTCAGGAGGGCATTTGCCTTGAATGTAGCCAACCCAGGCTTGATCGCTCGCTTGTACCTGAGACGGTTTCCCAGCCCCAATAGGAGTGTTCTAACAGAGCCAGGAGTAAGCTCTGACCACCACTTGGTGTCCCCACCCCCCCCCCCCACACACAAACACTAAAACAAAACACCAAAACCTAAGGTTTAAACTGTCCAAAGCCACTATTTTATGGCTGAGAACTGGAGGCTGAGGGGTGGAGGGAGGTGATCTGCCTCACACCAAATGAAGAGCCAAACTGCAAGCTTTGCTGCTCGCCTTCCTCCCTCCTTGGCCTTGCTTCAAAGACACCTCCTCAAAGAGCGCCTTTCTGTCTGCCAGCATCCTCCGACAAGCTTCCCTACAGCCCTGACCAGTGTTTTGACCAGTTTTGACCAGTGTCAGGCGTGAAAAAGCAGTGGGCAGGCTGTGGTTGGTCTCCTGCTGTGTCCTCAGGGGCAGTCAGTGCTGCTGGGGCAGGAATCGGAAGTTCTTCTCCACTCTCAAAATTCTTTCAATTCAGAAACACCGTTCCTTGGCTCCTGTCCTGACTGAAGGTTTGTGAACTCTTGGGAGACAGGAATGGCCCTTTTCTCACTTAGAGGCACAGGGAAAAGTGTTCAGATCGTAACTCAAACTCTAAAAAAATAATTGCCACTTGTCTACATCATGCAGAAGCTAGTTTCAGGATTTCATATAAATTATATAAACCAGAGTATGAAAAATACATCATGTTTAATTTATAAAGCATTCCTGTATATGTTACAAAAAAATTCTAGGAAATACAATCAGGTACTTATCATTTCATCTTTATTTTGAAGTCAATGCCATTTTTTTAAAATATAAAAAAATAAACCTATTTTCAAAGAACCACCTAAATATGGCTTTGAAAACCAGTTTTGTTTAGAACAAATAAACGGTGGTACAACAGCATTTACAGATATTAATAAATAAACATTGCAACATTCTGACATCTTAGGGACCTGCAATTCATAAAAGTAAAATCAGCAATAGCTAATTATGTAACTTTGTATATAAATCTAAACTCGTGCAATTGATATAGATAAGTGATCATTTATTGGAACCTGAACCTCTAGTACCGGAAACTTGAAGGAAGAATGAAAGGTTTCTCATTTTCACTCAGTTGGTCAGCAAATGCACCCACCATTCCATTGTCTGGGGAAGGCCAGGTGATCTATCAGCAACTTTGTTAAGTAATTCATTTTATAGTCAAATAGGCTCAAAAAGGGAACACGGCCGAATCCAAACCTGTAAGTTCAGATTTCATGAACTTAAGACAGTAACTATCTATACAATAAATCCTCCAAAAAACCAAACCACCCAAAACCCCAAAACCAGATCCAGCACTGCATTTTAAATAACAGAAATGGCTCCATCACAACAAATTAGTGCTGGGATTGACTGCGATGTTGCTATATCTCAAATGAAGAGAAGTACAGAATTTCAGATTTTGTCTGTATTGTAATCAAAGCAAAACTAAAAAGCATTCACAAGAATTTCCTGATTTTAAAGCAGTCCAGTTTTGAGTAACAGCCTTAATAGTATATCCTTAAACTTCAATTTACCCTTGAAATAGCCCAGACTTTTCTCTAAGAGGCCATTTTCTTACTAATTATTGCACAAGTGGCTTTTAAAGCCAATAGAGGCCAGAGTTCGGAAAACAGCAGCAAATTCATCTATACCCTTAGAAAGCCACTAATCAGCTTCAACCTGAAGGAGAAAATGGAGAAACCTGCATAGCTCTGTTGGGTGTCAGTTCTGGCTATCACTGATGACACTACAGGCAGAGGGAAATCGAGTCGACATGGATGGGAAAGGCAAAACGCAGACAAAATCGCGATGACTTGGCAGTTTGGGGACTTCTAATGATTGCAGACCAATTTGGATTATGAATGGGGTTACTGTGCAGTATTCTTGAGTTTCACATGTCAATGTAAAGGAAGAATGTTGCTGCCTTGGCTTGATACACAGAAACTGTCATCTTCTTACTTATTTTTATTTTCGCCTCTAAGGTCAAGTAAAAAATGTGAGACGTTTTCATACACCACAAAGGTAATGCAGCAGGCTGGAGTCACTCTAATCAAATTGGGGGCAATTCCTTTGTAAAATCCACCGATGCCTTCTTTCCTTTGGAAGAAAAAATAAAAATATAAATTTAATTTTAAAAGTTAGTATAAAGATACCAAAGTTTGAATTTTTCTGGCCATTCCTGACAATGCTCAGGGACTAGGAAGTGCCAAGGATGAAACCAGAAGCTCCCACACACAGAGCATGTGCTCCTGCCCTGGGCCAGCTTTCCAGGCAGTTCAGGTTTGAATGGCACAGAATGCCAGTGTAGACACTGAAAGACATGGTTCCAGGAGTGACAACAAACTACAATAGTAGAAGAGTAGGTTCTTAAGGTCCAGAGTACAACTGTGGTTCCTGTACATTTATAAGGGTTCACAGTCCTTGTGTAAGACAAACGGAAGTGAGGATATCTCAACGTTGAATTGAAAAGGGTTTGAACCACAATCATATTTGAAATGTCTTTATTTTAATTTGGGGGCAGTACTTGGGAACTGCTCCTGGTGGAAAAGGGAACACTACTGATGCTGAGGTTTGGACTCAGGCCTCCTGCATGCCAAGGCTGTGCTCAGCATGCTGTGCTCTTTCTTGGGCCCTCAAATACCTTTAATATTTGAATAGGCAAAAACATGAACTGATGGAGGCTTTCTGAAAATCTCACAGGCTTGATCAATGCCAGATAACATTCAAATAGCACAGACACAAATAAAACATTTCTTTAGCCTAAAATAGGAATATGGCTCAGAACATGTCACTAAGATTCTCAGTAAGTAGCTACTGAATTGAGCCAGAGATTCTAAATGTTTGGCCATGGACCTTGGGAGATATAAACTGAGACTGTAACCTGAAGAACTGAGACTGCCCATACAGATACAGATTCTACTCCCCGTAGCTTCTACACCCAGTGAGGCTCAGGGGTTACTCCTGGCTATGCCCTCAGAAATCGCCTGGGGGACCATATGGGAAGCCAGGGGATCGAACTGAGGTCAGTCTTGGGTCAGCTGTATGCAAAGCAAGCACCCTACTGCTGAGCTACCGCTATGGCTCCTCAAACTAGGTCTTATATGACTTCTCCTGAGATTCAAACCATTTCAAAATGTCGTAAGATTCAAACTTTGTTTCATTAATCTGTCAGCACACTTCACAGGCAACTCATTTGTCTTGTAAAACTGTCCCAGGCAGAGAATCTTATTTTGCAAATGAAGAAATTGAGCCTCAGAGAGAATATGGTCCTAAGTAGTGTCAAAGGAGAGGCTTCCCTCTATACTTGCCAGGCATCTCCTGAGAGGACTACACAACACCCACAGGCCTCACCTCCAAGTCCTTGTGATCACATCTGACACGCCTGTATAAAACATATGCTGATCCTGAAGACGAGCTCTCACAACTTGGTATGGGTATGTTGCTGCTACAGCAAATATTTTGGACAGTGCCGCAACAGATATATATTCTACGGTGCTCTGAAACAACAAAACATGTTTTTCTTCAGGTAAGGTATCTTAAAAACTACAGAACTTAAAAGTTATACAGGAAAACAGATTATTTTAGGGGGTGGCACCTGGGACTGAACTTGTGGGCTCACACATGCAAGGCAAGTATTCATCTCTGGTTCCCCCAAAATAGATAGAATTTATTTATTTATTATATATATTTGAACCACATCAGGTTGTGCTCAGAGATCACTCCTAGCTCTGCACTAGGAATCACCATAGGAAAGCTCAGGGATCTTATGGGATGCCAGGAATCAAAGCTGGGTTGGTCATGTGCAAGGCAAGCACCATACTATCTCTCTCTGGGCCCCGGGGGGGGGGGGGTAGGAAATCTATAAATAAACCTCACTAAAGCTTTCATTCTTTTTTTTTTTTTGTGTGTGTGTGTGTGTGGTTTTTGGGTCACACCAAGCAGCTCAGGGGTTATTCCTGGCTCCAGGCTCAGAAATTGCTCCTGGCAGGCACGGGGGACCATATGGGGCACCGGGATTTGAACTGATGACCTCCTGCATGAAAGGCAAACGCCTTACTTCCATGCTATCTCTCCGGCCCCCTAAAGCTTTCATTCTTAATACAAGCTTTGTGCAATTTAGGGGTTCTATTTTCAAGATTTTTTTGGAGTTATACATGGCGGCCTATAAAAATTTAGCTACAAATTTAAATTAGCTGTAGTCAGTATTCATTATCATAGCAATAAATAGGTTAAATATATGCATATTCAAAAATCATCTTACCAACTTGGCATCTGGTAGTCTATTCATATGTTGGTTGTATTTCAATTTCAACAATTCATATGCCATAAACTGAAGAGCACCATGCGATGTTCCAAAGAGCCCAGGAATAAATCCCTAAAAGGGAACACACAATTCAAAGAGCTGAAACTATGCAGGCTTGTTCCCAGAAGCTCCCAGCATTCAGGGCAAGAAGGCGGTAGGCAGCTCTACACTGTGAATGAGCTGAAGTCTATTTGGGAGTCGGCATGGACCTTCTTACACCAGAATGTGTCAGAGACTAAAGGAGCAAGGGTGAGTGTCTGACAAAAAGGAGAGTTCAATCTTTCACTGAATTGTCTCCACCATAGGTTTGGCTTCATTTTAGGAGTGACTATGGGAAGCGAGGGAAATAACAATTATTCAAAAATGTCAATTCATTACCTTATACAATCCACGCACACCTTCATACTTATAGATCTTCACCAGCGTATCAAACATGCCTTTATACTGATGCTGTGGGGCATTAGCAACCCCATTGTACTGTAACATCAGGCGTGTTTTTGTTACCCACAGTGGGTTTGTGATGCAGAGGGTCATAGCTCCTGAAATCAGATTTAAAGGTTACTCAGCCTATGGTCCTTTCTCCATTATGCAATACAGGCAACATTTTATATTACAGTTTGGTTATAGGGAGAAGGAGGCCTAGCCCAGGTCCTCAGGCATCTGTGCATATGCACACAAAGCTTTCCTAGCTTCCCACAATCCTTTCTAAACAGCACTAGACCTCAAAAACCAAACTGTTGCAATCAAAATTATTTTATGCTCTTCAAAGAAAGTGACAATACTGCTTAAAAAAATTCAACTGGTAAATTTTCCTAAGCAGTCCTCTATTCAACTAATATTTATTGAGGTCTTCGTGATCCAGGTCTTTGATAATGACAGAATTAAAAATGAGTTGCTTGCCTTAAGGAAGAATCAGTTAACATTAACAAATCAAGGCATGTAAAACATCAAAACAGGACTTATGGCTCTTTCATAGAGTAATCTCACTTATTTGTCGGCTATAATAAAAAAAGATAAAGCATGATAGCAATATCCATAGACAACAGATAAGGGTCAGGAGGGCCAGCCCAGGGTAGAAAGCTCCCACAGAGAGTGAAGGGCAGTTAGAGTAGAAAAGGGTCAATTATGACAATATAGTTGGAACTGATCATTCTGGACAAAGTGCTGAAAGAGAAGAAAATAAGATGCAAGGCACCCCTCCATTAACAGCAGTGCAAACCAGTGTCAAAACAAAGGAAGAGAGACAATCAAAAAAAAAAGAAGAAAAAGAGAGAAAAAGAAACAGAGAAGCAAACTGCCTGCCCTAGAGACAGGTGGAGGGGAGATGGAAGACACCAGTGGCGGGAGGAGTGCATTGATAAAGGATGGTGTACATTTTATGAATAAAACCCAACAATGAACAATTTTGTCACCATGGTGCTTAAATAAACCAATTAATAAAAAAAATATGGCTCTTTGTTTCCCCCTTGAGTATTCTACACACATGAGGCATTTATAGGCTAAAATGGAACTGTATAAAGTAAAAGTACTTGAGTTGGGACTGGAGCTATAGCACATTTACTCTGCACATGGCTGACCCAGGATCATCCCGGCATCCCATATGGTTCCCTGAGCCTGACAGGAGTAATTTCTGAGGGCAGAGCCAGAAGTAATCCTTGAGCGCTGCTGAGCATGATCCTAAAACAAACAAAAAAAACCCACACCAAACTTGAATTGGAATAAAAAATTTTTTTTGTTTGTTTTTGGGCCACACCTGGTAACACTCAGGGCTTACTCCTGGCTATGCACTCAGAAATTGGCCCTGGCTTGGGGGACCATATGGGACCCTGGGGGATCAAACCATGGTCCGTCCTGGGTCAGCCATGTGCAAGGCAAACTTTACCCTACCACTTGCCCACTGCTTGGCCCTTGAAATAAAAAAATTTTAGATTTATTAAATAAAGATATCATTAAAAACTATTTTTTAGATTTACAACTTCTCTAAATTATAAGAGATTCATTACATTTTTATTTCATTTTATATTACAGCCCTCCCAGGTACTTAAGGAGCAGGGGTGGGGGGTTGGGGGGATGGCAATTTCCATGATGCAGTAGTGCTTGGGGGCTGGGATAAAGGGCAATGCATTGTCAGGGGTAAAGCTCAAGGCAGCAAGCACGCCAGGCATATGCCAGGCTATCTCCCTGGCCCAAAAGTAATGAGATCTATCTAGAGTAATCAATAAAAAATACCTACTTTTGGAACTCTCATTTAAAATTTAATTAGCATGGTTGAATGTACATACTTAAACTTAGATAGTCAAAGGACAAAGGCAACAAAATAAAAAACAAGTGACAATTGAGTTGGAGGGATAGCTCAGTGGTAGGGCATTTCTTTGCCTTGCACACGGACAACCCGGGACCAACCCAGGTTCAATTCCCATATGGTCTTATGAGCCTGCCAGGAGCAATTTCTGCCTGAGCAGAGTCAGGAGTGATCCCTGTACGCCATTCGGTATCGCTCAAAAACTAAACAAAGAAAAAAGAAAATTGAGCTGAAAGTTATGTCTATCACAATGCCTTACCAGCTTCAGCAGCTGAAACAAGATATTCCGTTGCTTCTAACTGTTCAGCTCTTCCTTCTGTCTTATAGGATTTGATGGCATTGTAACTACAAGAATGAAACAGGAGTTTAAATAGATGTCATAAAGCAGTCAAGTTTCTCCTAAAGTATGCATTAACAACAGCACCCCAAAACAGCATAACAGAATCACAACATGAGACCTTGTCTGAAAGGGATCTGAAGTGTGTTACTCCGCATCTGCTAACCCTTCTCCACAAATGTCTAGCCATTAACAAACCTACACTCACACTCCTCCTTAATAAGCATAATAGGGAAAATGGAAGTGGGGTATATTGTGGAGTGACTAGGCAGAGATGGTGCATGGGGTAGAAAAAGTCCCTAGTAATTATGAGCTGAGCACCCATGTCCTGGTACTATGACCGGCACCTGCACAATGATTACTAATTAACAGACCAACAAGTAATTATAACAGAAGGACAAGGATGGTATCCTAAAAGAATCAAACCTAAGATAGAGCTCACTAAAATGCTTGGTGTCGGAGGGATTGGGTGAGCAAGAAGAGCAAAGTTCTGATAAGGATAAGGAAGTGTACAGGGCAAACCAGAGCCTTGAGTGGAGAGCAGGCATCTGGGCTCCAGTAGGCCAGAAAACAATAGTCAAAGCTCTTCATCAGGGAAATTAAATCAATTTCCACTTCCCTTGTGGAAGACATCAATTAATTTAATTCTTCCACACTACTTGCTAATATCAACCTAGCCTAAAACAAATGCAGTGTTTTACTTTGAGAAAGTCTCAGCACCTAACTCTTAGAGTTAAATCACATTAAGGCTTGTCCTTAGAAACACTCTTTGAAGAACCACAGCATTCTGAAATTCATAACAGGATCATATTTATAATTATCATTTCCCAAACCCAGGGATGTCTCAAAATTTAAAAGAAACGTTTAAAAAAATAGGGTTGAATTCCATTTTACTTTCACTTAAAAATATTTTTAGGCGGATAGTACAGCAGGTAGGGTACTGCACGCATCCTTGGAGTCTGCACACATCCAACCCATGTTTGATCACTGGCACCAATATGGTCCACAAACAGAGCTAAGAGTGAACCAGGAGCACAGAGCCAGTACATTCAGAGCATGCTGGATGTGACCCCCAAAAAACAAAACAAAAGTTTTAAGATTGGTTTGAGATCAGTCAAACAGACAAAGAAAAGAGGGAAAGGGAATATACTCAATGCTGTTTTCCTAAGTCGTTTAAAACATAAGCCTCCCGTTCCTGCATGTCTGGCCATATCTCAGAGTTAAGCCAGTGTTAGTGTTATCTCAGAGATAAGCCTTTAGTCCGGGCTCCTGCATTAGAGCAAGGTGACTCTGTCCCCATATCCTGTAACCCAGTAAGGGGGATGTAATGGCAACAGGGTCTACTGAGTTTCTTCATGCCAGAGTGGCTATTTCACATGGCCAACAGAGAAATGAAAGGAGCCAGCAAGGCCCACAGTAGAGCAGAGCAAGTAGAGATCAGGGGAACCTGCCCAAAGCCAGTCAGGCATGGGCTTTTGATGACCCAAGGTCTGTGGTCCTTTGTTATTCCAACTCTAGCATGGTACAGATGAATTGAGTATCTTCCTGAGGTGACTGCAGACACAGCTTCTTTAAGTGTTTCTCCATCTCACTCTTTTACCTTCCCATTAATAATTTCCATCCAGAGGCCGGTGTGATAGCACAGTGGGTAGGGCATTTGCCTTGCACATGGCTTAACTGAGTTTGACCCATGCAATCCCATAGGGTTCCCTTAGCCTGCTAGGAGTGAATTCTGAGGGCAAAGACATGAGTAAACCCCTGAGTGCTAACAGGTATGGCCCAAAAACCAAAACCAAAACCAAACAAAATAAAAATAAAGCAAAAAAAAAATCACCAAAACACATCCTTCCAGACAGTGGTTTGAATCCCAGCATCCTATATGGTCCCCTGAGCCTGCCAGGAGTGATTCCTGAGCGTAGAGCCAGGAGTAACCCTTGTTCGATGCTGGGTTTGACCCCAAAACCAAACCAAACAAACAAACAAACACAAAAACAAAAAAACAACTTCCTTCCAGATCAAATGCCTCTGTAGTAACTGATAGTGAAGGGAATAAACTACTTGGCTCTTTATCGCCTAATTCAGAAAAGTGAATTAAATGATATCCTTTGCTTTATCAACTGTCACAAAATATCCTAAACCCCCAAATTTCTTTTATTTATTACTAAAAGTCTCTAGTTGTACTTACAAGAAAAAGTAGAGTCCCCACGATAAGCCTGCACCCCACACATTTGGGGTAACTCCTTGGTAAAGTCCCCGCAGTCCATCAAGTTTCCAAATAGTAGTCAAGCAGTGCACAATTCCTTTATATTTCGGCCTCAATTCCAATCCATCACTTACTGCAGTCAAGGATACACAAAGTTAGAGCATGGAACCACAGGGATAAATATATCAGTAGTCATATCATGGAGATAGAAAATCTCTACTTGTATGAGATTACTTTCCTGAAGAGACAGTGCAAGGTTTTCTTTTATTACTTGAAGAAGTCATTTAATCCTGGCAGTATTAAGTAGCTCAGTAATAGATGACAGCATTCTCTCTACACATCAGCGTAGAGATGTTGACTTTCTTTTTTTTTTTTTTTTTTTTTTTTGTGCTATTTTTTTGGGTCACACCCAGCAGTGCTCAGGGGTTACTCCTGGCTCCATGCTCAGAAATTGCTCCTGGCAGGCACGGGGGACCATATGGGATGCCAGGATTCAAACCGATGACCTTCTGCATGAAAGGCAAACGCCTTACCTCCATGCTATCTCTCCTGCCCCTATGTTGACTTTCTTATAGAGTTCGGGCCTTATCTCTAATTTTAAAAAATATTCATTTGTGAATAGATAGTATTTAATTAAACAAACCTACTTAGTTGGCATTGCTTGGGGTAAAGGAAGAACATAAACCTCAGAGGACACAAACTGACCCTGGAGGAAGACTGGCCTCAATACAGATGTGCTTACACCAAGTTGGGAGCATGGGGACATGCAGAGAAGGCTGCAGGAACAGAGGATGCCACACCCACCCACTGGGTCTGGAAGAGGCTGGGGAGTGGCAGGAAAAAGAAGGGAGGACACACCACAGTTGAAGACACTTATTCTCATGACTGGCTCTGGAAGTAAGTGGCAGGACTGAGACAAACAGACAGCTAGTGCTGTTGAGGAGAAACTCTCACAAAGCTCAGTGCATGGCTGAAGAAAAACAGGCCAGAAATATGGGTAACTGGGTTCCAATTAGGAACGAACTCAGTGGCTCTACCCCAATGTCTCCTTTCTATACTGAAACTCTCACTCCCAGGTGACTCTAGGCACGGGATTGGAAGGAGCAGTTCTGATGAAATGGGGTCACATAGTGGAGCAGAAGTCAACAGTCCAGAATCCCTCTAGAGAGGGAACACCAGGACAGGACTAAAAGTAAAGAGCAAAGACCTCATAAGGACACAGGGCACAGGCGTCAGGAGCCCAGTGAAGGCTTTGTCCAAACCAGCCCTGCTGCCCCTTGACCTCAGACTTCCAACTCTCAGAATCATGAACAATGTACTTTCTGGTTTAGCACCCCCATCCTGAATCTGTGGAACTAGTTATGGCAGTCCTGGCCAACTAATATTGGCCTAACTGCAAAGGTTCTGAAAACTACACACATGTTCAGCTATGATTTCAAAGTTCATTTCCCAAATGTGGGACCAAGTGTGCTCCAATAATCAACACATGCATTTTAGCAAGGAAACCTTGGCGGTCCAGACAATGACTTTGGAGGTGGGAATAAGAAATTTATTTGAGAGTGTGCGACCTGTAGCAAGATAAAATGATTTCCTACTGTGGGTTGTGTTCAACTAGGTTCAAAACAAAAGACAGCTCTTAGCAGTCATCCCTGCCACCACCAATCTCTTCCAGGCTTTACACACCAATAAGTCAACTTGCCTATCTCTGAGAGGTTCCACAAGGCCCCCTTATCAGTAAATCCGCCCCAAGAGATAACTAGGAGCTTAGGAGGGATTTTCTTTTCTTCACCTTTGCAACCACAGCAATTGCTTGAGTACGAGGTCAAGGGCATTTTGGGTGTTCTCTTTAGCTGCCTTGTCAGCAATTCTTTATCCTCTGAACCATTCTTCTTTGGGCTGGTTTCATATTATGCCCCTGGATTTTCCTACTACTTCTTTCTCGCCAAATTTCTCTTAAACTTCCATCTCTTGCCCACGCTTTACTTTACTTTATTTATTTATGGTTTTAGGCCACACCTGGCAGCGCTCAAGGCTTACTCCTGGCAGGCATGGGAGACCATATGGGATGCCAGGAATCAAACTCAAGTCCGTCCTGGGTTTTTAGTACAAAGCAAATGCCCTACTGCTGTGCTACCACTACAGCCCCTTAAATTATTTTTTTATAGGCACTTCTCTGTTCTCAGTCACTAAGTAATTCAGTAATTCAAATGTCCCTGTTTCTCTACTTTTGACCTCATTCCTAAAGTCCTGACTTCTGTTTTTACAAGGCATAAAAGATGTGCCACTTGGCAGCTTCTTGGGAGGGGAAGATTTTATATCCACATGTAGTTTTGATGCTTTAGCTATACCAAGCCACTTCTTTTTCAAACACACAGCATTGATTTTGACTACTATGCAGTCAGACTTCTGGATTTGAATTTGAGTTCCAACACTTCCTGTGTGATCCTGAGTTAGTAATCTGATTTCTCTCTAAGTTTTTTTAGGCCATGCCCAACAATGCTCAGGCATTATTCCTGGCTCTCCACTCTGGAATAAATACTGGCCATGCTCAGGGGGGACCAGATGGGGTACTGAGGATCAAACCTGGGAAGGCCACAGCCCTACCCACAGTGCTATGAATCAGGACCCAACTGATTCCTATATCTAATCTTTCTCATTCATTAAATGGGAAAGGTAACAAAACAATTCTTCTGAGAATTACAAAGGATTAAGTGAGTTAACATACAAAATGCCTGTAAAATCACACCTGGCACATAACAAGCACATAACAAGCCTTCTATTATATCACAAACTGACCATAGGCTACTTTTCTCGCTGGGCTCTATGATTTAATTCCTCCAATTTGTGTGTTTTGGATTTAGAAAATTACTGTTTAGTGTTTAGTGGGAGACAGGGGAATGGAGTCTCATCTGAATTTCTTCTCCTGGTTCTATAACCTCTGGAGGAACTCCAGGGACCTCATATGGTGCCAGGAACTAAATCATGGTCACAGCTGACACAGCAGCATGCAAGGAAAGTGACTGAACTCTCTATTGCTACGTCTCTCTGGCCTAAAAACCACCATATTTTAAGCCTCAATCACATTCTTTATTTCTTAGGCATCTCAGTATTCTGGAGATTTAAAATTATATGCTACAAGTAGAAGAGGCTCCAAGGATCATCTCAATCAACCTGGGAAATTCAAACTTGGAAATCAGTACTGCCACGTGCTGTCATCTCTTTCACCTAATCTGACTTCCAGTCTTCCCCAGCTTCATTTCCAAGCACCACCATTTGCCAGACCCGAATCTGCTTCCCCATCATTTGTCATTTTTGCAAACTGTCAGCCTTGTAGATGAGGGTGGTTTTCGACTTCAGAGGGCAGTTCCCGCCCTCTGTAAGAAGGTGAACAGGTGCTTCAGCTTACCCCTCAATAAGGCAGCTCCCCTTGCATGCTCTAAGCATCTCAATCACACCTCCAGGCCCAATTTGTTCTTGCAGCATTTCTTACATGAAAGGATTCCTAATCTTTCTACCACACAAAATACCTTTGAGCTTCAAGTTACAGCTGAACTTGCCAAAATAATCCAGGCTTGGTTTAACAAACCCAGGTCAATAGATATTATTTGACCAGTTTAATTTTATGAAAGTATAAAAGCTAGTGTTATATTGAAGGCCAGTAAATATTTTATTTTCAATTATTTATCTTCCTAATTTTCTTTTTTTTTTTCATTAGTTCACAGCAACCCTGTGGCCATTATCACAAAGCCCTATTTATTTATTTATTTATTTATTTATTTATTTTTTTGGTATTACATCTGACGGTTTTTGGAAGTTGTTCCAAAGGTGCTCTTTTTGTTTTTGTTTTTGTTTTTTTTTTTTGGGGGGGGGCCACACAGGGCAGTGCTCAGGGGTTACACTAAGAAATCTCTCCTGGCTGGCTGGGCTGTGTGTGTGTGTGTGTGTGTGTGTGTGTGTGTGTGTACCCCGACCATATGGGATGCCAGGGATATATGTGTGTGTGTGTGTGTGTGTGTGTGTGTGTACCGACCATATGGGATGCCAGGGATGTGTGTGTGTGTGTGTGTGTGTGTGTACCGACCATATGGGATGCCAGGGATGTGTGTGTGTGTGTGTGTGTGTGTGTACCAACCATATGGGATGCCAGGGATGTGTGTGTGTGTGTGTGTACAGACCATATAGGATGCCAGGGATCAAACCCAGGCCCATTCAGGGTCAGCAGCATGCAAGGCTAACATCCTAATACTGTGCTATTATTCCAGCCCCCAAAGGTGCTCTTTTTATTGGGGGGAGGTGGTAGAGGGGATGCTGGGTGGTGCTCAGGTTTATTACTGGCTCTGTGCTAAGATATCACTCCTGATGGGTCTCGGGGAGCCATAGATGGTGGTGCCAGGGATCAAACTGGGTCAGCCATTCACTAAGCCAGTAGACTCTAGAATTACCTAATAGGAAAGTAAGTATAAAGCCTACAATTAAGACAAGTTCCCTGAGGGGAGGAACTGCTTAGGTGCTTGTTATCACTTAATTCAGTCCACAAACACGATAATAGATACAATATGGTCTCCCATGCCTGCCAGGAGCTATTTCTGAGCAGACAGCCAGGAATAACCCCTGAGCATCGCTGGGTGTGGCCCAACCCCCCCCCCAAAAAAAAAAAAAAAAAAAAGAATAGATAATAGATACAACCTGACAAATCATAGAGAGATGGACAGACACAGAATGATCTCAATGATAGTACAGGCAATAAAGAAACAAAGTAAGGAAATAACTAATGCCAAAGGCAATAGAAACTAAGAACTAGGGAACCTGAAATTGGTAGGAACTTGCCACTGACACGGAAGGAGATTAAGAATTAGTACAGAGAAAGAAAAGAATGAAAGAAACAAAAAAAATGCCTGCCATAGAGACAGAAAGGGTGGCAGGAGGAAAACTGGGGGGACATAGAGGGAAGTGGATACCGGTGAAGAGATGGGTGCCTACAACAAAATTATAAATAACTTTATAGTTCACGGTGGTTCAACAAGAACAAATATTTTTAAAGTATTAACCGGGTTGTTATCACTTAATTCAGTCCACAAACAGTGAGGGAAAGAGTTGATAAGAACAGATATAACCTGACAAATCATAGGGAGATGGACAGACAGAGAATGATCTCAATGACAGTGCAGGCAATAAAGAAACGAAGTAAGGAAATAACTAAGGCAATAAAAACGAAGAACAAGGGAACTTGTCCTTGGTAGGAACTTGCCACTGGCAGGGGGGTTGTTGGTCTCACACATACCCCAACCGGTGTTGCACCTAAACCACTTGTGGGCATCTACCGGTTAACTCTCAAAGTCAGAGACAGCATGGAGGTAAGTAAGGCATTTGCCTTGCAATCAGAAGATCGGTGGTTCGAATCCTGGCATCCTCTATGGTTCCCCGAGCCTGCCAGGAGCAATTTCTGAGCATAAAGCCAGGAGTAACCCCTGAGCGCTGCTGTGTGTGACCCAAAAACAAACAAAAAAATTGAGCAAACTTTTTTGCAAAGACATTTTGTTGCAATAACAACAACAACAACAACAAAAAACCCTTGCCAGATAATTACCAAATGGCTGCATCGAAATCACTATTAGCAAAAATCATTAACATTAATATCTTTAACATCTCTCTACCTCCCGAGGGCTTCTCCGAGTTCATCCCCTGAAATTTCAGCAAAGCACTTAGCGGATCACACAAGGTCCAACATGTGGACCCTCTCATCCAAACACCCTGGACCTTTAGCACGACAGCTCCAGATGTATCCCCAAACAACCAAGCCCCTTTTCTTCCCAGTTCCTCGCTGGGGACACCGAACACGTGGCTGGGGTGTCAACGAGGGGGGGCGGTTTGCGGGTACAAAGAAGTCAAGATTGGGGGGGGGGAGACGAACACGTGGCCGGGGTGTCAGCGAGGGGGGGCGGCTTGTGGGTACGAAGAAGTCAAGATTGGGGGGAAAGATACCTCGCTAGGAGCTCCCCTTCCTAAACCCTTCAGGGCCCTCCCAAAACCTACAGGGGCGCGGGCTTTTTTTTCTTTCTTTTCTGGCCTTGGGGCCCAATCCCTTTTATCCGAGACGCCCTCCACTAGGAGTCCCCTTCCCAAACCCGCCAGGGGTCCCCCAAAACCTACACCCGGGTGGGGGAAAGCTTTTACCCCTTTTCGCTTTCTCTTATGGCCTTGGGGCCCAAGCCCCCCTTCCCAAACCCATCAGGGGTCCCCCAAAACCTACACCGGGGGTGGGGGGGAGAAAGCTTTTATCCCTTTTTTCTTTCTCTTATGACCTTGGGGCCCAAGCCCCCCTTCCCAAACCCATCAGGGGTCCCCGAAAACCTACATCCGGAGGGGGGAAGCTTCTATCCCTTTTTTCTTTCTCTTATGGCCTTGGGGCCCAAGCCCCCCTTCCCAAACCCATCAGAGGTCCCCCAAAACCTACACCCAGGGGGGGAAGCTTTTATCCCTTTTTCCTTTCTTTTATGACCTTGGGGCCCAAGCCCCCTTTCCCAAACCCGCCAGGGGTCCCCCAAAACCTACACCCGGGTGGGGGAAAGCTTTTACCCCTTTTCGCTTTCTCTTATGGCCTTGGGGCCCAAGCCCCCCTTCCCAAACCCATCAGGGGTTCCCCAAAACCTACACCGGGGGTGGGGGGGAGAAAGCTTTTATCCCTTTTTTCTTTCTCTTATGACCTTGGGGCCCAAGCCCCCCTTCCCAAACCCATCAGGGGTTCCCCAAAACCTACACCGGGGGTGGGTGGGAAGCTTTTATCCCTTTTTTCTTTCTCTTATGGCCTTGGGGCCCAAGCCCCCCTTCCCAAACCCATCAGGGGTCCCCCAAAACCTACACCGGGGGTGGGTGGGAAGCTTTTATCCCTTTTTTCTTTCTCTTATGGCCTTGGGGCCCAAGCCCCCCTTCCCAAACCCATCAGGGGTCCCCCAAAACCTACACCGGGGGTGGGTGGGAAGCTTTTATCCCTTTTTTCTTTCTCTTATGGCCTTGGGGCCCAAGCCCCCCTTCCCAAACCCATCAGGGGTCCCCCAAAACCTACACCGGGGGTGGGTGGGAAGCTTTTATCCCTTTTTTCTTTCTCTTATGGCCTTGGGGCCCAAGCCCCCCTCCCAAACACGCCAGGGGTCCCCCAAAACTACACCCAAGGGGGGGGGAGAAGCTTTTCCCTCCTTTTTTCTGTTTTGGCCTCGGGGCCCAAGCCCCGTCTAGCGCCAAATCCGGTCGGTTCCAGGGCAGCCCCCGCTTGCCCCTCGGCCCCGGGTCCGAGCGGGCCTCACCGGCGAAGCGGATCTTGACGAGGTCGAGCGGGTGCAGCGCGAGGTTGGACAGGACGCCGCCGCTCACGCCGGCCACCAGGTTCTCGTAGCGGACGTGGCGGAACACCGAGCCCCGCGCCGCCGCCGCCGGCTGCGCCTGGCCGCTCATAGGCTCGGGCTCCGCGGCGGGGGGGACCGGCGGGGCGCCCGGGGCCGGCGACGCGGGACGGCTCGGAGGCGGAGACGCGGCGGCCGCCACCTCGGAGCACACACCGCGCTGCACGAGCCACTTCCGGCGCGTGCGCACACGGACGCAGAAGCCGACGGACCGGCGGGGCCGGAAATGGGGATTCAATTGGAAAAAAGCCAGCACCCCGGAACCTTTCTTACAGGGCCTCACGGAGCGCACGGTCGTAAATCGCCGACGGCTTCCGGACACGTGACAGGAGACCGGAAGTGCCCTCCAGGAAGGCGGAAGCTGCGCGAGCGTGGGGCAGAGGGGGCGGCGGCGGCGGTAAACTGGGTCCGCGTGGCCCCGTTGCCAAGATGAAGGTGAAGATGCTGAGCAGGAATCCGGACGACTATGTCCGCGAGACCAAGTTGGACTTACAGAGAGGTGAGGCCGAGGACGTGACTGGGCTGCTTTCAAAGTCCCTGTGTTGGGGTGGGAGATAGCATGGAGGTAAGGCGTTTGCCTTGCATGCAGAAGGACAGTGGTTCGAATCCTGGCATCCCAGATGGTCCCCCGAGCCTGCCAGGGGCCATTTCTGAGCATGGAGCCAGGAGGAACCCCTGAGCGCTGCCGGGTGTGACCCCAAAAACAAAAAGAAGAAGAAAGAAAGAAAAAGACTGTGGCAAGTATTAAGTGTGTGATGTTTTTTGTTGCAGTGGTCCTCAAACTATGGCCCGCGGGCCACATATTGTATTTGTATCTGTTTTGTTTCTTCATTGCAAAATAAGATCTATGCAGTGTGCATAAGAATTCGTTCATAAGTTTTGTTTTTACTGTATATTCAGACCCTCCAATGGTCTGAGGGACAGTGAACTGGCCCCCTGTTGAAAAACTTTGAGGACCCCTGGTTAAGAGGAACTGCTCTTGTTTTAGTCCCCAGAAACTACGACCCAGCCTTACATCCTTTTGAGGTCCCACGCGAATATGTCAGAGCACTAAATGCCACCAAGTTGGAACGGGTGTTCGCCAAACCATTCCTTGCTTCTCTGGATGGACACCGAGATGGAGTCAACTGCTTAGCAAAGCACCCCAAAAGCCTGGCTACCGTCCTTTCGGGAGCTTGCGATGGAGAGGCAAGTGTGCGCTATCCATGGATGTTTGAAGCCAAATGGTTATATTGCAAATATTCTTCCCTTTAATGTTGCCTGAATTGTTTTGATTTCATTTTTTTTTTTTTGCATCTGGTTTTCTTTTATTTCACCAGACTAAAACTGTTTGCCTATGAACTATTTCAGTAGTTCATATCCAAAGTTAAAAGCTTTAAAATGTAATAGCAGGGGCTGGAGCGATAGCACAGCGCTCATGGGTGTTTACCTTGCCTAGGTTCAATCCTTGACATTCCCTATGATCTTCTGAGCCTGCCAGGAGTAACTTCTGAGTGTAGAACCAGGAGTAATCCCTGAGCATCACTGTATGTGGCCCCAAAACAAAAAAAAACAATCAAAAAAAGATAATTGAAAAAAATTGTAATAACATTTAAGGCTCAGGTTGATAGTCAATAATAAATCATGTTTATACTAAAGGGATTTAATTGTGAAGTTTTTATCCACAGAAGCTATTATTAATAATTCAGTATTTAGTAATTTCCTACTCTAGTAAATATGTGCATTGTATTATTTTAATCCAGAAGCTTGTATTTGTAAGTCTCTGGTAGGGTGAATTACTGCTTTTGCAAAATTGAAATTATTTTTCTTGAAACATAATGCTCTTGTACTTGGACATTTTATATTTATAACTCACTGAAATTTCCTGGTATGCTTTTATTGTATGTAGGTTAAGATTTGGAACTTGACTAAACGGACATGTATTCGTACAGTACAAGCACATGAAGGTTTTGTGCGAGGAATATGTACTCGATTTTGTGGGTCTTCTTTTTTTACGGTAAGTATAGCAGACTTAACTTACTGCCACCTTTCTATATATATATCACTGACCATTTTCTCAGTTCATGCATTTATTCCAACGCCTGAAATCCTATTTTTGTTTTGTTTTGTTTTGATACCCATTCGGCTTTCCCCTTACATTATTTATTTGTGTCGTTCCCCCCCCCCCCCCCCCCCCCCCCCCCCCCCCCCCCCCACCCCCCCCCCCCCCCCCCCCCCCCCCCCGTGAAGCCTATTGGTGCTCAGAGCTACTCCTGGCTCTGCTCATTCTAAGTACTGTTCAAGGGAATACACAGTACCTGAGATTGAACCCCAAGTCTCAAGTATGCAAGGTTTGGGCCCCAACCTGTTAAGCTATCTCTCTAGCCTTCCCCTCTACTTTTAGATATTTAAAAATAAATATTTCAGGGACCAGAGTTATAGCACAGTAGAAAGGACATTTGCCTTACATGTGGCCCACATGCGTTTGATTCCCGGCATCCCATGTGGTACCCTGAGCCTGCCAGGAGTGATTCCTGAGTGCAATAGGAGTACCTTGAGCAATGTCAGGTGTGACCCGACAAAAACAAAAAAATTATTTCAGCATGTTATTTGGGGGGGGACACACCTGGTGATGCTCAGGGGTTACTTTTGGCTATGTGCTCAAAATCACTCCTGATTTGGGGGACCATCTGGGACACTGGGGGATCAAACCACAGTCCCATCTAGGTCAGCTGCGTGCAAGGAAAACGCCTTACTGCTGCACCATCATTCTGACCCCACAGCATATTATTGAACTAATATTCTGAAGGGCACCCAAAAGTACTAATGCATAGTGGGGCTAGAAAGATGGCTTGGGGGGCCGGAGAGATAGCATGGAGGTAGAGTGTTTGCCTTGCATGCAGAAGGACGGTGGTTCGAATCCCGGCATCCCATATGGTCCCCGAGCCTGCCAGGAGCTATTTCTGAGCATAGAGCCAGGAGTAACCCTGAGCGCTGCTGGGTGTAACCCAAAAACAAAAAACAAAAAAAAAGAAAGATGGCTTGGTTTACTCTGAAAGATTTTCAGTGTGAAGGCTAAACAATTTGTACCTTGGTAGTAAATTATTGAAGCATATTTTTATGTTAAAATACACAAAACACAATTTAGCATTCTGATTTCAAATGCCAGGTCAGTCGCATTAAGTCATTCACATCAAGTGACCATATTCACTGCCCAATTTCACAATTTTTATCTTCCCAAACTGAAATTCCATTACATTAAACAAAAACTCCCCAGCTCTCTCTCATCTCTAGTCCCACTTCTATACCTATATTATTTTAGATGCTTCATTTCAGTGGAACTGTGTCATATTTGCCCTTTTACATGTGATGTTTTTTCACTAAGTATAATGCCCTCAAGTTTTATCTATGTTGTACATTTCAGACAGAAATGAATTTCTTTTCCTTTCTCAAGCAGAATACTACTCCATCTGTGTGTATGCTACATTTTTTGTTTTTTTGTTTTGGTTTTTGGGCTGCACCTAGTGACACTTAGCGGTTACTCCCAGCCATGGACTCAGAAATCACTGCTCGCTCAGGGGACCATATGGGATACCGGGGATCAGGTATCGAACACAGGTCCATCCTGGGTCAGCTGAGAGCAAGGCAAATGCCCTACCGCTATGCTATCACTCCGGCCCTAACATTTTGTTTTCTATCAGTGGACCTTTAATTGTTTTCTTTTTTTGTCCTTATAAATATGTAAACATGAGCCTAGCACTATGTTTTGTATTTGTGGAAGGTTTTTAAAGGGAATTGTTAAAAGGTACACTTAAAGATGGTTTATTTGATGACAGTGATTCATTTGGAGACTTTGAGTAAATGGTGATGCAAGTTCACAGTAGAGAGAGAAGGAGTTGTTCAGGTCTAGAAATTTTTTCAAAGGTTTGACAAGCTTGATTGCTGAGCAGAAGCGAGTTCTTTTGAGGGAAGGGAATCAGGATTCCCCAAGGACTGTGGACTGAGGTAGTGGACTGAAGACGCCTGCAAACCTTCTCAGACTAGTGGGGTTTGCGAAAAATTTGACAACAGCGAAAAGCTTCAGAAAGTTCAGTGACCAAAAGTGAATTCAGAATCCACTGTGTGATGAATTCAAGGTATTGCATTCTCACCCTGTGTTGCATTTCTCAGGCCAAAAAAGGGGCTGTTAGTGGGAGAAATTTTACAAATTTAGTTGTGGATACACTCAGACCACCCACTCAATGTGTTGTTCCTTAGGCTTGCTCAACAGTGGTTCTGTCCACAACAGCTGAGTAGCATGCTGGATGCCAAAGCCAGATTGCCAGGGTATAACAAGGGAGAGTGATCTCTGGGGGAGCTGCTCTCACCCTTCCAGTATTTGAGGGAAAAGATACAGACTTACTTGTGCTCTGTCAAAGAGCTTTTTGTTTTTGTTTTTGTTTTTTTGTTTTTTGTTTTTGGGCCACACCCGGCGGTGCTCAGGGGTTACTCCTGGCTGTCTGCTCAGAAATAGCTCCTGGCAGGCACAGGGGACCATATGGGACACCGGGATTCGAACCAACCACCTTTGGTCCTGGATCGGCTGCTTGCAAGGCAAACACCGCTGTGCTATCTCTCCGGGCCCTGTCAAAGAGCTTTAAGAAACAGATGTTTGTCTTAGATTTGAGTTTTGGTATAAGGTAAAGCTTATTTGCTTTCAAAAACTAAAATGGGCAGGGAGGGTCCTTTCTTAATGTAAACCACGGTTTCATCCCTGCTCCTCAGGAATCTATCCTGGTATTGTTACTGCTCAGGGGACCAAACCTGAGTGTGCCATGTGCAAGGCAAGTCTCTACCCTCTGTACTATCTCCTGGCTCCCCATGCCCACTGAATCTTGATGTGATAACAAATAGTCCTTAATGTCTCTGTCAACTTAAACAGTGCCTTGAATATTGGGAGTGAGCTAGGTGGAGAAGCAATACTGAATAAATGGCCTGTCTGTGAGTTCTCTTGGGAATGCTTAGGCAGTCTTTAAGCTTGGACAGTCTTTGCCGTGTTTGTCTCCTTATGTATTTGTATCACTCTCTGTGATTGACCCCCTCAGTTACAGAGATCTAAGGTGCTACTCTGATTGGATTTTTGGGATAAATTGTTTGATTTTAGCAGAATGATGTCTTGACTAACATGAAAGTTGTTTAACTATAACAGCCACTGAAAAACTTTAGGGTCCTTAAGAGTTTTACAGGTCCCAGTTTGGAAACAGCAGACTTTTGTTTCTCGAAATTTTGGGGGTTTGGGGGGAGGGGCAGGGCCACACCTGGCAGTGCTCAGGGGTTACTTCTGGCTCTGTGTTCATGGGACCATATGGGATGCCAGGAATCAGACCCAGATTGGCCACGTTTAAGACACATCTTACAGGCCCTGAGAGATAGCACAGTGGCATTTCCTTGCAAGCAGCCGATCCAGGACCAAAGGTGGTTGGTTCGAATCCGAGTGTCCCATATGGTCCCCCGTGCCTGCCAGGAGCTATTTCTGAGCAGACAGCCAGGAGTAACCCCTGAGCACCGCCGGGTATGACCCAAAAACCAAAAAAAAAAAAAAAAAAAAAAAAAAAAGACACATCTTACCTATTCTGGCCCCTGTTTCTGGAAATTTTTATTTTGTAACGAGGAACTTTTCCCAATGCCAAATTATGAAATGCCATTCTCATAGCATTTCTATTTTTATTGCATTTTATACATTACAGTTGTTGGAATTTTTATTTGCTTTTAGTTTTGCGACAAAACCAGGTAATGTTCAGGGCAAACTCTTGGCTGTGTGCTTAGGGTAGGACTTGTAGGATCAGATGGGGTTCTAGGGATCAAACCTGGGTTGAATGCAAGGCAACTATAGCTCTACCTGCTGTACTGTATCTTCAGCCTCATGGAATTTTGTCTGTGTTAGACATTTTTAACTACATGCCATCACAATACCATCTTTTATTCTTTGATTTTGAATCATACTTGTCGGTGTTCAGGGGTGAATCACTCCTGGCTCTGCACTCAGAAATTACTCCCGACAGGTTTGGGGGAACCATACGGGATGCCAGGAATTGAACCCATGTCCGCCATCTGTAAGGCAAACATCCTGCTGTGCTATAACTCCGACCCCAATACCATCTTTTTGCACCCCATTTCTCTAATGTGTGATAATATCCATATTATATTGGCCAGTTTCTGACGTTTTTGTTATTTTTCTTTTTCTTTTTTTTTTTTTAATATAATTTTTATTTTGATCATAGTGTCTTACATATTGTTGACAATAACATTTTAGGTACATATTTACATAAAATCAGGGGGGATTCCCATCACCAAATTGTCCTCCCTACCCCTCCGTTTTTGTCCTACCTCCCATTTCCTCTTCCCTCACCCCCAGGGCGGCTAGAATATGTGGTCCCCTCTGTATCTAACCCACTACTTAGTAGTCTTGCACCTGTTTGGTCTTGATGCCTCCCTTATCTCCCTCTCTAACTGTAGGCAGGACTAGCTAGTTCAAGTTGCGTGGTTTTGCCTGAAAAAGAGAAGATAAATAAACTGGGGTAAGAGTCTAATACTCCAAAAATGGGTGGAATCCTTCTAGAGGCTCTCATCATCGATTTGGGAGATGAAGGAGAGAAAGAAGGTGAAACACTGCACCAGTACCAAAAAAAAGTGTCAATTATCCAGTGAGGACTCCAGCTATATCGATGAGCACCACAAAAAACAGACAAAAAACAAAGCAAAAAAAAAAAAACAATAACAAACAAACCAAAAACACGCCATGGTCTTGAAATAAGAAACATGGCATAGCACATAACGAAAGAAAAGAAAAGAAGAGAAAAAAATAAGTATAATTGGGGACAACGATTTCAATAATCACACCCAAACAGAGAAATCGACCAAAATAGATAGGTAAATAAAAATAATAATAACAATAATAAATGAAGGTAAAAATAAATATATATATAAAATAACCAAGGTTTAGTGCTTTTTGTATTTTTGTTTTTTCCCCTCCTGCCCTGGCACAGTAAATATTGGGGTCATTCGAAAAGGAATTCACTTGGCCTAAGAAATATGGGGTTTCTCCGTCCTTGGAGTATACTGTCATGGGATCAGCTCTAGACTTTGCTCAGGATCATTTATTCTCCCGGTGGTGTTTTTTTGGTGTGTGGAAGACTTCTGTTCTGTCCA
Source organism: Suncus etruscus (assembly GCF_024139225.1). Classification (NCBI taxonomy): domain Eukaryota; kingdom Metazoa; phylum Chordata; class Mammalia; order Eulipotyphla; family Soricidae; genus Suncus; species Suncus etruscus. The sequence continues at coordinate 149,096,072 of NC_064852.1, read as the reverse complement.
GGGTGATACACTCAGAGCTCTGTGTTTAGAGGTCTCAGTATCTGCACAGATCCTGAGGTGGGACTTATGATGAAGTCAGTCTTTGTGGTTCTAGAGGTTCTGTTACCTCAGTGTCGTTTTAATCCATCTTCTGTGGTTTTTGTTATTTTTCTACTTGTATTTTCTTTCTTTGTACTTATACCAAATACTTTATGTATTTGTCAGATATTTACTATAACAAGATGTTATTAAATATACTAGAAAATGGATGGGGTCGCAGTGGTGGCACACACTTTAAGGTCTGCCATGCATGTGCTAGCCTAGGACGGACCGCAGTTTGATCCCCCAGTGTCCCATATGGTCTCTCAAGCAAGGAGCTATTTCTGAGCACATAGCCAGGAGTAACCCCTGAGTCACTAGGTATAGCCAAAAAATCAAAAAAAAAAAAAAAATTGGAGCACTTTAGTTTGATATATGCATTGGTGAGTTTGTAACTGTTCATTGTCATTATCATGAATATTTCTAGGTTGGTGATGACAAAACTGTGAAGCAATGGAAGATGGATGGGCCTGACTCTGGAGAAGAAGATGAACCATTACATACAATATTAGGAAAGGTACTTAAATGAGCACACTCATGCAAGGGTCTTTCACATACTTAGCTGTCATGGAAATTTGAATCATTTCAATGACCAGAGAAGATTGTAAATAAAAAAAAAATCATAGAATTGGGACTATAATACATAACTTCCGTTTAAGCAGTATTTAATGAAATAAGGTTCTTTGCAGGTAAAAAAAATTCGGACTTTTTTCCCACATGAAGTAAGTTTTGAGCTAGATGGTACAGTGGAACATTTCTTGTGATAATGTCATTGAGGGAATGAGAATATAGCTGAAGAAGGTGAGAGAGGTGAGAGGGCACAGGGAAAAGGTCAGAAAAGTGAACTGGAGAGTACAGTGGGTAAGGCACTTGCCCTGTACTCAGCCAACCTGGGATCAATTCCAGAGCTGCATATTGTTTCCCATGTATCGCCAGGAGGAATCCTTAAGCATAGAGCCAGAAGTAAGTCCTGTGTGGCCCATAAACCAAAATAAATAAATAAACAAAGAGTGAGAGGCAATAGAAATAAATGGCATTGTTTGATTTTGACTTAGTTCATTGTAGATCTTACAAATGCTCACAATTTCTTAGGAGAATCCATTAGGAAACCAAGTTGCCACTTTTTGCATAAACCTCATCATTTCTTATAACATCCTGCAAATTGATTTAATTATAATATATATGTATAATTTGGAACATTTGGCCTATTCAGGTTTTATAATATATAATATTTATACTTGGATATTAAATAAAATTCTAAAATTAGATTTAGTTTTTAAATATATGTTAAAAATCACTTTTTATCATTTATTATAGCTAGGATATATTTAGATTAGGGCTGAGGAGAGAGCTTGAAAGGCTAGTATATGTATTTTGCATATATATATTTAGATTATGCTTCTTAAATTCTAAAAGGTTCTAAATGTTCCTAAGGGACTATAACAGCTATAACAATGTGTAATCGCTGTGATAATGTGTTATAGAAATGGAAATAATTTGCACTTGGTAACAATTTTGATTCCTAAAACAAAATTGGTTTTGTGCTTATAAAATGTCTTTAGGAGTTCTAAAAGTTCTTGTTTATTTTAAACATTTAAGGTTTTTAAGTATTTTGTCTATCCCTTATCTCTCTGATATTGAGGGTAATTTCTTTTGTTTTGGGGCTACAGCCAGTGATGCTCAGTGGTTACTTCAGTCTCTGGTGGGCTTTGGAGACCATATGAGATGCTGGGGATCAAACCTGGTCAGCCTTATATAAGACAAGCACCTTACCCACTGCTTTATTGCTCCAGCTCCTTAGATTAATTCTTACTAATTTTCTTTTTTCATCCCTCCCTACCTCCCTAAAAATTAGTTTATGTTTTTTTGTTTGTTTGTTTGTTTTGTTTTGTTTTTGGGCCACACCCGGCAGTGCTCAGGGGTTACTCCTGGCTGTCTGCTCAGAAATAGCTCCTGACAGGCACGGGGGACCATATGGGACGCCGGGATTCGAACCAACCACCTTTGGTCCTGGATAGGCTGCTTGCAAGACAAATGCCGCTGTGCTATCTCTCCGGCCCCACTAGTTTTCTTACTAATTTTATGAGTAAATAATAATTAGGAATCTGGGTGCCACTAAGAATTCTTTAAAACATTGACCCTGGGATGTGGCTTAGTGGCAGTATACCTACCTGATAACCAAAGGCCCCAAGTTTGATCCCCAGCACCACCCAGATACAGTTACAGTCCCGTGTGCAGTCTCCTGTGTACTGCACCAAGTGTGTGTGGGCACCACGAGTAAAGTTCAGGTACTAGGGCCCAGAGAGATAGCACAGCGGCGTTTGCCTTGCAAGCAGCCGATCCAGGACCAAAGGTGGTTGGTTCGAATCCCAGTGTCCCATATGGTCCCCCGTGCCTGCCAGGAGCTATTTCTGAGCACACAGCCAGGAGTAACCCCTGAGCACCGCCGGGTGTGACCCAAAAACCAAAAAAAAAAAAAAAAAAAAAAAAAAAGTTCAGGTACTAAATATGTGTCCCATCCCAGTCTTCTCAGCAAGAACAGGATAAAGAAGCACACCACTACGTGTACCTTTAGTTTGGTTTACAGATACTTTTTCTACCATGTACAAGGGGTCTTGTGCCCCATGCACAGAGCTCAGGAGTTACTCCTGACTCTGAACTCAGGACTCACTGCTGAATGATGATGTCCATACGTGATTCTGGGAATTAAACGGGTGTTGACCCATGCAAGAAAAGTACCTTAACCTGTGTTCTGTACACATCTAGCACCCGGCCCCTTCTAAAATTTAATCTATTTGTTGGTATCTATATTTCAGTTCTGGGTATTAATATTTCTTGTGTAAAATGTGGAAGTAATTTTTAATTCATTATTTTAGCATTTCGGCACTTGCTTTTTAAGATTCTTCAATACTTGATTTAAAAATATTTTAGGGCTCAATAGATAGTATAGCAGTTAAAAACTTTTGCTTCGCTGGCTGACCCCAGTTTTGATTTCCAGCATCACATGTTTCCCAAGTATCACTGAGAGTAACCCAGTGTACTGAGCCAAGAATAGTCCCTAAGCACTGCTATAGGTCTGCTTTCTATCAAATACTATCAAGTAAAATTTTTTATCAAATAAATTTTCAAACTTAAATATATCTCTTGTTAATATTTTTCTTCCTAGTGTATGGAATAAGAAATAGCATTTTTTATGATAACTATTTCCTCTTGAACAGGAATGTTCTTTTAAAATGAGTGGTCTCACTTTAAAAGGGAGACAGATGGGGGATGGAAGGAAGCCTGGGGTCTTAGGTGGAGAAAGGTAGAGCTGGTGGTAGGATTGGAGTTGGGACATTGTATGAGCCTGAAACTATTGTCAGCAACTCTGTAAATTTCGGTAATTAAATTTAACATAAAAGATTTAGTGGGAGTATATGTAAACAGATCTACAATAATATTCTGTAGATTTGCAGTATCAGTGGAAAAAGTAATCTCTAACATTCCTTTGCTTTTGTAGACTGTTTACACAGGAATTGACCATCACTGGAAAGATGCCATTTTTGCCACGTGTGGGCAGCAAGTGGACATTTGGGACGAGCACAGAACGAATCCTGTTTGTTCAATGACCTGGGGATTTGACAGTATAAGTAGTGTCAAATTCAACCCAATTGAGGTGCGGTTCCTTTTTGGAAAATAATTTTACTTGTTTCCTTGTTCCTTTATAATTTCAACTCCCTCTTAGGAAGATTTTGAGTGCGTGATATGAAAAATGTGCAGGATTTTCATGGTATTCCAGCTTTTGTTTGGTTTCCCCAGTTATTTCTGATTAGCTCTCAGCGTATTTGCCTTCTGTTTAGTTCTTGTGTTAGGCCTGTTAGGGGAAGGTGGGTGTGTGTGCTTGAATGGTAGAATACAAGCAGTTACTCTCCTGTGGAATTTCATTTTAACTCATGGGCCCCAGATCCCACTCTTGAACTCTTTTTTTTTTTGTTTTGTTTTGTTTTGTTTTTTGGTCACACCCAGCAGAGCTCAGGGGTTACTCCTGACTCCATGCTCAGAAATTGCTCCTGGCAGGCTCGGGGGACCATATGGGATTCCAGGATTCGAACCAATGACTTTCTGCATGAAAGGCAAACGCCCTACCTCCATGCTATCTCTTTGGCCCCTCTTGAACTTTTTTTAAATGCTCATTTTTCTTTTTTTTTTTTTTTTTTTTTTTGGTTTTTGGGCCACACCCAGTAACACTCAGGGGTTACTCCTGGCTATGTGCTCAGAAGTCGCTCCTGGCTCGGGGGACCATATGGGACACCGGGGGATCGAACCGCGGTCCGTCCAAGGCTAGCGCAGGCAAGGCAGGCACCTTACCTTTAGCGCCACCGCCCGGCCCCTTGCTCATTTTTCTTAACTGTGTGCAAGTGTTTGTATTTGTAAGTGATGAGTATGCCTGATGCATAATGAGACGTGCCCGATTACTATACTACATATCAATTAGTTACTGATGTATTTCTTTGATCAGAAATTTGAATTGTGGGGCCTGGAGCGGTGGCGCAAGTGGTAAGGTGTCTGACTTGTGCGCACTAGCCTAGGACAGATGTGATTCAATCATTCAGCGTCCTGTATGGTCCCCTAAGCCAGGAGTGATTTCTGAATGCATAGCCAGGAGTAACCCCTGAGCGTCACAAGGTGTGTCCCAAAAATAACAAACCAAAAAAAACATGGAAAAAGAAATTTGAATTGTGACTTCTGATTCCTTCTAGGCTAAAGGAAAGAGATGGAGATTAGTTATCGTTTATTCAGATTTATAAAAGGCAACTTATTCCTGAAATTTTACCTTTTTTTTTTTTTTTTCTCCCTTTGGGGGCTACCCCTGACTGTGCTCAGGGGACCATGTGGTTCCAGGGATCAAACCTTGGGCTCCTGCATGGGAAACATGAGCTCTGGCCTGGCCCTCTGTACTCTCACTCCCTGCCCTCCCTGAGGTGGTTTTTTTTGGGACACTACAGTTGGTGGTTTCATCTGGAAAAAAAAATGGAGATACTTTTTCCTAAGAGAGAAGTGACCTGATGTTGAAACTGAGGCCAGGGGTTATCAGAAGATCGATGCACTGGATGGTGGAAGAGGAAATCCTGTGGTGCATATTTGATACTGAGACCCAAGCTGGCAGAGGAGGGTTGAAAGGCCAGGGCAAAGCGGTCTGATATGCTGGAAGGTGGCAGAGGACATGCTTCTTGCCCTGGCTCCTACCCAAATAGCTATGTCTGTGAGTGGCCCCATATTTAGAGCAGAGGCTGGAGAATGATGGCCCAGGAACCTGCTGCCTGGCACTGTCAGTACAGTTGTACTGGACACATCAGCTTAGGTGTCATTTGTAGCATCTTGGTGGCAGAACTGATACAGCTGCCAACATCATGGGGATCATGGACCACTGAGCCTAAGTAGTTTCTCTGCAGCCCTTTCCACACAGCCTCGCTGAGCTACCTTTAACTTTCATCCTCACTCTTCCACCTTGTCCTCCTGTGGTTCTGTGGTAAAGTGTGGCATGAGAGGGCAGGCGAGCTGGGCAGGGTGAGGCCATGCTGGCTTCAGGTAGGAGCACGCTGCAGAGAAATGTCTGTCCTACTCGGTGTGTACTGGCCTGGCCTGTGTTTCCTCCCTGCCTTTGTGTCTTGGCTCTGACCTTCTACACGTCACAGTTTTTTCTCTCTATATTTGCTTCTTTATTTTTAAAATGAACTTAATTATATCTGTTGGTATAATTCGTCGGTCTGTTGTGAGTGTAAGATGTGATAATATATACGAATATTTTTAAAAGGTGCTATCAAATTTAAGATGCTGATGTTATTACTATTTAAAAAAAAAAAGCCACAGTGAGCAGACAGATCCAATTCTTCCTTCCTTGACATCCATCTAAATTTGAAATCTTGGGCTTCTCCATTTTGTGAACTCCTGGGTCAGAAGAGCTGACTCCAGTTCTAAAATCCTAATGAATTGTAAGTGATGATTTTGGGATCGTGTTTTTTAAGTTTGTCACTGTAACAACCCAGTTTAGCTGTGTGCTTTGGTGTTTAATTAACCTTATGAACTGATAAAAAACAAACTGCTTATTCTTATTCCATATTAAACTTCATGGTAAGGGTGTGTTGCTATGAAGAAGTGAAATGCATTGTATCCTCTATTCACGAATAATTTTTATGTTGCACTATTCTCATAGAAACAAAAAAAAAAAAGTATGCTGCACACATTGCCACATTGTTTCATGTGAAAATTGGCTTACAAACTAGGCAGAGTTTTTTTTCCCTACATTGCTCAGGCCAGTCTTTATGTCAGTGGAACATGGTCAGACCTTGTGACATCCTGAGAGTAGAAGGTTAGATATAGAGGGTTTCAGAAAGGCCATGATTCATGAGTTGGGTTTCCAAAACCCAACTGGCTTCCTCCTAGGACAGTAGTATAGTAGCTAGTGAGGTGTTTCACTACAGCATGGTTACCACTCACTGGAATAGAACTAGGCAGAGATCACAGTTGTAGCATTCATTTTATGTGGTGTATTTCATCTGGGTAAATGCATGTGGCAGAAACTGACTAGTGGTGCAGTTAGTGGACAGCAATGGGAAGTCTTAAGTCTAGGCAGACAGAGAAACAGTAGGTTTGGTTTCGTGCCCCTTGTGCATGTTGCATGTTGATAACCTGACAGATACTTGAAACTTGGGCAGTGAAGCTTAGTTTTGCTTACATATGAGAAAATGTGTAGCTGCTAACCAAACGGTCGTGTGATTAGGGAATATCAGCATTCAAGTGTGAATTCTTATGACATTCCCTTGGCTGTTTGGAGGCAGTCAAGTTGACATAGGCCCACATGGTAGTGTTCGCTAAGAATACTTCTTTAGCTCCCAAAGCGCTGGGTGCCAAACAGTTAAATGTACATCACTTAAATGTTTATCAAGAAGTATAAAGAAGTTCATGCTTTTTGACTCTGATGTCATTAGTGAAATGTTAGACTAAAGAAGCATCTTCAATTTGATGACTTTTAAAAATGTGTGGAAATGTTGATAGAAATATTATTTATAGGGATAAGAGCTCTGGTACAGGGGATAGGACGTTTTTCTTGTATGCATCCAACAGGGTTCTGTCCCTAGCACCCCAGTTGTCCCAAAGAGGGATTCCTGAGCACAGAGCTAGGCTGGCTTTTAATTGTTCTTTATTATCTTATTTTTAGACATTTCTCTTGGGAAGTTGTGCCTCTGACAGGAATATAGTATTATATGACATGAGGCAAGCGACTCCACTGAAAAAGGTGAGTTTCCATCTCTCTTTGGCTTTAAACATAGAGATAGTTGTCAGAGTATTTCTCAGTGAATCAGAAATATGCAACAAGCATTTGTATGGGATTAATACTTTGTTTTGGTTTTTGGGCCTGAGCTCAGAAATTGCTTTTTGTAGGTTCAGGGGAGCATATGGGATGCCTGGGATCAAACCAGGGTCTGTCCAGTGTTGGCCACATGCAAGGCAAACGCCCTGCTGCTCTGCTATCCCTCTGGCCCCTGGTTGAATATATTTTTAAAGAGAGATTTGCTTCAGATTCCAAAGTAATCATTCTAGCATTTTCCCAGATTTCTCTCTTCTTTTTTTCTTTGAAATCCTTAAATGTACTCCAGGTCCTCTCCTAAACTTTGTGCCTCTAGTATACAAGCACCTAGATAATAATGAGAGACTGAAAGTTCTAAGTGAGAAAGTATGTATATACCCATGACTTCACACTATTTGGTTTGCATGACTCATGTGATATTTAGCTCCTGCAGGCTTGCTAACTAATTGACACAGGAAGCTCTGATTTTTGAGCTATTTGCTGATGGCAATCTTTTGCTTTGTTTAGACAAGCTCTGTCCAAGGGAACAAATTTCCCAACAGTTCCAAAGTAAGGCATCACTCCAGTATTAGTTGGCAAAGTTAATGTAAGATTTTTGTTTATTTTCAATTCTGTAACTTACCCAGTGTGCTCAGGGGCTGCTGCCATCTCTTTTCTCCAGGGTCACTACTAGTAGTGCTCAGAAACCAGGCAGTGCCCAGGGTGGACTCGTTTTTTGAGCCATCTCCCAGGCCACTGATAAGATCCAGAGGGAGGGAGAGTCCTAGCAGTTTAGAAAGGACTGCTCTTCTGGGTGTGGGAGTTTCAGTTGCCCCCAGCAACTGAACACCAGGGCAATAATCACAAGTGAAAGTCCTCAGATACTTCTGTAGTTCCCAAAGCACTGGGTGCCATCATAGCTTCACTGATAAAAGAAGGGAGTGTGTTCATGGACGTTAATTGCAGAAAATAGGAACATCTTTCCAATTGTCTGAATCATTTTTCTCCTGCCTGTGCTGGGGAGTACAGACATGAACTCTGGACTCCAGTGTCCAACTTTCAGCTTATGACATAATCTGTGTTTCTCCTGTGAAATAGAAATACTGAAAACTGTCTATAGCACACTGGGGAGACTAAGCGCCTTGCTGTTGGCATTTAGTGGAGGATGCTAGTAACATGAATGAGTTGCTGAATAAATAGTAGTTTGTATCATGCCTGTATAGCCCTCTTGTTTCTTTCTTTTGTGTTTGTTTGTTTGTTGAGGGATCACACCCAGCACTTCTTGGAACCTACTCCCAACAGTGCACTCTAGTTTGCTCCCAGTGTGCTCTGGACCATGTAGTGCAGGATCAAACTTGGGCTCCCACATTCAAAGCCTGTGCCTTGTCCTTTGCCTATTTCCCTCGTCCTGCCTTTATAATTTTTCTATTTTGGATGGTGTAGGGACTTTGGGCCATACCTGGTGAGACTCAGGAGGTACTCTGGGCTCTGCATTTGGGATCACTTCTGCTGGTGCTCTGGGGAACATAGGGTATGCTGGGCATATAACCCAGGTCATTTGCATGCAAGCACCCTACATGCTGTACTATGGCTCTGGCCTCACGTGTGACTTATTTTTTTAAATAAGTCATGTTATATTCACACCACACACACACATATATATATGCATATATATATTATTAACCATGTGTTAAGCATTTTTTGAATGTTTACTAACCTGTATATTTAGCAAACAATCATAATTGATTTCTTTTTCTTTTTGCTGTAAACCGAGAATAGTGCACTATTATACAGTTCCTAATTTAATTTTTTTTTTTTTTTGGTTTTTGGGCCATACCTGGTGATGCTCGGGTTACTCCTGTCTAAGCGCTCAGAAATTGCCCCTGGCTTGGGGGAACCATATGGAATGCCGGAGGATCGAACCGTGGTCCTTTCTTGGCTAGCGCTTGCAAGGCAGACACCTTACCTCTAGCGCCACCTCGCTGGCCCCTCCTAATTTAATTTTAAAAGGAAGGAAAGCCAATTAAATGGGAAATGTGTGCATTTTTTGAGGGAATTAATTGCATTTGATGGGTTAATATAGACTTTTTCTTGCAGGTCATCTTAGATATGAGAACAAACACAATTTGTTGGAACCCTATGGAAGCTTTTGTTTTCACTGCAGCAAATGAAGATTACAAGTATGTTGGCCTCTTTTCCAACACACTTCTATGAGAGAGAGCTCAATTGTCAAAGTCTTTACTAATGGAATAAGTTTCCCTAGGTCAGAGTTCTTCATATGTAAGTTAGAAAAGTCATTTATTTTGTTAGAAGAAAAAAATGTGTTTCCCAAATGGGAGAACTTCTTCACAAGATTTTGCACTGTTTTCAAACTAATGTGGGCTAGGACAGTGAGCTTCAGCCTTGACCAAGTCTGTCCTGCATCATGTTTTCCCTGTGAAACCTGGGGAAGGCTTTCTGGCAAAGGCAGGAGGCCGAGGGAGTGAACCTTCTGCACCCAGCACCATCCCAGCAGCCCTGCCTTTGGGGATACCCAGCACCACAAAAGAATTTGTGATCCTCTGAACACCACAACCAAAATGGGCAAGTGCATTAGCCAAATCTGCAGCCCCAGTGAGTTCCCTGACCAAGTGTACGCTACTCCTTCCACTGCAGAAAACGGGTAAGAAAGGTCAAGAGCGACTGAAGGCTGCAGAGACAACTTAAGGGTTGCAATCCCTGATGCTGCCTAGTTTCCAATAGAAATGATTCCTGAGCACTGCCAGGTGTGGCCTGAAATCTTGTAAATAAGTACAATGCAGCTTCATTGGGTCGTAGTCAGCCTCATTTCTAAGTTAAGTGTGTCAACATTTTTTCCTTCTCTGATACCTAGTTGCTCAGTTGCGAGGAGCATCTGGTCCCACAAGCCCAAAATGTTACCTTGGCCCTTTGCAGAAAGAATTGGCTGATGTCTGATGTAGTCTATAAATAATGACTGAATCGTGCCTGTTATAATTAGAACCTTCCTGTGCAGTGTATATATAGCACTTCAGGTGGCTGATGCTCATGTAGTCATGCTATCACCTTTGCTTCATTAAGACAAGAGGAAAATACTGTTTCCTTTTTTGCCTTTACATCTACAGGTGTGTTGTTTTGTGACTCCATGAAGATAACTTAGCATTATCGACTTGGTTGGGATATTATGATTCCACATATATGCTTTTAAAGTTGAATTGTTTCCCACTAGATAGCTCATGCTCACCATATGTATCACCAATAAGAATATAAATCGGTTTAAGAAAAAAAGAAGAATATAAATCAGGGGGCCGGAGCGATCATACAGCGGTAGGGCATTTGCCTTGCATGTGGCTGCCCAGAATAGACCTGGATTCAATCCCTGGTGTCCCATATGGTCCCCCAAGCCAGGAGTGATTTCTGAGCATACAGCCAGGAGTAATCCCTGAGTGTCACCAGCTGTGGCCCCAAAACCAAACGAAAAAAAGAGAGAGAATATAAATCGGGAAAACTTTCTTGGAATGACTTGTTGACTCAAAAGCCTTAAAAATTATTAGGTCTTTTGGAGCTAATAAATTACTTGGTGGAATTGCTACTGATTTCTCGAATCTGTGTTAATTATTGGACTTTTATTTAAGAGATCTTAGAGCTAGGGATGGGACTCAACAGTATATCATTTTGCCTGTATTCATGAGACTTGGTTCTGTTTCTGGCACTGCAAAAACAATTAAAAAGGAAATTATGTATAATAACAAAACATTGGAAACTTCAAAAGTAACTATTTAATTTGTATTTAAAAATAGAACCGTTCAGGCATTTTCAAAAACTAATAGAAAAGGTTTCATAGGAGACTACTTGGAATATCAAGAATATTTGAAGCTTTAAAAAGTACCTCAATCTTATAAAATTTTATTCCGGGTTTTTTTTTTTTTTTTTTTTTTTTTTTTTGGTTTTTGGGCCACACCCGGTAACGCTCAGGGGTTACTCCTGGCTATGTGCTCAGAAGTTGCTCCTGGCTTGGGGGACCATATGGGACACCGGGGGATCGAACCGCTGTCCGTCCAAGGCTAGCGCAGGCAAGGCAGGCACCTTACCTTTAGCGTCACCGCCCGGCCCCTTATTCCGTTTTTTAAAGTTAGATGGTGAGAAGATTAAAAAGAATCTCTTTTTGTTGAATTAAGATGTGAAGTTTTGTGCTTTGTTTTTTTGAAGTTCCCACATTTTCTCAAAGAAGGTTTCGATGGAGATAAAGATGGAACCTTAAGGAATAATTAAAGTTGCTGCTAGTTTTGCCTTTCACTCCAGAGTTCAGAATTGAGCCTTTTGCTAACCTCAGTACCACCCCTGCTTTCTTCTAAAGCAGTGTGTCCAGTAACATGCTCTCCTTTGCAGCCTGTATACTTTTGACATGCGTGCCCTGGACTCTCCCATGATGGTGCACATGGACCACGTGTCTGCCGTGCTGGATGTGGATTACTCACCCACCGGGAAGGACTTTGTGTCTGCGAGTTTTGATAAATCCATCCGCATCTTCCCAGTGGATAAAAGTCGGAGCAGGTTTGTTCTGTGCCATGAACATCATCACTTTCTGTGTATTCACCATCACCTTGATCATCACCGCCTTTTAAAAAAAGTATTGTCTGTTTCTCTCTCTCTCTCTCTCACTCTCTCTCTCTCTATATATATACATATATATGTACACACACACACACACACACACACACACACACACACACACACACACACACACACACACACACACACTGTCCCATTATCAAAGTCACTTGCCAGAATGGTACCTTTGTTAGGATGCATTTACTTTTCTTCATTACTTGATCATAGTGTGGGTTGGAAGAAATGCATGATTTTAGTCTGATAGTGGAAGATTTGGTTAAGTCTTGCCCTACTAGCTTAAGAGCGTTTATTGTTTATTTCTTGGTTTGGGGGCCACACCTGGCAGCTCTTAGAGGTTCCTCCTGGTTCTGTGCTTTGAAATCACTCCTGGCAGGCTCAGGGGCACAAATGGGATGCTGGAAATTGAACTGGGTCGGGGATCAAAGACCATTGCAAGACAAATGCCCTTTTTTCTGTGCTATCGCTTGAGCCACTAAGAGTGTTGAATAATGGTAATACTGTAGTATATGCTTTCTTCCTCAGACTTGATTCCTTTACACCAAGGTAAAAATAAGCATTTCAATGGTCAGGACCATTCTCTTTCATTCTTTGTAGTAGAGGTAAACTCTGGGAGGGCCCAGCAGTGGGAAGTCGAAGCACATAGCTGAGACTGTCCCCCTGGTGTCTCTTCTCTTAACACAGAGTGTTCACATCATGCTGACATTCGTATAGCCTCTTCCTGCCAATAGAATATATTGTTGTCTTGTATATTTTTGTGCTGAGATAGTTCACAGACAGCTATGGCTTTTTTTGTATTATGGTTTTCCAGGATAATTTTTGTTTTGTTTTGTGGCCATACCTGGCCTTGCTCAGAGCTTACTCCTGACTCTGCATATGAGTTGCTCCTAGTAGGCTCTGGGAACCATGTGAGGTACCAGGGCTCAAACCCAGACCTGTGTGTGAGGCAAGTACCTGCAGTACTCCCTCTCTAGTCCTTTCCAGGTAATTTGGACTGCACTTCATTTATTTTTTCGGCTTTGCAGCTCTAAATCTGACTCATCCTCTTTCTTCCCCAGCAGTCAGGCAAGGTGGAGATAAGCTGGGAACCTAGAGTACAGAATGTCAGGAGTTATTTGTGCCAGTACCTGCCTTGCACCTGCACCTCCCTATGCCCAGCCTATGTTTAGAAACCAGAGCTACAAGCCAACACCCCTAAGCGAGCAGCTGACCCACCACTTTGCTGAAGTACTTGTCCACATGTTCTTGAAATTCTACTTGTGTTGGTTGCTACCCCCGGTGTCATCATGACTCAACAGTGGGTTATTGTCATCATCATTGCGTATCTGACTGAAAGGTATTCGAGGGGCTGGAGAGATAGTCCAGAGGTGAAGGCACTTGCCTTGAATATGGCTATAGTCCTGAGCCTGGTTCAAATCCCTGCTACCACATGTGGTTCCTCCAGCAGTGTGAGCATGGCCCCTGAGTATACGACTGAGGATAGGCCCCCTGCCCAGAGTAAATAGATGAAAGGAACTTGTGTCAGAGGCATTCTGATGAAAGGGCAGGGGCTTAGAGGGCAGTAGCACAAGCCTTGCACATATATGGCCCCAGGCTCAAGACTGCACAGCTCCCTAGTTTTCACTCGCTATGGCCCTGATAGTCCCTGATACCAGAGAGGAGGCTCTGAACTACCAAGAGTGGTCCCCTTGCTCCCTCCAAGGCCTTGGGGTCCCCACCTTTCTGGCTCTTCCTTTGTAACTAGCTGCCACTTCGCACTGGCATGAGCAGTGTGTTGGGATTGTTCACTCAAGCACAATGCAGTGTTGATCCTTTTTATCTCACATCTCTGGAGAAGGTGGAGAATTGGGTGTGGTTCTTCCTCATTTCATTTGTACAACAGTTAGTGGGGAAGATCATGGGGCTGACACAAAGAATGGGTGAGATAAACAATGTCAGCAGTTGTGATCTTAAGGACCTGGTAACTCAGTTTCCATAGGATCATTCTTAGTTGAGGGCCCTGGTAAATATCTGAGAGGTGATCTGACTTTTGTTTTGTTTTTGTTTTGCTCCCACTCAGTGTTCAGGGGTCACTCATGACTACACTTGGGAATTATTCCAGGTGGGCTTGGCACCACGTGGGATGTGGGCCCAATCAAATCAGAGTCTCATGCTAGGCAAGCTTCCTACCCACTATACCTGCTAGTCCCTATGGTATGGCTGTTAAAAGACTCAAATTGTCTGAAGTGAGTTTTTATGCCCACAGAATGGCCTTATGACATCAGTTGAATATGTCTCCTTTTTTTTTTTTGGTTTTTAAGGTCACACCCAGCAGTACTCAGGGTTTACTCTTGACTCTATGTTCAGAAATTACTCCTGGCAGACTCGGCGGATCATATGGGATGCCAGGAATTGAACCCTGGTCGGTCGCATTAAAAGCAAATGCACTACTGCCCTATTACTCTGGCCTTCAATTGAATCTTTGTTTTTGTTTTGGGGCCATAGCCAGCAGTGCTTAGAGATTACTCCTTTCTCTGCACTCCTGTTGGTGCTTGGGGGACCTTATGGGTGCCAGAGATCAAACCCAGGTAGACTGTACAAGGCAAACAAATGCCCTATCCACTGTACTATCACTCTGGCCTCTTAATCAAATCTTTTGTCTGAAAAAATCCCAATATATGTGTTCTCTCTAGGGTTTAGGTGCTGTTGCCTTCCCTCAGGCCTTTGCCTTCAGCCCTTTAAGAGCCAGTCTTTATAAGGAGGAAGGGGCATCAAGTTCATGCTCAGGGGATCTGGGGCCGCTCCCTAATTCTTGGACTATCAGGCCAACAGTTCATTGCTGAGGCCAAGGATCTGCAGAGGGCTCTCTCCGGTAGTGTTCAGGGCTATGATGTGCCAGGCCTGAGCCCAGGGTTCTGCATCATGCCTGACCCAATGTGTTTCTGTGACCCTGGGAAAGCCCGTTCAGTTTGTCCCTGTGGCCTGCTCTTGATTCCTGTCATTGGAAACATTAGATACGACAGGCCGGGCTTTAACTATCCTGCATTTTAGTGATGCTTTCCTTTGAAAGCCCTGAAAATGGTGTGTACATCTTAAAATAGACTTTGAGTAGGTTTTCAAAACTCCACTTGGACCTTATTTGAAAGTAAGTTTCTTTCTGCAGCTTCATTCAGTAGTATTAAGCAAATGAATCCTTTGAATTCAGATAGTATCGTGTTTTTTTTTTTTTTTTAACCTGGCACATAAACATGCTATTTTGAAGGCATTCAAAGGTAGAATAGTGTGGTTTCTAAACCTAGAGTTTAGCATCCCGTACAGATCATCAGGAGGAGGTCCAGTTGGTCCAGGGACAGCGCTTTGCAGTGTGAGGGGCCAGAAACCCAGCTGCTGTTATGGCATCTCCCACATTTACCTTCATTCCTGCAATTGCTCTGGATCAAGGGAGCCCATAGGTCAATACAGATGGTTGGAAGGGAAAGATGGTATGAGATGGTGCAAGTAAAGCATTGAAAAGGAAAAGCCTGGGGCTGGAGAGATAGCACGGAGGTAAGGCATTTGCCTTTCATGCAGAAAGTCCTTGGTTCGAATTCTGGCATCCCATATGGTCCCCTAGCCTGCCAGGAGCGATTTCTGAGCATGGAGCCAGGAGTAACCCCTGAGCGCTGCTGGGTGTGACCCAAAAACCAAAAAAAAAAAAAAAAAAGAAAAGAAGAAGCCTGGATCATCTCCTCTTAGTCATTGTACCCTGTTCGTCCTGGTAATAATTTGTTAAGGAAATGTATCTGTTAGAGGCCAGGATTGAGGACTGGGTTCAGGGTTAAGAGGATTCTGTAGGGTGTAGTGGTTTGTGTTAGACCTGATGGTAGGTGGTCTTCACAGTGCAGAGTGGCTGAGCTCATTTCTGCTCTTCCAAGTGGTCCATGCTGTGCAGCCATTTCAGGGAAGTTGGTTTTTCCAGCATTTTGTGTCTTCATTTTTTCCTGACCTTGTCTTTTTCTTGATTTTTAGTGCTCTTCTTAACACTTCCCAATATAGTCTCTCCTGTGAATTCACTTAGCATGTTTCACAGTCTTTTCAAGGAGGAACGATAACTTGTCGTCTCCATTTATGTCTGACCGCACGCACGTCCTTAGACTCTTTTAGCCCTCTTGCCTGCCCTTCTCTTCTCTTCTCTTCTCTTCTCTTCTCTTCTCTTCTCTTCTCTTCTCTTCTCTTCTCTTCTCTTCTCTTCTCTTCTCTTCTCTTCTCTTCTCTTCTCTTCTCTTCTCTTCTCTTCTCTTTTCTTTTCTTTTTAGAGCTGTACATCAAATCTCTACTCAGTCTAGCTTTTTAAAAAGCTTAACTAAGACAACTCACATAGGAGATGAATATATCTGGATTTTTTTCTTTCCGTTTTATTGTATTTACTTTAATTTCTTTCCTGTAATAAGGGAACATGTAGCTGCTGATCTGAATTGATTTGGAGGACCTTATTAACAGTAATTCATTTCAGACCCAGAAAGATAGCTTTGAGGCAGGAAATCCGGTTTCTGTGTGGTATTTTTTGTGAGATTTTTTGAGATTCTAGACTAGATGTACCTTGTTATAGTGATATTTCTTATTGGATTATAACTGACCACTGACTTTTTAAGTTCTCAAAATCTGTGAATTTAATTTAGTAAAAGTAGATGAAAAGAAATTGGAACTTCCTTTTGTACTCTCTTAAGTACTCAAAAATGGTATCTTGATATTTGGTAGGGAGTAAAGAAATCTGTACCAAATTATAAGGATTTTTGACATAGTTCCCTTTTATTTTAAATTTTAAGTTTTGGGACCAAGATTTATGGTACTGCTTGTGATAGGGTTTCATGTATGCCTTTCCCCGCTAAAAAATTGAGTAAACTCAGTTC
Organism: Suncus etruscus; assembly: GCF_024139225.1. Lineage (NCBI taxonomy): Eukaryota > Metazoa > Chordata > Mammalia > Eulipotyphla > Soricidae > Suncus > Suncus etruscus. Next base: position 149,079,173 of record NC_064852.1, on the reverse strand, counting down.
CACTAACCAGGGTTTAGGCTGTGTGATTTGAGAATCACCATGACACTTCTTGTTTGTAGGGAAGTCTACCACACAAAGAGAATGCAGCATGTCATCTGTGTCAAGTGGACCTCTGACAGCAAGTACATCATGTGTGGCTCCGATGAGATGAACATTCGCCTATGGAAAGCCAATGCTTCAGAAAAACTGGGAGTGGTAAGAGACCTCTGTGGCTCTCACAAAGTGGGTTCACATTGAGCTGGAGAGCGTAAAGAGCCATAGGTGTTTGGTTCTAATTGTCATGGCTGCAATAAAGAGAAAGTTAGCAGCCAAGTGGACAAGCCTCTACTGAGGTTTCCTTTTTGTTTTCTGCCCAAGACTTCTTTATGAGTTTGGCTGTTTGCTCATATTTGAGTTGTCTCAAGACTGTTTTCATTGGAAAGGGACAATGCAGAATTTTTTTTAAGCAGTTTATTTATTAATTAACTGTTTTTGGGCTACACTCGGCAATGCTCAGGGGTTACTCCTGTCTCTGCACTCAGAAATCATCCTGGTAAGCTTGGGGGACCATATGTGATGCCAGGAATTGAATCAGGTTCATCCCGGGTCGGCCGCATTCAAGGCAAATGCCTTACCACTGTGTTATCTCTCTAGCCCCACAATGCAGAACTTGGTTAAAGCTTTGAATTAAAATACCTGTTCTGTCAGAGGGCAGGATATCAGGCAGACTGTTTTGACAGTTCCCCAGTTTCTGCATGGAAAGTTTTTTTTTAAGAAAGGTCTCAGGTGATTTACGAGCCAGTTTCAGTGGGTACATGCAATGGTGACTGGAGTGTTCCCACAGTGCTTGGTGCTTGATGGGTGTTTGGGAAACCAGTAGAGAGTTCCACAGACAGACAGACAGACAGACAGACAGACAGACAGACAGACAGACAGCCTGAGAGCTCAGCCAGGCTCTGGCATGGAGTTAACATGCACACAGGCCTGGCCCGTTACTGCGCTTCTGCCTTAACACTGCTCAAGCTCAGAAATGCCTGATGCAAGTCCAGCATTCTCATTCTTCTGGCCATTTATCTGGCTCTCAGTCAGCCCCTGCTTAGGTTCATGAAATTTGCTGAATGTCTCAGGTTCAGCAGACTCAGAAATATAGTTACTGTACTCTTGGTTTGCTATGAAAGGATTCCACTCATGCACAGCTGTGTGAAAGAGGTGTCATGGCCTAGGGATGGAGGTCCTCTCCAGGACACCCCTTTCCCCACATCTCCATGCATGACGGGGAGAGGGAGTGGGGGGGAGATGATACGCCCAGAAATACATACACACACACTCTCTCTCTCTCTCTCTCTCTCTCTCTCTCTCTCTCTCTCTCTCTCTCTCTCTCTCTCTCTCTCTCTCTCTCTCTCTCTTATCAGAAACAGATACTTATTTTAAGAAGGAAAGGATAGTGTGAGAGTTATTTTTCTACTTAGCTCCAATTAAAAAAAAAAAGATAAAATAGGCAGTAATTGAGACAGTTTTATTTTTTATTTATTTATTTATTTTTGGTTTTTCGGGCCACACCCGTTTGATGCTCAGGGGTTACTCCTGGCTAAGCGCTCAGAAATTGCCCCTGGCTTGGGGGGACCATATGTGACACCGGGGGATCGAACCGCGGTCCTTCCTTGGCTAGTGCTTGCAAGGCAGACACCTGACCTCTAGCGCCACCTCGCCGGCCCCACAGTTTTATTTTTGATACATGCTTAGCTTTCAGATCATCAGAAGGGCCTTTAATCTGGTGTCTTTTTCACATTGGTGAAATGCTGGTTGTGACAGAATGAAATGTTTTCTTTTCAGTTAGAGTTATTTTTGCCGAGAAATAATGTAATTGATGGGATTGTAGTCGAGATAGTACAGCGGGATGGGGTGCTTCCCTTCAATACAGCTGGCCTGAGTTTGAACCCTAGCACTGCATATGGTCTCCTGGGTTCCACTTGGAGTGATCCCTGAGTGCAGAGCTAGGAGTAAGATCTGCTCATAGCCAGGTAGGGCTCCAATTCCCCCCATTGCCACCCCCAAATATGAGTGACACAGTATGTCCTTGTGTTACTTAGGTCTTAGGGATCTGTCCCAGTTACTCATACCATGCACATCCCAGCCCAGTCGCTTCCCACCTGACTTGACCATGTTAGTGCATAGCTAATTGTACAGGAACTGCCTGGGGAAGCACCACAAGTCCCCCTACCCCCAAATTGTTGTGAAGAAGAGTCTGTACACCTCTCATGAAAGCCTGCCAGGGAAAGGGTCTTGCTGTGTGGGAGGCATGCAAAGACCACTGCTGAATGATTAAAATTTCAAAATGCTGGTTTGCAGCTCACGTCACGAGAAAAAGCAGCCCAAGACTATAACCAAAAGCTAAAGGAGAAATTTCAGCACTATCCTCAAATAAAACGGATCGCCCGGCACCGACACCTCCCCAAATCCATCTACAGCCAGATCCAGGAGCAGCGGGTGATGAAGGAGGCTCGGCGTAGGAAGTACGTGGGACCTTCTATCCTCTCCCAACCCCCCAACTCAGCAGCGGAGCAGGACACCGACTCTGCTCTCTCAGAGATGTGGCTGAGAGTTCTTGGGGCTTTGTTCTTTCTCCTGGTCTAAGCAAGATTGTCTGAGAGTGTGGAAATTGCTCATTACTTATTCTTTCTTTTGGGGGGGGGGGTACACCCGGCAGTGCTCAGGGGTTACTCCTGGCTGTCTGCTCAGAAATAGCTTCTGGCAGGCACGGGGGACCATATGGGACACGGGGATTCGAACCAACCACCTTTGGTCCTGGATCGGCCGCTTGCAAGGCAAACGCTGCTGTGTTATCTCTCCGGGCCCTACTTATTCTTTTTTAAGACAATTTAATGGAAAGGAAATTTTTAAGAAACTGTTTCTGCTTTTACTTGTAAAAAAAATGTTGATAGTTGTTTGATAAGTGATTTCTGGTCTGCTAGAGAGAACTCAGTGGGCTGAATAAGCACATGTGAGGCCCCAGCTTCAGACCCATCGTTTGGTCCTATAGCACTGCTGGGAGCAATTCTCACACCCCTGAGTCCAGCCCCATAACTAAGATAAAAGAAAAGGAAAATATCTATAATGCAGTTGGAATAAAGAAGAGGGACTTTCTTCATTAGGATGCAGAGAACTCACTTAAATCTTTTTCTCCTGTGCTTTGTTGTAGCTTTGGGGTCTGAGGCAGAACACGGCTGCCCCTTTTCCTGGAGTGCTCATGCTTCATGGAGTCTAGGATTCTTTCTCACAGTGTCATAGATATCAACAGACTTGACCTTTGTCCTTTTTCAGTTGGACCATAGGAATGATTATTTTACTCTTGTTGGATAGGTGCTGAGTTTGAATAATTTTGAAGTATTTGAAAGAAGCGAACCAATTTTTGAACTAATGTTTTTTTTTTTTGCCTTTCTTTGACACCTGCAACTAGCACCTACCCAGGGATGGTGGTTCCTTGCCTTTGCGGTGCTTTGCAGCTAGCTGAGCCTCTGGAGTGGTGACAGCAGCTCCAAAGTCCCTGCTTCCAACTCTGAATGAAGAACACTGCTGACTCGGGCAGTTGGCAAAAGTTGATACTTAGCTAATTTTTACCTACCCATATATGAAATCTTCTCATATGCCAAGTTTTCCAGCGAAGAATAACACTTTATTTTTTTTTTCTGAGAAAGATGGAGGAGAGTTTAAGACAGTTTTTCATAAACTTGCTTATATTTGTGTGTTTTTGTTTATTTCTAGGGAGGTGAATCGTCGCAAACATAGCAAGCCAGGATCGGTGCCAATTGTGTCAGAGAAGAAGAAGCACATCGTGGCAGTCGTAAAATAAGATCTCTCTCTATTGTGTGACTGTTTCTTACTTGAGGTACATGCACTCTACAAATAAAAGTGCCACCTCTCCCCCTGTATGAATAGAGCTTCAATGCAGCTCATTTTAGCCACCTGGAAAAATCATGAAAGGTGTGAATTTTATGGAAAAGTCCTGGAAGTTTGGTGGGCTGTTGTTACCAAAGTGTTATCCTTGGTTTGTTTTCTTATTTCATTGAAGAGAATGGGATTTGCTAGCTCAATTTTGGCTCTTAGATATTGCAGAGAATGGGGCTGGCGCGGTAGTATACAGCAGGTTGGGTTCTTGCCTTGCACGTATCTGACCCTGATTAGATCCCCAGCACCCAATGTGGTCCCCCAGCCTGCTGGAATGATCCCTGTGCACAGAGACAAGAGTAAGTCTTGAGCACTGCCGGTGTGGCCCCAAAACACAACAAACAAAACAGAAATTGCAGAGATCACTTGGACATAGAGTATGGGAGCTTTGAGAAAATCATGGTCACAAGTTAAAACCCCTGGTGTCCCAGTGCGCCAAGCACCCAGTTTCTGCGTTCACCTCTGCAGAAAACCATTTCCGGCCACTCTACAGCTGGTTGTGGGTGAGCACTACATCAAAGGATATCGCCCAGCATCACTGCAATCAGTAAAACGGAAACGCTATACATGAGATTCATCGAAGAGTAAACCTTGGTGTGCACTGTGGCAAGTGAGCATCACAGCAAAAAATGGAGGAGCACTCCAGCAATCAAAGGAAAAGTAAGGGGTGTTGGGGAGACAGTGAGGCAGACTTTATTGAGACCTCAGGTGCTTGAATTGTCTTTAAGAGCAAACATTAGCTTTAACATTGTTCTGAATGCTTGTCATGTGCAATGATTCTGCTGGTAACTATATGTAACACATAGAGAATTATGTCAGGTCTTTAGTTAATTAAATTAGTTTCCCATGATTATTGGTCTCTTTGCCTTTGAGCAAAAGGATCAGCCTCCCTTTGTATCACATAATTTTTATAACTATCATTATAATTTATGGTCAAGATAATAAACCCTCATTTTTCTCTGCATTGTCACTGCAATCTGTCTCTGCTAAATGATTTCTCTTTGATCTCCACTGAATCATAAGTATTTTCTGTGTGGACAACGGTTTTGAATTTTAATAGACTCCTAAACCCACATTTTTAGAAATTTTAAGGAGAGATTTATATGTAGTAAAAATGTAAAGGAAAGCATGGATGGTCAAGATTGTATAGGGAGGAGTTAGAGAAAGGTGACAGGAAACCTGCGGAAAGATTTTTTTTTGGGGGGGAGTAGGGACACCACATTGCTTCAGCCTGCTGGTGCTGGGGTGGTGCAAAGGTATTGGGATCTCTGGGCATGCCATGTGTCTGCCACTTGAGCCACATTGTGTTCCCAGCTCATTTCTTGAACTATTTATATGTTTTTTAAATCTTAGATATTATTTATATACTTCATTCCTTTTGTTTGTTTTTGAGCCACACCCAGGCTTAAGGATTACTTCTGGCTCTGCGCTCAGAAGCTCAGAAATCACTTCTGGCAGTCTTGGGGGATGTGGGATGCCGGGGATCAAACCCGGGTCTACTGCCTACAAGGCAAACACCCTACCCACTGTACTACTGCTCTGACCCCTCATCTTATTTTTCTTTGAACTGAGAAAAGATCAACCATTTACCCAGAGAGATTGTACAGTGGGGCGGGCACGTGCCTCACTATTGGAGGGCTAGAGTGATAGTAGAAGGGGTAAGATGCTTGCCTTGTATACAGCCAACTCAGGTTCAATCTCCAGCACAACATGTGCTCCCCGAGCCCCACTCCTGAGCATTGCCAGGTAGGGCCCCAAAACTGAAATGATCATTGTTGGAAAAGAGAAATAATACATCAGGTAGCACATTGATCTTGTACACGGCTAACATGGATTTGAACCCTGGCACCGAATGTAGTTCCCCAAGTCTCACCTGTGAGTAGTACCAGAAGTAAGCCCTGAGCATAGCTGCAAGTTGCCCCCAAACCAAAACAGTGTACTGGCCATTCCTCTCTCCAGCTTTCTTAAGCACCCCACTTATTATGCATTTGCATCTTGGGAAATAAAGCATGCCCTTAAGTTCAATGCATTCTCCCCTTTTCCCTGTTAAGATTTCAGCCCTCTGGATCAGGTACTCACAAAATCCAATCCCTGCCCATTGACACGTGCTAATTCTTGTAGCTCTTTTGAGTATGCAGGAGTGTGCAAGTTTCTTCCTGTCTCGTTAGGTCCAAACAATCCCCAGCCAAGCAGTGCCAGGTTCTGACCTGCCTTGGCCTAGCAGCTTCGGAGTGAGGGGCGAGGGGTGGGAAGTCTGCAGGGCCCTGAAGGAAGGGGGGAATTCTCAGCAGGGTCTTTTGTGATGTGGGCTTGCTCCTCATTGACATGCTTAGGCCACCTCCAAACTTTAGGGTCTTGGGTGTTTAGATTTTCAGTGCCCAAATATTGGAGCATCACACCTCATACTTAAGGGTTCTAGGTTTTGTTTTTCCTTTTTTATAGTTTTGTTTTTATTTTATTTTTGCTCAAAGCATTGCAATTTATAAAGTTCTTTATAGTTAAGGTTTAGACATACAGTGTTTTAGTACCAATCCCACCACCCGTGTTCCCAGAGTCCATCCCATACCTTCCTTTACCCACCAGCAGTCTGTCATTATAACAGACGCCTTTTTAAATTTAGTTGGTGATGTTTGGGTCTTATGATTTTATTGTGTTGACTTTGTAGTTTGAAGATTTAGTTCTGTCCTTTCTTAACACCACCGATGTACCTGAATCCCCTTGACCCCTGTCCCCCATTATTTCACATGTCTTTCTCCTCCACACATTTCTTTCCTTCTCACTAATAGATTAAATGAAGGATGCCAGAAGAACAGAGATAAATACAGGACAATATCACGTGTGACATATTTAGAATAACTGCCTGAGGGAATGCAATGGTTTAAATGGGGGTTGTCTAGAACACTAGGGTTCTAGGTTTTCTCATATGGCAGGCCTACTTTGAGCACAGAAATACATTAATAGTTGGGCTACTGTAATCAGATCTCAGGTCCTCCTACTCCCCAATTGCTCTGCCCTTTTACAGCAAGAGGAGGAAAGAGCCACTTGGTGATGTCACAGATTCTGACTTGTTCTTTGCCTTTCATGGCAGATGGTCCTTAGTTTCCCAAGGTTTTTCTGTAGGACATAGTACAGCTTAGGTCTGTGGAAAAAGTGCTCTCCTGATTGTTCAATGCTGATTGACAGCGTCCAACAACACTCAATTTAGGCACCTCCAGCAATTCTGCTACTCTCGGTGGGGCCCTTTGAAAATCAGGGATGATTTAATTTGATGCAGGATACAATGAAATTGGGACATGACTAATAGTCAAAGACAATAGAAACCAAGAGCATGAGAACTGGTCTTTTAAAGGAAGCTTACCAGTGGGAGTGGAGGAGAGTATATGTCAGGAAAGGGACTGCTGCAGCAGTGATAGAGGGTATTGGTCACTCTGCTGGATGACATGTTGCTGGAAAGCTATAAAAATGATGTGCATGCTTGTTACCCTCATGGCCATGCATGGTGCCTAAAGGGAAGGAAAGCAGAAAAAAGCATGGGGGGGGGGGGGCAGGACACAAGAAGAAATGGCAGTGGTGGAGGGAAGTTGACACTGGTGAAGGGATGGGTGTTGGAACATTGTATGAAACTCAACCGTAAATAAAATTGTAATTGATGGTGGTCTGATTAAAAAATTAGAAAGAAATAATAAAAATATATTTGGAAGGAAAAGTAATAATAAAGTCAGATAAATTCAGGGAGAAAGTTGAGGTTTTTTTTGTTTTGTTTTGTTTTTGTTTTTGTGTCACACCCGGCAGTGCTCAGGGGCCACTTCTGGCTCTCTGGTCAGAAATTACTCCTGGCAGGCTCGGGGGACCATATGGAATGCTGGGATTCGAACTACCATCCTTCTCATGCCAGGCAAATGCCTTAATCTTTATGCTAACTCTCCGGTCCCTGAGAAAGTTGAGTTTTGTCTTCAGAGTGCATAGCTCTGACTTTTAACTTCTGCTGCACCAAGGACAACTTTGTAACGGAATCTATGGTGATTCAATTAAAGAATTTATTTATTAAAATAAGCAAACTCTTTAGACAAGCGGTGAGCCCTGGAGAGTGAGGCCTGAACCCCACAGTTATGCCTGCGTGGCCCTTAATCCAGTGGATACATTTGGGGCCCCCCTCCATTGCCTATCCTCCAAGTAGAGCGAGGGCTACAATTGGGGGCTTGCGGCAATCTTTCTACTTCCCCACCTTGTGTCGCTTGATTTTAGAGCTGTCTTCACTCCTGGCTAGGAAATCACAGATCAGGGATTGCTGCACAGTAAGTTTGTGGTCTTATTTTGAACTGATGTATGCGGAAGGGCATTTTATTTGCAGCATGCAGTATCTAAGTGTTAGCCTTGTTTGAGGAGGAAACAGATAACAGTGCTTAGGGCTCACTTCTAGTGGTGCTTGGGGACTATCTATGGTGCCAGGGATCAAGCCAGTGTTGGTCATCTGCAAGGCAATTGTCTTAGCCTCTGTTCTATCTCTTTGGCCTATAAAGTGACCAAGACAAGAAATGAGTGGTACACCCTGTCACACTGGGCACTGTATGGGACAGAAAACTTAACTGTTCTCAGCACAGATTGGTTGGTGGTCTGGGGGTACTTCAAAGGATTCAGCGCATTCTTCGAATGCAGGAGACCTGGGTTTGATCCAGGCATTGCATGGCCCCATGAGCCTTAGCTGGGAGTGGCTTCTGAGTATTCTCCATTGACACCCAGACACCAAAGACCTAAATTAGTAAATAAACAAGTCTTTTAGGCCTCAGTACAGAGTACAACATGCCTTGCATAAGTGGACCTTGGGTTTTATCTCAAGCATCACCACGTTTGGTGAAGTTCTCCTGGATGAAAATATTAAAGTTATTTATATAGTCATTCATATCATGCCTTGATTGAAATTAGCTCATTGAAATCATTGATTCAGTAATTAAAAATATGGCCACACATGCAAAAAAAGGCAGTCATGTAGTGAATGAACATTGATGGAAAGCAATGTTAGAAGTACCTTTCCATTTTTTATGATGGGGGTAATCATTAACCTAATAATTTGCTTTTGAGGGAGGGGAATGTATAGATCAGGAATGACATTAGGGCCGGAGAGATAGCATGGAGGTAGGGCATTTGCCTTGCATGCAGAAGGATGGTGGTTTGAATCCCGGCATCCCATATGGTCCCCCGAGCCTGCCAGGATCGACTCTTGAGTGTAGAGCCAGGAGTAACCCCTGAGCGCTGCCGGGTGTGACCCAAAAACAAAACAAAACAAAACAAAAGGTTAAATCTGGAACTCAGCTATGTATAACTTTGAAGGCACAATGCTTTAGTGAAATAAAATTTTATAAGGAAAAAGAAGCTGTCTTGGGGTGGAGAGAGTATTGTGAGGAGGGTACCTGGGACCAATCTCTGGTGTCCCATATGATCCCTCTGCTCACTTCAGGAGCAGTTAATTCCCGAGCTCAGAGCCAGGAGTAACCCCTAAATGTCATCAGACGTGGCCCAAAAGCAAAAATAAAATTCCACAACAACAAAAACAATAAGAAACAGCCTTGGGGAGGGGGGCGGGCAAAGCACTCACCTGGCACACAGTTCCTCTGGATTGATTTCTGGAATATGGTCCAGCCCAGAGCACTCAAGCAGGAGTAAGCTTTGAGCACAAAGTTTGTAACCCCCAAACAACAAAAGAGCCTAGGGCTGGAAAGATAGCTCAGGGGTTAAGGTATTCGCTTTGTATTCATCAGAGCTGGATTCAATTGCCAGTTTCCTAGATCATCCCTGAGCATCACTTTATGCTGCCCTGGAGCCCCCTCAAACATCACCATGGGGCAGGGACTCTGGGATCCTTAGCACTAGCATTGAACTACCAGCTAAATGGTTGAGAATATCCAGAAGGGCTGGATGGCTAAAAAATAAAATAAAAAAAAAAAATCCAGTTTTCCTTTTGCTTCATTCCTTTCTAACCATGATGGGTTTCTGCCTATTGAAGGCAATGAGCAAGGATTTTCAATGCCAGGAAAACCTTAGATCTTCTGAAGCCAGAATTCAAACTTAGAGCCTTTGAGGTTGCTTCTAATTCATTAGGAAATAAAATCCAGGTAGGAAAGCTTCATTAGCCAGTAACATCTGTTCTAGACAAGAACCCAGAGGGAGGCTGGGAGATGTGGTGCCCTACCGCCTTCCCTGAGAAGGCCGAGGCAGCCAGGGAGGCCAGAGATGCGCAAAAGGCCAGTTTGTGTCTTTCCCACCATTCTCTATCACCATTTATTCTGCTGTTCCTCTTCTGTTGTTTTAACTCATTTTATTCTTCTAAGTATTTTGGCAGCTTGGCCAAGCAGAAGTCTATGTACCTATTACCTAAACACTGGTGGAGGGGGCACTGCCTTCATCTTGCCAAGGCATTAGGGACAAGTGCCTTGAAAGGATGTGCCACCTGCTGAGTCACTGGCATCCCCTCCTGCTGCGACCTGCCGTTTCCATGGTGACATCTCCATGCACACCACACTCCATGGATCCTGTTTAGTTAAAGTACTTAAAGGCATGAGCTATCCCCTGCCATTCAATATTATTCATCTGGGGAGGAGAGCATTATTTTGAGCCTCTGGAAATGAAATGTGAACATTCAAAATCTCCTGGAGAAACATGCAGAGACATGTTTTCAGAAGTGGGGTTACAAGGGCAAATCTTCAAGGAATGAAAAGGGATGGTGGAGATGCAAAGAGATCTCTGGAGAAGGAACAGTGATTGTAGAGACAGTATTTATAATGGTAACTCAAAAGGAAGGACCTGAGAAGCAATTTGGGAGTTAAGGCAGAAATAAGACCCGAGAACTGCCTGGTGTGGCCCAAGCACCGCTTCCTCCTCCGAAAAAGAGAAAAGTTGCATCAGATGCCTTGTGATTGCTGTTTGGTCACTGCTCAGCTTCTGGAGAAAGCATATATGCTCTATACCACTGTATCCTCTTTTCTTCCTCCCAATTCCTTTTTAGCGGTTAGAGGGGGCAATATACCTTTTGCTGCCTCTTTTTTGAACTCCCAGACTTCTAGTCTATCCTGCTAACTGCAATGGGATGTGTAAGGGTAATTTGGATTAAGGTAGGGTCTCTAGAACCTCTTAAAAGGATCTCAACCACCATCCTTTCTCCCTGGGGCTCCAAGCTGGGTATCTGGGGTGAAAGACTGCAAATCTTAAACAGCTCTAACCAAATCAGCTTCCCCAAGATTGCATCTGGCCCTACCTTCAAGCTCCATGGTGACTCTGGGGGTTCATGTCTTTCTGTCTCCTACATTGGACCATTGTGCCAAAACTCCCTTCCATACTCTGCCCCACATGAACCCATGAGCCCTGGGATTCGCACCAACTAAGCCAAAGCCCTGCTGAGAGTCCCACAGCCCAGACCCTCATATACCCAACTGGCCTCGCTTCCTATGGCTAAAATCCCAGCATGCTTTGCCCTTGAGAACATAAACAGCTTGAGTGTATAATTACCACAAAGGGGATTTTATCTTCACCTTAGCAAGGATAAAATAGAAGCTCAGCACTGAGGTGTCGGCCTGCTAACAAGTTCACAAAACCTTGCTTTGCAGGATTTATGAAGCTTTTTGTTGGCTTTAACACCTTTACTTCCACAGAAAGAAACTTATTTCCCCCAAGGGTTTCTTGAGCAAACATCACAGTATTAGGTTGGTGAAAAAAATAACCTTAAACATGATCTTGCTAAGGTGGATAGATTCAAAATCCTTAAGTGGTAATTCATATTTCTCAAAATCATTTTACATATATGGAGAGAACCCTATGGTTTTACATTTAGTATATACTTAATAAATTTACATTACATAACTTATATAATATAGTATTAAAAATATGAGTATTTATACATGGAGGGGGGTTTTGAGTCCCCACTCTGAGGTGCTCAGGGGCTACCACTGGCAGTGCTCAGGGGACCTTGTGGTATTGCAAGCAACTTAGAGTCAGTCACATATGAAGCAAGTGCTTTAACCTTAATTTCTATTCTATCTCTTGGGGCCACGCTTGATGATACTCAGGGTTACTCCTGGCTCTGAGCTCAGGGATCACTCCTGGTATTTCTCAAGATGGTGCTGGGAATCAAACCCATTTCCAAGGCCTGAACATTCCTTGCTCTCTGCTCTCTTGAGCCCATAAATATTAGCTTTTTCCTTTATATTTTTATTAAAAACTTTTTGTTTTTGTGTATGTACTAGGTTTACTCCTGGCTCTGCACCCAGAGATAACTCCTGATAGACTCAGGAGACCATATAGGGTGCTGGGGATTGAAACCCAGGACAGCTGCGTGCATGCAAGGCAAGTGCCCTACCCGCTGAACTATTGCTCTGCTTCTAATGATCTTTTTAATTAAAGAACTCACTTGGATTTATATATATGATCATAGAATCTAGACACTCAAATATACAAGTTTCAAGCTAAAATAGAATAACCAAGTAATTAGAGCTAATATCGCTGAGCCCAATTTCAATTCTATAAGGAAATAGGCCAGGAAATTATTTTATAGAAAGCAATCTTGTTAATTAGAGTCTCTCCAGGTGAAAGGCAAAGCTTTGAATAGCATTCTCCTTTCTAATTTATAATTAATGAACTCTATTTCAAATGTAACAAAGAGAGTTCCTGTTTGTCCATCAGGACTTTCAAATCTCCATCACTCATTTTACAAAAGACAAAAAATGGTATGTTCTCTAGAAGAGGGAATATTAAGCATAAATAACTTTAGGGCCAGGATGTGACATGAGAGGGTAGAGCAGATATGTCGCATGCACTGGATTTGAGACTTGATACCAAATGACCTCACAAACACAGGGAATGGGCCTGGTGGCCCCCCAACATAACTGGATGTGTCCCCCAATTTAAAATAATTTTAAGAAACATGTTTTATATAAAATTGAAGTAAACATGTTAGAAGAAATAACTTCCTACAAATCCCTTTTTTTTATTTTGTGGGGTTTTCTTTGTTTGTTTGTTTGTTTTTTGGTGGGAGGTCACACCTGCCAGCATTCAAGGGTACTCCTGGCTCTGAGCTCAGAAATTGCCCTTGGCAGACTCAGGACAATATGGGAAGCTGGGAATTGAATCACCATCTCCTGGGTTGGCTGCGTGCAAGGCAAATGCCCTAGCACTGTGTTATTTCTCTGGCCCCTCCAAATCTCATTTTTGGTTTAAAATAGGGTAGAGTAGGTATAAGACATTTGCCTTGCTTGTAGTTAACCCAGGTTCAAATCCTGCTAGTACATATGGTTTCCCCTAATCCTTACCCCTGCATTGCCAAATGTGACCTTCTGAGCACAGAGCCAGGAGTAACCTAGAACATAATCAAGTGTGTTCCAGCCTCTTACCCCAGTAAAATAAAATCAGAGTAAATACTGCATAAGAAATTAAGTATTTCTAGGGCCTGAATTATTGCTCGAAGGGTTTAAGATGGGAAAATCCGGGTATTGAGGCCTGTTAACACATGGCCCCTAAGCACCAGCTTGGAATAATACCTCGGCACTACTGATATGGTTAAAAAAAATCATGGGGCTGGAGCAAGGAGGGCTTTTGCCATGCACTTGGCTAATCTGTGTTCTATCTGTCATCCCATATGGTCCCCAGAGCCTGCCAGGAGTAATTCCTGAGCATAGAGCCAGGAAATAACCTCTGAACATTGCCAGGTGTGCCCTGCCAAAGTATACATTTAAAAAAATTAATTACTCCAAATCTATCTTTATTTTAAAAAACAGAACATTTGGAACTATTGGCAAAGTACTACATATCTACCAGACTCTAGGATTTCATGTATAAAATGGGCATATTAAGAGAGGCATACCTATACCTCCCAAAGCAGATGTGGCTCTCACGTCTCTAAAGCCCTAAACTTAAATTCTGCATTGTCGATAATAACACTCAGTTTCTGTGCGCATCGTGCAAAAGGTACCCACCTTCTTGGGGTAGCGCCTATTGTTTCCATCCATGGACTCTGCGCGTGTCTTTCTTGGCTGAGTCAGAGCCAAACACCACCTCTTTCTGATGGGTGCAGTTAGTGGAAGCTTCTGTAGGGTTTGGAGCTGGGCTAAGGAAGGTCAATGAACACAAACTCAGGGGACTCCCAGTATCTCTCCCAGAGGACAGAGAGGATGGTTCTCACCCCCTAAAAAATCACTCTTGCACTTAACCTTCCTGCCCTTTCCCTAGACCTCATTAAATTTTGACCCTGGGTATCCAGCCTCCTGTTCGTTCGGAGGGGCACAACCAGTGATTCTCCTGGCTCTGTGCTCAAGAGCCACTCCTGGCAATGCTTGGGGACCCTATGAGATAGGATGCAGGTCAGCTGCATGTAAGGCAAAAGGTCTACCCTCTATACTATTGCTCCAGCCTCATGCTTTTTTCTTTTCTTTGTTTTTTTTGTTTTTTTTTTTTTTTTTTTTTTTTTTTATGGGAGGTGAACCAAACTCAGTAGCACTTGGGGGTTACTCCTGGCTTTGTGCTCAGAAATTATTCCTGGCAGGTTTGGGGGAATCCTATCTGATGTCGAGGATTGATCTTGGGTCAGTTGTGTGCAAGACAAATGCCTTTTTGTTCTACAGGTGATCTGTGCTCTCTCTTTCCAACACATCCCTTTTTAGCTGAAAGGAACAATTGTCTGGAATGATGATTTCCAGAACAGGAGCTGAGTTCTTGGCCACTTAACTCATTAGGACATTTCTTTGACTGGTCACACAGGAAAGCATTGTTGGGTTGTTTTGTTTTGCTTTGGGGCCACACCTGGTGGTGCTCAAAGCTTATTCCTGGTTCTGTACTCAGGGGTCACTCCTGACAAGGCTCAGGATGGGATGCCAGGGATTGAACCTGGCTTGGCCAAGGCAAGCACCCTACCTGCTGTACTATCTCTCAGCCCTATTCTTTTTTTTTCTTTTTCTTTTTAATTTTTCTTTTTAATTATGAGAACAAGGATGCAAAGAAAGAGGACAAGGTGAAGTTACAGTGGAAGAACAATCACCCATAACATAATTCTCAGAAGTCCACTTGCTGATATCTTAACTTTGAAATTTCAGCCAAAGAACATTAAGATAAATAAGACAGAATCCATGTACAATTACTTTGTCCCTCAAGTCCCAAGATTGTAACACATTATAATATTTCTTAACAGCACACAATGCAATCTAAAGCCATAAAGCTTAAGTAACTCCTTAAACATTACAGGAATAGTATTTTCTTACATTTCCATATACATGCATATTAGCTTAAGTTAACCTCAAATTTTAAGTGAGTTCTTTTTAAGAATTAGAGTCAAAGGAGCATAGTAAAAATGGTGTTAGAGTGGCAATTGTTGTTTGCATAGGCCCACCAAAATATGAGGGACATGGAAAGAAATAACCTTGGCCTAAATACAAAGAGACCCGACCCCTGAAGTTTCTTGGCACAAGACCAACTCTAGGCTCCAGGCAAGCTAGATCGTCCAATCCAAGACATTGTCTGTAGTGCCAACACACTTTTATTTTTGACACAGTCTCTGTTGTTGGTATCATGTTTCTGTAGTAAAGATCCTGGAATCTGCATATTCTACATTGAAGTCAGGATGTGGAGTGTCCTCTCCTTTCACCTCACAATCAAAGAGCAATGCAGGGAGCCCTGTCCTGTAAGCAGGTCGTTGTTGTTGTTAAGTCTTCTCAGTGTTAAGGGAAGTCTCTTTTGAGCAGGTCGATGTCTGAGCAGTGTAGGGTCTTCCGTGGTAGAGGATTGCTTCCAGGTGATGTTATAGACCAGCCTGGATGTTTCGTGGATGGCTTCCCTGGTTCAGGGGAGAATGGAAAATTCAGCCCTATTCTTAATCCTGCTGCTTTCAATATTCTCTCTCCATCTTTGGCTTTTGTCTTTCTGAATAAAATGTGGTAAGGAGGCTTTTGGGACCAAGCCACAAGTGAGAGATTTTTTTCTCACCCTTCCTTTTAGACATAGTGATGTCAACTGATGATTAATATCACCTGGAAGAGGTAAGAAGCAAGCGGACACTTTTAATATCTTTATTACATTTTTATTATTTATTACATTTTTTTTAATATCACCTACAATACTTTTTATTTATGTCACTTCTAATTGTAGTTTTCTCATTTTCCCTTTCTGACTTTTCTGACTAACTGTGCTATCATTTCTTTGAGCTTTTTAAACACCGTCCCTCACCCTGGAGTCACTAAAGTCATTCTGTGAGCTTTTAGCAAACTATTTGTTACTGGCAGATCCTTTTTTGTTTTGAATTTCACTCATTGAGTTTGTTGGGCATCTGGGCATCTTCCCAGTGTTTATTGTACTCCTGCTGTGCTGAAGATGAATCTTTATAAGCAGATCCTTGTTAGTCTTTGAGGGAATAGGCTGAATGTTGCTCTTTTCTTTCTCACCTAGAAAGGTGAAAAGGCAAATAAAGGGACTGCAAGTATGGAGGAGTAAGCAGAGGTCTGAGATGTGGAGTTAGCTCTGCTGAGATCAGTGAGATCTGACATGGAGGTTGTTGAGACCCAGCTACAAGGGGGAGGGAATCTGCCTCCAGGTACAGAAAAGTCCTAGAAGGCTAGAAGAGCATGTAGATGGTCTGAGAGGTGGAGCTGGACTTGCTATTATTTTTCTTTAAACAAGAGTTCAGTGGGACCTTTCAAAGAATAGTAAGTCCTGACCATTGATGATGCCTTTAGACTGCCTGCCTCTGCTTCTGGAGGGGCTGTTGTTCCTACCAGAGCTGTTTGTTTTCTTCTCTCTTTTGCTCTGTAATCCTGCCTTGCTCTGCCCAAGATCCTTGTTGCATCTCTTAATGCAACATGTGCCCATCCCCATTCCTGCCAATGGCCCACTCTTTAGCCCTTGTTGATTAAAAATATAAAATATAATGAGTCCACATGTTGGGTGAGGTTGCCCCAGGCACTGTGTTTCTATATGCTTAGGCCGACAGGTCTGATGAAGGGTAGTAGCAGAAAAACTATTCACAAGCAGTCAGTTAAAGTTTCATTGGAATCTGCTTGCTTTTATTCCATGGTCCTGTCCACCATCAGTCTCTCTCAGTCTCTCTCTCTGTCTCTCTCTCTGTCTCTCTCTCTGTCTCTCTCTCTCTCTCTCTGTCTCTCTCTCTGTCTCTCTCTCTCTGTCTCTCTCTCTCTCTCTCTCTGTCTCTCTCTCTCTCTCTCTGTCTCTCTCTCTCTCTCTCTCTCTCTCTCTCTCTCTCTCTCTCTCTCTCTCTCTCTCTCTCTCTCTTTCTCTTCTAATTTTCCAGGTGGGAAACAGGAAGTTGGGGGTAAGGTTACAAGCCCTGATGATCAAGGAAGGAGAATCCGTTGAAGAGGGAACACAATTCGTGTTCCAGATATTACTAGCTGGAGAAATAGTGCAGAAATTCCTGTGTGCTGTGTGGTTCTCCAAGCACCACATCCCATTGTGCACCTGGTTGACTGAGATTTACTGAGCATCTCTGAGTGCAGAGCCAGAAATACAGCCTATGTATGGCCAAAAAGAAAAAGAAAGAATTACTGAGAGTGGCCTATGGGTTTCTATAAGCACCTATGAGCAATGCTTGGAAGCCAGAGGAAGAGGAGGAACACAAATTCAGGACAAAGTGTTGGATCTGTGAAGGGAAGAAAAGGCAGGAAGAAAAACTAATATGATTCTTACTCATTTTGCTTTGAAGGCAACAGATAGCAGTGTTCAGAAGGAGCTATTTCTGGCTCAGACATGACCCCTGGTGGTGCTTGGAGAAACCATTTGTGGTGATGGGGATCAAACATGGTTGACTCTTTGGAAGGCAAGTACCTTAACACCTGTCCTATCTCTCTGGCTCCCCGTTTCTCCTGTAAGTGTAGATGTTCTAGCCAGTCTCTTTCTTTTTCTGGAACTTGTTTAAGACAGAAAAGAAAAGAAAAGAAACTCCGGTCTAACTTATTGTCCTCAGCCCTTATTTTCAAGTAGACTCAGGGACTGGTGGTGTTGACTACTAATGTCTGCACATCCACAGAGTTCATCTTATTAGAGATGTTTGGTGGAATTTGTTGAATTTCTTCAATTGATATTTTTCATCAGTTCTTACTCTGCTTACAGTAAGATTTAAAATAATTTCTTGTGAGCTCACGTGGGCACTTACTCACAACTTCCAACTTTGTTTTATTTACTGGATTACTCCGTGAGTCAACCATTGATCTTTTATTTGTTTAGAGGCCACATTTGGGGATGCTCAGAGTTTATTTCTGCCTCTGTGCTCAGGGATTACTCTAGGTGGTGTTTGGAGGATCATATGGTTCCTATCTTTCCCCCTTTCAAGAACTGGCCTTAAAAACAAGCTTTTTGCTAGTTCATTGCAGGCCAATGAGGGGCTTTTTGTGTCTGTTGTGTATGTAAATATTTTAGGGGATTATTATGTTACTGACCCTACCCTGATCGGTGATTGTGCCCTACCCTAGGGTGTGACCTGGCATTCTGCCCCCACCCTAGGGTGGTACCTGATTCTGGGGGATAACAACAAGGGTCTGTGGAAGGCGAGAGGCTTTTGGCTGGAACTTATGCTGAGTCTTTGGACTTCAGTCTTGTCCACCAAATAAAACTATTATTTCCACAAGCCTGTCTGCGAGCTGTTTACCCACCGTTTCACCTCAGAACTGGCAGCTGGACAGGGTGGCAGACGCATGCTCTGAGCTGGAGGAGAAAGACCTCATCCTCCATCCCTCCTTCAGTCAACCTCTTCAGGGGCTGACTTGCAACAGTGTCATATAGGGCAAGTGTTAGCATTGGGGAGCTTCTCAGGGATGGAGCTGTTGGCTCCAAGTGTGATTTGCATTCATGAAACAAATAGAAACAACATTTCCAGATAATAGTTGATAACAACTGTTCTCCATTCTTAAATTCTGCTTTGTAATTTGTCTTCAGCAGTATATGTGCACCAGAGAGTTAAAGTGAATCAGTAAAGCCTTATTAGGGGTGTAAAAAAAACGCTGAAGAAGCTTGGCTGGGGCCCTCTGCAGTCTGAGAACGGTCCACAAGCACAACACCCCGCTCCCTCTCTCCACCTGGACACGCATCTAACTTCTCCTCCCATTGGCCTCCCTCCCTGCCCCACCCCACCCCACTGCTACCTGCCCTGAAACAAGTCAGCATCACTCCACTAATTAGTGTGGTAATTACCCAGTGCTGTGACTATCTTTGGCTGTCCTTGACTTTCCCTGTCTTGCCATGAGTCATCACATCCTAAACACCTCCTATTTATCTTTTGGTTGCCCTCCTCTAGAGAAAGAAAGCCTGCCCTTTGGGGCTCTTGTCTGCTACGATGACCAGGCTGGTCATGATGCTCTCATTTAGCTGGACCGTGGGCCGCACACTTCAGAGGGCCACACACTTGAGCTTGCTAGGGCCCACCCTCATTTAGCTGTGCAGCTGCCATACATCTGGCTGTATGCTGAAGCACACTTACACACTGGGGTGGGGAGCCAGTGGGAATGTGTGACCAGGGCTCTAGAACCACGCTCAACACGTACAGATAGTACCAGGGATTAAACTCAGCCCCATGCTTGTGAAGCTGGTGCCTTTAGCTATGGAACCATCTCTAGACCACTCTTCCTTTACTGCAGTGGCAAAGCCAACCCTCAGTGAGGTGCTTATGTTGGGCTTGTTTCTGTTGCTTTACTTAAGGGTCTAGCACAAAGCCGAATAGGACATCTTTGCAGGATGAGTTTTTTGTTTGTTTTTATTTTTTTGGTTTTGTTTGTTTGTTTGTTTGGGGGCCACACCTGGTGGCACTCAAGGGTTACTCCTGGCTCTGTATTCAGAAACTGCTCCTGTCAGGCTCGGGTACCATATGGGATGCCAGGGATCGAACCCGGGTCTGTTCAGGGTCAGCCACTTGCAAGGCAAACACCCTACTGCTCTGCTATCACTTCGGCCCCCATGAGAAAAGTTGTTCAACTTGATAGTGAAGGAGAGCAGAGATCTGAGCTTTGGGAACAGATTCCATAGACCTTCTCTCCTTACCTGAAAGTCTTCGTAGGACACTAGTGAGATGTATATGAGTGCTGGAAAATACAGGTGTTACCACATTGAACTCCATCACAGGCTCTTATAACTTCCCTAAATTTAGAGAACAATTCTTCATTTTTTTCTTGAGTTCCTCGGTTCTCAACTCCTGGGCCTCTGTTATTTAAATATGAATCCCTTTGTTAGGGCATTTGCTACAAGATGTTCTGTCTTCCCTAACCCTGACTATTGCCTCTGTGGAAGACAGACTGGATTCTGTCCTCAATACTAGCCACCACTTCTGACCTTCCGTCTCACGGATATTGAGGAGATGAATGGCTATGATTAGAATTCAGATATAAAACATGGTACTAGCAGAGTTTCCAAAGGGGATGTGTAGAAAAGCTATCTGAAGATGAGCTTTATGAAGATTTTGTTTATTTCCCAACCAGGTCATTGCCCAATGGCCAAGATTGTAGATATGGTAGATAAAAAATGCACAAAGCATATGTGAACATCACATTATTAAAGTCTAGGCCATGAACATAACCCGAATGTACAAAGATGTTGGGATAAGTGAGAGATTGAAAAATAAAAAAAGGTTGTCATAGAGATGGTTCAACTACTCCTAGCTATGGGCGAGCTTATTAGAAATTTATTTCCACCTAGAAGAGAGTGCATTTGCCTCTAAAGAGTAGTATGTAGAGATTATTTCTTTCACGGTTACAACTCAGTTCAAGCATAAATGTTATATCTATAAACTTTGCATCACACCTAGAAAAACCTTCGTTCTTTGGCTAAAATTTACATTTATGTGCAACTTAAACATTTATGTATAATCCTAAACATTTATGGCCAAGCTATTTTTTTTTTTTTTTGCCTTAGAACTCATGCTATAAAAGTTCATGCCCCGAGATGTTCCAACTATCTTTCTGGAAATCAAGTCTGTTCCTACTCTTAGCTTCATTTCCTTTGAAGCTCATATTTGATTATAGTATCCCTCCCCATCACACACTTTCTTTTTCAAAAGCAATCTGAAGTCTTGCCAAAGAGGCCTCAGCACAGGAAATGCTTATGAAACATGGAAAACACATTTAATAACTCCTAGTAGCCAGTCAGCAGGAAGATGTGCGCCTGGCAATATTCAGGTCCTTAGTAGCCATTTCATCTCTTCTTCCCAATGCAGAAAGTAATTACAAACCCACAGCCAGGAAATCCTGCAGCCGAGCTGCAAGCAGGAGTTGCAGGGAGAAAACTTCTCAAGGTGAAGTTTATTTTGCCTGGTGGAGCCAGATAGGGTTTGTGAATAATGAAGTTTTGCTGTTGTTGGTTTTTGTCAATTGAATGACTTTTATGGCAGTGTTGATCTGACCTGAAATATTGCTGCATAAATTTATTTTTTGTGTGTGTGTAAAAAAGCAAAAGATTTGTATTTCCCAGGGAAATAATTTCTCTTTTCATGCTTTTGGTGATTCAGTTGCAAACTCCCCTTTGTCCAGGCAAGGTTTAGAATGTTTAGATAATTGTTTTCTTCCATGATGTTGTATTGTGTGTGCGCTAGTGTATAGGTTTAATTGGGCTAAATAAAAGAGAAAGAAAGATCTGGTTCCCCAAAAATCTTGGACTCCAAACCAGGATCCTCCGCACTAGAGTTTTAAATTGGGATGAGTAACAAATAATCCTATAGCTGATATCCTGTCCTCTATTCACCACTCCCCATGTCAATGTTTTTCTCTTCGATGTAGTAAAACTTAAGGAGATGATAAGAATGAAGATTTCAGGGCTGGAGAGATAGCATGGAGGTAAGGCATTTGCCTTTCATGCAAAAGGTTGGTGGTTCGAATCCCGGCATCCCATATGGTCCCCCAAGCGTGCCAGGAGTGATTTCTGAGTGTAGAGCCAGGAGGACCCCTGAGTGCTGCCAGGTATGACCCAAAACCAAAAAAAAAAAAAAAAAAAAAAAGAATGAAGATCTCTCTTTTAGGGCTGAAGAGGAAACCATTCCGGGCTGAACAGTAGTTTTCCTGTCCTCTGCCATGCAGTGGAACATACACTCCACCTGCTTCCTGGGCGAAGAGAATCAGACACAGAGGCCAGCAGTATTCATGGTCTTGTTTATTGTGCACAAAACCTGCCACTGCTTTATCTAAGAGACTCTTTCATTTATAGGTAAGGAGCAGCAGCCAGCAGTGAAATCGGACTAGCCTGACGCTCAGTTTCACCCTTGGCACCATCCCAGCCCCACATGGGAGATAGTTTGTCCACCCCCTGCTACTGAAAGGGCTTGTCTACACCCACTCATCCCCACCCCCAATGCTGGAGGGGGCCAGGAGGGCGTGTTCTGAGGTGGTGAAAACAGGAGTCTACCAGAGATTTGAGGAACCGTTTTCTTTCAAGATTGAGGGATGGGGTGGGCAGATAAGGTGGTTAGCACTACCCACAATCACCCTTTTTTTGGGGGGGGGGTGTTGGGTCACACCCAGCAGCACTCAGAGCTCATTACTGGCCCTGCACTCAGAAATCACTTCTGGCAGGCTCGGGATCATATGGAATGCTGGGGATTGAACCAGGGTTCATGTGCAAGGCAAATGCCCTACCTCTGTGCTATCACTCCAACCCTCACAATGACCACCTTTCTTTCTCCCTCCAGCCCCCCTTCTTTAAGGTAGATTGGGGCCACACCTAGTAGTGCTCAGGGGATTAATCCTGGCTCTTTGCTCAGGAGTGACTCCTGGCAGTACTGGTGTTTCAAACTGGGTTTGACCTCATAGAAGAGAATCTTCCAAGATACTGTACCCTGGACTCAAAGTCTGCTCCTGTCCCTCTATCTTTTCCTCCTCCTTCTCTTTTTTTCTTCTTCCACTTTTTTTCTCCTCTTTCTTTCTCTTTCTCCTCTTCCTCTCCATCCCTATTCTCCCCTCCTTTCCCCTTTTCCTCCCCATTCCCTTTCCCCCCCCCCCCTCCATCCTCCTTCACACCCTGGGGCACTCAGGAGTTGCCCTTGGCGGTGTTCAGGAGACCATATGAGATGGTAAAGATATAACTGGGTCTACTGTGCTCCCTCTGGCCTAAAAACCCTGATCTTTTATCCATCAGCTTTCAGTGTGAACCCAGATATCTGTCCTTGTGACCATGTACTGGGATGCACAGTTCAGATTGTGAGGATGAGGACGGTGGCTTGAGAGTGACAAAGCTGGCTGTTGTCTTTTTTTTAAATTAAGTTACCTTGAGATAAAGAATGAAAACATTGTTGACGGGAGTGGAGAGATAGCACAGCATTCCTTTGCCTTGCAGGCAGCTGACCCGGGTTCAATCCCCAGCATCCCATATGGTCCCCCAAGCCTGCCAGGAGTTATTTCTGAACATAGAGCCAGGAGTTAACCCTGAGTGCAACTGGCTGTGAGCGTAGACCCCCCCAAAAAAGTTGTTGACAGTTGAGTTTCAGTCAAACAATGTTCCAAAACCATCCCTTCACCAGTGTGCGCTTCCCTCTACCAATTTCCCCAGTTTTTCCCTGTCCTCTATTCCCCACTCCCTGGCCATTGTCTTTTTGAAAAATAGATTTTAAAAAATTATATCAACATGACATGTACAGTTACAAAGTTGTCCTTGACTAAGTCGGCCATACAATGCATCATTGTCTTTAAATGCATCCTTTATCCTAGGGGGAGGAACCTGTCTCCTGTTACTGTTCCTGTCTCCTGCTCTCCAATGTCAGAGTTTGTTTGGACAGTGGTGGGGAGGGACTGGCATTGTGAGGACTGGAAGCTATACTGCAGCTTGAGTCCCACAGTGTCAGGGCTTATCTGGGTCACCTGAGCTGTGCTCAGAGCCACACAAGGGACTAAGCTGGTTGATGTTTTGGGGACCATGTGGTGCCTCATGGAAGCTCTGCACTCTAGTCCCTGTTCTCTGTCCCTCCAACCCCTCATTTCTGTAGGTTTAAGTCAAGTGTCATTTGCTTTTGTAAACTCTGAGAGCCCAGAAAAGCATCCTAACTAAACAAGTCTTGGTTTGACGTTCAGTCTGAGCACTAACTCCCCAACCAAAGGATAATTAATACTTTCCACTTTCTTTCTGCCTATTTTCGGTCAGATTGTTCCATGGTAGTCATCATGAAAAGTCTCTCAATTTTTGGGGGGAGGTGCTGGGATCAAACCCAGGGCCTCATGTTTAAGAGGTATGTGCTCTATTGTTGAGCCGCACCACCACCACCAGAAGGATTTTTCTGCACCCCTTTATTTCTGTTCAGTAAATAACTTGGACCTTTCTGCCGAAAGATAGAAAAGATGTGATAGTTTGGTGTTATGCAAACATTAGCACATTACGTGAATGAGCATGTAACACAGTTCAAGAAGCGGTAATAGTCTTTAACGGGTTTGAAAATGAGACCAATTATAGACCAAGATGGAGAACATTTAAAGTTAATCCCATTTAATCAGGCTTCCGGTGGCAGATAATATCAAGGCATTTTCTGGGGAAAGTTAGTGAAACTTCTATTAAGTAAAAAAATACCTCTTCCCTCTAAGCATTGTTTTTATTTAAAAAAGATTATTTTTTTAAAACTTTATTGATTGATGGATTGATTGATTGGTTTCTGGGCCACACCCAGTAGTGCTCAGGGGTTAATCCTAACTCTGTACTCAGGAACTACCCCTGGCAGGCTGGGGGACCATACAGTATGCCAGGAATTGAACCGGGTCCCTCCTGGGTCAGCCTCATGCAAGGCAAATGTCCTACTGCTGTGCTATCTCTCCAGCCCACTCTAAAATTCTTTGTTTTGTTTTGATTTTGGGATTTAGCCCAGCAGTAGTGCTCAGGAATTACTCCAGGCTGGTTCAGGAGACCAGACGGGTGGGTTGCCAGGGATTGAATCTGGCTACATGCAAGGCAAATGCCTTGCTTGCTGTACTGCTATATTGCTCTGGCCCACAAGCATTCTGACTATTCTACCTCCATTCATTCAACATGTCCTGGAATGTTCCTGGACAGACAATATACACTGAAAGCTCATCTCTTGCAGACTTCTCCTGGTCCCAATTAGTGCCTCCCCCAATAGTGGACACTTGTCTACAGTTTCTGAGCCGTCAGCTGCAATGCCTCGAACCTATCAGCTTCATCATCCACACGATCAAGTTCCTCAGGAGCACTCAGTCCCTTCAACAGGCCAGTCAGGTTCCAGTCCATACCACATGTTCTAAACTGATTCTCCATCAGTTAGGGGGATGCAGGGCTGAATAATTCATGCCTATATAACAGAGAGCTCAACTTTGAGCAGAACACATTTATGAAAAGGGTTCTGCAGAAAAGTTCACTATTTATGACGCTTTGGAAAACCATTTTAACAGGCTATAGACATCATCAGGTATCGAGGGTCAAATTGGGTTGCAAGGTTCGTGGATCTGGAGTCCTACTGTGCATGTCAGATCACTCAAATACCAACTTTTTTTTTGTTTTAATTGTGGTTAAATTCACACATTAGGGCTGGTAAGGTGCATGTACTGCATGCAGCCAGCTCCAGTTCAATGTCTGTTCAATGCCACTTAGATGGCACCACCAAAGTGATGATCCCTAAGTGAGTATGGAGAATCAGGTGTAGTACCACCAGGTGTAGCCCAAAGAAACAAAACAAAACAATAACGAGAAGTTCACATACAATAAAAGTGAACCAGATGAAAATGCACTATTCAATGACTTTTGGTATTTCAATATGGTATAAGAATTTCATGAAAATTAGTCAACACCTTCTCCCTCCATCTTGGAACCATCACCAAGGTGCCTTTTCTCTCTATGCTTTTATCCTGATATTTATAGAAATGGAATCATATACTCTTTTGTGTCTGATTTGTCTCACTTAACATAACGGTTGGTGTTCCTATCACAGCAAGTCTCAGAATTTATTTTGATATCTAATACATATTCAATTATATTTATATACCACACTCAGTTTATCCATTCATCTGCTGGTGGAAATGAAAGTTTTTTTTCCCTGTTGGGTTATTTTGAATAGTGCTTCTGTAGATAGTTATGTACAAGCATTGGTCAGAATATCTATTTAAGATTCTTTTGGTTAAGTAAACTGGAGTGGAATAATTAGATAATATGTTCATTTTATATTTTGCTTATTTTTTTGTTTTGTGATTTGCTCTACTTGGTGTACAGTACCTGTGCTACTTTGCAATACTCAGGTGCATTGTATAAAAGTTCTAATTGGTTTGTCTTCTTCCTGGTTTTGTTTTCCTATTTTTTTAAGTTGTAGTCATCATAATGGGTCAAGTGAGGTGAAGTGGCAGGAGATTATGGCATCAACTTGGCTTTCTAATTTGTAATGATGTTGGGCACCTTTTCATGAACCTGGGAATATTAGCCTTAGATAAATGTTTCTACAAGGTATCTTTTCTGTGTGGACAGAACTGTGGTGTTGCTCAGAGGTTACTCTGGACATGGTGCTTGGGAGACCATTGGGTGCTAAGGATCAAATGTGGACCTTGCATGCAAAGCATGTGTAGTAGCCTTGAAATTCTCTCCCTGGCCTTTATTCCAATTCTTCTCCCATTTTAAAATCAGGTCATTTGTCTTTCTGTTATTGTTCTTAAGCTATCCTGGATAAAAATCTTTCCTTGAATGAGTATAACTGTAGCATTAGTAAATACTTTTTCCACTAAGGTGGATAGTTTATCAGTGTGTGTGTGTTTTGTGTGTGTGTTTGTGGGGTAAATAAGTGGGTGGGCACTCTGGGTGGTACTCAGAGATGCCTGGTAGTACCTGGTCAATTGGGCCGGATAGCTCAAAGTTTGGGCCCACTGTTGCTAGGGGTCACCAGGTCCACACCTGGGCAGTGCTCGGGTTGTTTATTTTTGTGACAACACCTTTGAATGAATACATAAGTTTTTATTTGGATGAATACCAGTATATGCAGTATTTTTCTCTTGTTGTTCATGCTTTTAGGGTCATGACTGAGAATTCATGTCTAAAGCTCAATTCATGAAGCTTGACCACTGTTTTCGTCTGAGACTTTCATAAGCATCAAATGCTTGTGTGAAGTCAGTACAGCATGGCTGCCAAAGTAAACTTCACATTTTAACATGAGAGTGAGAGAGAGAGAGAGAGTGAGAGAGAGAGAGAGAGAAAGAGAGAGAAGAGAGATAATTCCAGCCTTTTGGCTTAGAGCACTGCACAATTCTATAATGTCCTGGAATCTACTCTGTAGACAATCACCTTGTCCTCTCAACCTCACAATGGCAAAGATCATCAACCCTTACACTGTGTGAGGCAGGACCAATGGGAAACTCCATGGGAAGGTCAGTAGCACACCTGAAAGACAAGTGGGTTGTTCAGCAAGATGCTGTGTGAGTTCACAGCACGGACCAATATTTACTGTAGTCTCAAATTCTCTGCTTTTTATGCAACTGCTCTCAGTTTCTTTATTTTTTGTTTGTTGGTTGGTTTGCTTGCTTTTTAGTTTTGAATACAGCCCATAACACAGAATGACTGCTCAAGGGTCACTCCTGGTGGTCCTCAGGGGACACAGATGTGCTGGTGATTGAACAGTTTGAGTGCATGCAAAACAAGCACTTCATCTAGTCTCTAATGTCTTCCTTCCTTCCTACCTTCCTTCCTTCCTTCCTTCCTTCCTTCCTTCCTTCCTTCCTTCCTTCCTTCCTTCCTTCCTTCCTTCCTTCCTTCCTGGCTCCTTCCTTCCTTCCTTCCCTCCTTCCTTCCTTCCTTCCTTCCTTCCTTCCTTCCTTCCTTCCTTCCTTCCTTCCTTCCTTCCTTCCTTCCTTCCTTCCTTCCTTCCTTCCTTCCTTCCTTCCTTCCTTCCTTCCTTCCTTCCTCCCTCTTTTTTCTCTTTTTCTTTTCATAGAGGAGGAAAATTGGGACCCCCCCCCCAAGTGCTCATGGCTTTCTCCTTGCTCTGTGCTCTGGTTGTGCTTGGGGAACCATATGCAGTACTAAGAATTTAACTAGCCCTAGCTACCTAAAAGGCAAATTCCTTAATCCCTGTAGTATCACTTGGGCCACTCCTATGTATCACTGGTGAACCTTCATTCTCCTAAAATAGAACTAATCTTTTAACACTATTGTACATTTAGGGGGCAACAAATTTATTCTAACTTCATTAGTAAGAGGTTGCTATTTTCCTGTAATTTTTTGGTGTTGCTTGTTTTAGGGGTCTTGCACAGAAATACTCAGAGGCTATCCATGGATCATTGTTCAGGGGTCACTCCCAGTAATGCCTGGGCCATCTGAGGCTGCTTTACAAGAAAGGATAACAATTCAGAGTGGCTGGCATTTCTGTCTGCCAACTCCGCCTGTTTGCACCAACTTCTCTCTCATGAAATGAATCTAATAGGAAGGATAATGGTTGATGATGCATTTGGTGGAAATTCAGTAACTGTGTATTGGGCAGGTCCAGGAAGATCAGCTCATCACTCATTCCCCCCCACTCACAGCATGAAGAAATCTGTATCTAAAGAGCTGGGACTGAGAGAGCACAGTGGGTAGGGCCCTTGCCTTCCCTGTGGCTGACCAGAGTTTGATCCAGATTATTTTATAGCGTCCCTCAAATCTTGCACAACCACGAGAAAGCCCTGAGATCAGCTGGTGTGGCCCCACATCCAATACAATTCTCTTTCCAAATGGTTACCTTTGACTAAAAGCACTGGTTTTGAACACTGAAAAAGTAAGCGTTGGCATCACACATGTAGAAGGAAGTTAGAATGTTTTTGTTTTCTCTAAAAAAAAAAAAACAAGATAAAGGGGTCCTTGCATTGCATGCTGTCAGCCCCAGTTTGATCTCTGGCACATAAGGATGCCTGAACATTACTAGTCACTTCTGAGTATGGAGTCAAGAAAAGTACTTTCCAGGAATGGTCCATCCACCTACCCTTATCCTCCACCACCCCTCCAAAAAAAGGAAAAAGAAAAGAAAAGAGACACAGAGCTGGAGCGGTGGCACAAGTAGAAGGGTATTTGCCTTGAGTGCGCTAACCTGGGATGAACTGCAGTTCAATCCCCCAGCATCCCATACAATCCCCCAAGCCAGGAGTGATTTCTGAGCGCATAGCCAGGAGTAACCCCTGAGCATCACCGGGTGTGTCCCAGAAACCAGAAAAAAAGTAACTCTTATTCATTGCTGGTGGTAATGCCATCTAGACCAGCCTTTATGGAAAACAATATGGAGAGTCCTCGAAAAACTGGAAAGTGAACTCTTATATGATCCAGTATTCCACTCCTAGGGCTATACCCTAGGAACACAAAAATGCAATTCAGAAATCTCTTTCTCACACCAATATTCATTGCAGTGCTATTTACATTAGCCAGACTCTGGAAATAACCAAGATGCCCTTCAACAGATGAATGGCTGAAGAAACTGTGGTACATATACACAATGGAATATTATGCAGTCGTCAGGAGAGATGAAGTCATGAAATTTTCCTATACGCGGGTGTACATGGAATCTATTATGTTGAGTGAAATAAGTCAGAGGGAGAGAGATAGACACAGAATAGTCTCAGTCATACATGGATTTTAAGAAAGATTAAAGGCATTACTGCAATAAGGTCCAAAGACAATAGAGTTAAGAACTAGAAGGGCTGGAAGGACTGGCTCACAATTTGAAGGTCACCACGAAGAGTGGTGAATGCTATTAGGGAAATAACTAC
This sequence comes from Suncus etruscus, assembly GCF_024139225.1. Taxonomy (NCBI): domain Eukaryota; kingdom Metazoa; phylum Chordata; class Mammalia; order Eulipotyphla; family Soricidae; genus Suncus; species Suncus etruscus. Next base: position 149,049,588 of record NC_064852.1, on the reverse strand, counting down.
ACTAACAACTAACATGACAATGTCAAAGAATGAGAGAAGTAGAATGCCTGTTGTAAATACAGGCAGGGATGGGAATGGAGGGTGGGGGGCATTGGTGGTGGGAATGTTGCACTGGTGAAAGGGGGTATTCTGTTTATAACTGAAACTCAGCAACTACAAACATGTTTGTAATCGTGGTGTTTAAATTAAGATTTAAGAAAGAAAGAAAGAAAATAATGAAAAAAGAAAAAGAAGGAAGAAAGAAAAAAGAAAGAGAAAGAAAGAAAAGAAAGAAGAAAGAAAGAAAGAGTAAGAAAGAAAGAAAGAAAGAAAGAAAGAGGAAGGAAGGAAGGAAGGAAGAAAGGAAGAAAGGAAGAAAGGAAGAAAGAAAATAATGAAAAAAGAAAGAAAGAAAATAATGAAAAAAGAAAAAGAAGGAAGAAAGAAAAAAGAAAGAGAAAGAAAGAAAAGAAAGAAAAAGAAAAGGAAGAAGAAAGAAAGAAAGAAAAGAAAGAAAAGAAAGAAAAAGAAAGAAAGAAAGAAAGGGAAAGGAAAAAAGAAAGAAGAAAGAAAGAAAGAGAAAAGAGACTATAGAAAAAGTGGTTTCTAAGTGGATATAGCTTTTCCCTTCTTATGCGGTAAATTACCCATGAATTTTGGCAAATAATCTACTTTAAATTTCAGAGAATATAATTGGTTTTCACTGGTGGTGTGCCATGTTGCCAATGAAGAATTCTTTTTTTTTTTTTTTTTTAAGTTGACACTTTCATGTTAATGTGTGTTAGAAAAGATCCAACTCGCTTATCCAGCTCCTGGTATCTTGGGGCTGAGGCTTGAGCAGAGTGTCTCATTGTCTTAGAGAATCTTGTGAAACGAATCAGAATAGAGATGGCGTAAAGGCAGAACAGGGACAAGAAAGGTTGTCCCCATAGACAGATATCTGGGAAACACCTTTATTTTTCTTACCCAAAGTAACTGTTTCAGCAGCATTTCTACCTTAATGGAAGATTAAATCCCCTCATTCACCGCAGCACTTCCCATTCCCTGCCTCTGTGTGGATAAATGCTTATCTGTCATTGCTTGCCATTACAAATGATCAAGTTGGTTTGCAAGAAAAATAAAATGCTAACTTTGGCAAACCTTGCCAGGGATGGGGTGTCTCCCAATCTTCCTCCTCAGCCCAGAATCCAGATTCAGCATTTATCACTAAATACATTCTCCTTTGACTGCTTGCTTACTCGAGCAGGCTTTTATCAGCAGGGCTTCCTGGCCTTTTCTCCCCCCTCTATTCCTCTCTGGTCATTTCATCCCTCCCCACACTTCCGTATTGCAATTTATTTTTCTATCTGGCACTAAACGTCCATCATTCCCCTAACTCCTGCTGCGCATAGCCACTCTCTCTCTCTCTTTCTCTCACTTTTCTCTCTTTTTCTTTCCCCTCATTTTTACTGCCTTTTGCCATACTGGGTAGAAATAATGGTGAGAATATGTGTAATTACTAGTTTTTTTTTTTTTAAATCAATTGAAGTGTAGCTTTATGCTGGCCCTATTCTAGCTAGGTACATGCTAACCAAACCATAGTTGACTCTCTGTAGTCCAAAGCACCTTTCTTTGGGAAGGCTGAAGAAATCTCTTTGCTCTTTTGTTTTGTTTTGGGTCACAGCAGTGGTGCTCAAGGTTACTCCCAGGAAGCTGGGGGACCATATGGGATGCCAGGGATTGAACCTGTGTTGGCTGCATGTAAGGCAAGCACCTTTTCTACCCTCTATACTATCACTCTAGCCATATATTTGCCCTCTTTCCTTCTTTTTTTTGGTCTGGGGTTAGTCTTCCAGTCTTTTTTTCTCTTATTACAAGCATAACTATAGATATTGGACAATGCAGAGAGAGAGAGAGAGAGAGAGAGAGAGAGAGAGAGAGAGAGAGAGAGAGAGAGAGAGAGAGAGGTTCCATTTGGGACTTGTTTAGAAGTCATTCAAAGGTGCCATTTTTATTGAGAAAGTCAGCTAGTTTGGCTAAGGAAGAGGTTTGGGCCATGTCCAGCAGTGCTTAGCCCTTATTCCTGGTACTAGGCTCATTCCTGGTGGTGCTTGGCATCAAACTGGAGTTGACTATATGCAAAACAAGGGTTTCAACCCCTGTAATAGAAGAAGCAAACTTTCCCTCCACCTCATCCATCAATCTTGGAGTTTCAATTCCTTGGAGGCAAATTGTGCCACTATACTCAGATCCATGAGGCTCTACATCCACAGCCCAGATCTGCCAAAGGAGGACCTTTTCTTATTCAGATGCTGAAAGCCAAGTGATCTTTGCTCTCTAGGGTTTTGTTGATTAACATTGTGACTGAAAAATGATACCCATTCCCAGTGTGTGTGGAAATGTAAGGCAAGAAGTATTGAAACCTAAATGAGCCCAAGAGAGAGAAGAATTGAAATGTACACGGGCTCAAGTAGCAGCAGATGAAATGTTCTGGGAGCAGGGGAGGAAGGTCTCTGTGAAAGTGAATAAATTGAAAAAGAAGTTCCCTCAAGATAGATTTGGAGAAAGTTGCAAAAACCTGGGAAACTAGAGCATGGTTTCTAGGGCTGGGAATGAGGATACCAGAGCATTCATTGGAGACATACAGTAGCTTTGCACAGAAAAGTTATAGGCTTGCAAAGAGGAAGCAGCAGCTGAAATGACTTCATTTGCATGTACCCGCAGGATCTTGCAAGAAGCAATTGGATGGAGCGGTTTAGGATGGATCTGAATAATATTATTGCCCAAGCAGTGGCAGGAGGTGGCAGGTAGAAAGGAAGTGGCCTTCATCTGAGACACAAGGACTTGTGGCTGAACTGGATGGTCAGCTAACCTGGCAGAGAAATTGGGAGTAAATGTTGATTTAAATGGGGGGTTTCTGAGTTAAAAAGCCTATAAGCTGGACTGAGAGTCTATTTTTGGTCCTCTTGGTAATTCAGATCCTGAGATTTCCTTATGGAGCAGAACAAAGTCACATTGCACCCAAAGTGGCTGACCAGACTGAGATAATAAGACCCAGAAAGGAGAAGCCTGCAGAGACCAAAAAAGACATCAAGGAGAAAGCAAGTCCAGGCAGTGGGGGGTGATGGGAAATGCACCGGTTGTGGAGTTGTAGGAAAATTCTCTTTTAGATATATTTGTTCTGATATATTTTTGTCCCAATGTATAGAAATATCTACAAAGGCTTACATGGGGTTACTAGGTCCTTTTAATAGCCTTTGAATCCTGGGAGTGAGCTGAGGTGGGTCAACATGCAGTGTTCCCCCAACTTCAATGCACACTGAAAACCAATTATAACCAAGGTCAAAATAAAATGCTTTTGGATATATTTTTCTTCCAACCCAAACTTGCCCATGAAAGAGGTTAAAACAAAGAAACACACAAAGTCTTTTTTCTCTACTTTCTACCACTGTTGCTTGATTCTTACACGAGTCCTGTTTTTAGTAAGGTTTGTGAGGAAGAATATAGTCTTGATTGCTTATTATTTGGGTGATTAATAATATTGGGGTACCCAAGAGTTAGATCAACGGCCTGAGTGCATGTCTTACATGTGGGAGATCTGGACTCAATACTAACCCACCAGATGTGACCTCTGAGCAAGAACCTGTGTTTGCTAGACAGACATCTAGAAATAAGTATGCTTAGCTAGAAAGTTGATAGTCTGAGAAGATGGTCAGAAGAGGTGATTTAAGGGTTCTTAATTATTAACTACTGGCACCCTAAGGGAACTCCCTTTTGATGGAGATCCTGTATTCCCTCTTGTGTCTACCTGTCTATCAGAAGAAGACAATATAGAGACTTTTGCATTAGCTGCCACAGCCACCTTGAAATAAAAAAAAATCTAGTCAGGTTAGATTAACATAGACAGGCAAGTGTTAATTGTTGCTCTTCTTGGTTTACTAGTTGTTTTTTGTTTGGTTGGGTAGTTTTGGCCACACCTGGAAGTGTTCCTGGCTCTGTACTCAGGGGTCATTCCTGGAGGTGTTCAGGGGACCATATGGGATGTCCGGTATCAAACCCAGTTACACTCTACTGCTGTGCTACTGTTTCGGCTTCTGGGTTTACTGGTTCTAAACAATAACTTGGAGAATAGTCAGGACTCTTAGTTCATAAGGCTGTGAACCTCTGGCCCTGTGGTTTTCTGTCTTATGTCTTATTTTCTTTTGGGGAGGTGTCACACCTGGCAGTAAGAGGGGTTATCCCTGGCTCTGCACCCAGAAATGACTGCTTGTAGACTCAGGGAACCATATGAGATGCTGGGAATCAAACCCAGGTTAGCCACAGGCAAGGCAAGCATCCTTCCTCCTGTACTATCCAAGGCCTTGCCTTGTTTTCTTAACCCTTGTGGTGCTCCTGCTTCAGGCCCTTTTCAAGGGGAGGAGGATCCTTGCAGATCTGGGTATAACACCCCAGCACCACTAGGTATGTCCCTCCCAAATTATTTTTTTTTGTTGTTTTTATTCTGGGTGGGTGAAACACCAAAGATATAATTTTTTGGGGGGTTATACCTGGTGGTACTCAGGGATTATTCTTGCACTCTGCACTCAGGGGTCATTCCTGGTGGTATTCAGGGGACCATGTGGAATGCTGAGGATCTAACCCAGGTCAGTTGCATGTAAGGCAAATGCCCTACTCACTATGCTACTGTTCTGGCTCTGCCAAAGATATAATTCTGAAAGTTTTTCCTCTGACAAGACCAGTTCTATTTTAAAATCGTTGCTTTAGTTGGGCACATTTTTGAAAAAGCAAAAGCTAGTAATCAAGTTCAGTGGTAATCATAGCAGCATAACATTCTATCCATGGTTGTAGAAAATATTCAAAACTCATTACAATGTATTTATTTAAATATATAATGAACCAAGCAATATGGCAGCAGAGTAAGACCTTCTCTGAGCTAAGAGACTCAGTGTAGGTGACAGAGCCAATTTAGTAGGGAGGAAGAGCGGGGGGGGGGGGGGGGACTTTGCATAAGGAGAGCACCTGGCTCAGGAATCATTAACACCCCAATCAGACAAACCTGGGGTAATCTCATGGGGTCTTTCCTTAATGCTCTGACCTCAACTCCACAATGAGGTAAAGATGAGTGTGGGACAGCTGGAAAGAAAGGAGAAAGAAATGATGCATATTTTTCAGTCAGAAGAAGAGGATTTCATTAACACACACTTGGCACAAGAAGTGTAGATGGAATTTTTGTTGTTTATTTGGTTTGGTTGGTTTTTATTTGGCCACACCCTTAGCCACTCTGGGATTGTTCAAATATTACTCATAGCTCTGCACTCAAGGATCACTACTGGCAGGGCTCAGGGAACTATATTGGGTGCCAGGAATCTAATTTGGGACCACCATATGCAAGGCAAATGCCCTACCTGCTGCCACTGTACTATTGTTCCAAGAAATATAGGTGGAATTTGGCATTTGAACATTTACATGTGGAGAGCCAGTGGGTAAGGGTAATTAATAGTTTGATGGGAGGATAAGAGGGATGAGCCACATTAAAAAAAATTTACCTACTGTGTTTGTCTTCTTCCAAATCTGTTCATTGTAGTTTAGTATTAGTAGTTTTATTCCAGTTGTATAAACCATTATGGTTTTGATGTCTATAGTTATCACAACTCACTGCCATCAAAGTTTCCAAGACTCTCCACTTATGTTTCTTCCAGAACACTTATCATCCCTCACCCACTTTCTTTACCGCTCCTTTGCCTGGTATTTTCAATTATACAACCCAAGGTCAAGGATTTGTTATTGTTCAATGCTGTATTACCATGTTTTGTCTCTCTATCACAGATGAGTGAAGTCATCTATTATTTGTCCTTCTCCCTCTGACTTAATTCATTTAACACCCTCAAATTGTTGTATCATATTCCATGGTGTATATGTTTATTTATATCTGTGTATAGATATAGGTATATCAATGTGCCTAGATTAAGATATAGATAGATATGCATTATCCATTTATTATCATTGGACACTTAAATTATTTTCATTTGTGTTATATTTGTGTGTGTTTTTTTTTGGGGGGGCAGTACCCAGTGGTACTCTGGAGTACTCCTGACTTTGCACTTAGAAATTACTCCTGGCATGGGGCATTTGCCTTGCAAGCAGCCAACCCAGGACCAATGGTGGTTCAAATCCCAGCGTCCCATATGGTTCCCGTGCCTGAGCACAGAGTCAGTAGTAAACCCTGAACGCCACCAGGTCTGACCTGAAAACCACACACACGAAGAAGGAGGAGAAGGAGGAGGTGGAGGAAAAGGAGGAGGAAGAAGAAGGAGGAGGAGCGGGAGGAGGAGGAGGAAGAGAAAGAGGAAGAAGAGGAAGAGAAAGAAGAGGAGGAGGAAGAGGAAGAAGAGGAGGAGGAAGAGGAAGAAGAGGAAGAAAAAGAAGTAGAAGAGGAAGAGGAAGAAGAGAAGAAAAGAAGAAGAAGGAAGAAGAAAAGAAATAAAAAACCAAAAAAAAAAAAGGGGGGGGGCCGGGCAGTGGCACTAGAGGTAAGGTGCCTGCCTTGCCTGCGCTAGCCTAGGACAGACCGCGGTTCGATCCCCCGGCGTCCCATATGGTCCCCCAAGCCAGGAGCGACTTCTGAGCGCATAGCCAGGAGTAACCCCTGAGCATCACCAGGTGTGGCCCAAAAACCAAAAAAAAAAAAAAAAGAAAAAAAGAAAAGAAATAAGAAGGAGAAGGAGAAGAAAAGAAAGAAGGAGGAGAAGAAAAGAAAGAAGGAGGAGAAGAAGGAGAAGGACAAGAAGAAGGAGGAGGAGAAAGAGAAGGAAGAGAAGGAGAAGGAGAAGAGAAGAAGGAAGAGAGAAGAAGGAGGAAGAAGAAGGAGAAGAAGAAGAAGAAGAAGAAGAAGGAGGAGGAGGAGGAGGAGGAGGAGGAAGAAGAAGAAGAAGAAGGAGGAGGAGGAGGAGGAGGAGGAGGAGGAAGAAGAAGAAGAAGAAGAAGAAGAAGAAGAAGGAGGAGGAGGAGGAGGAGGAGGAAGAAGAAGAAGGAGGAGGAGGAGGAGGAGGAGGAGGAGGAGAAGAAGAAGAAGAAGAAGAAGAAGAAGAAGAAGAAGAAGAAGAAGAAGAAGAAGAAGAAGAAGAAGAAGAAGAAGAAGAAGAAGAAGAAGAAATAATTACTCCTGGCAGGTTCAGAGGACCATATAAGATGCTGGGGGGTTGAACTCGAGTTGGCCAGATGCAAGGCAAATGCCTTACCCACTGTGCTATCACTCTGCCTTCTCCCATTTTAGTATTGTACCCAGTACTGCATTGAACCTACATGTTTTGAATGGATGTTTTGTATTATAGGGGTAGATGATAAGAAATTCTTCTCAATCTTAATTTCCTACTTCTTCTGAGTTTTGTCATTATGATATTAACAAGTGCCAAGTCTCATGTTGAAAGGGGCCATATGTGGTGGATACCTAAAAGTTTCCCTTAAGGAAACTTAAGGGAAAGTAAGTGAAATTTACTCTCCCTCTTTTCACTTCCATCTTCCTTCCCAAACAGAAGAACTCGAGAGACACCACTTAAGTGAGATTCAAGTTGTCAGCCCTTACAAAAGACCCATGGTACGCACGGCAGTGCAGGATGCTCCATCTTATTCTTTCAAATCTGAATGATAAACTATCTGAGTAAAGTAATCTTGGGAAGCACTTCAGTGTTTATTAAAAATCACAAGCCCCATTTTATTTTGTCACATGAAGCTCACTTGATAAATCTATGACTTATGTGATTTTCTTTGTATGTAAGTTCCTTCTTTGATCTTGCTGTTTTCAATACATATATGTATACTGTTTACATATATCATTTACATATCACATATTATATACAATATAATATATATTGGCTTGGGGACCATACCTGGTGGTGCTCAGGGGTTCCTCCTGGCGGTGCTTGGGGTACTGTATGCCAGGGATTAATCTCTGGTCATTTGCTTGTAAAGCAAACACCCTACCCACTGTACTATCACTCTGGTCTCTGCTGTCAATATTATGTCTTTGTATTGGGCTTTTGTTTTCTGATTACAGTGTGTCTCGAAGCATTTTTATTTGGGTGTATTCTGGTTGGGATCCTTTGAACCTCTTGAATTTGATTGCATGCAATACTCGACTCGGGGAAGAAATTCTCCTTCAGAATTTCTTTGTCGAGTGGGACTTCTCTGAAAACCTCCTTCCTATTCCTCAGAAAGGCCAGTTATTCTTCTACTGCTCCCCTTGAACTCATCTCATCTGGCATGCTGCTGTTTATTTAGTTTGAGCCTTTCCCCCCCTCTAGTGTTGTTTCCTAAAGATTGGCTGCATTTCATCTTGGAGCTGGTTGATTAATTTTCTGAAAGGCCTCTCGAATTTTGCTTATCATTCTTGTGCAGGGACCACACATGTCTATGTGTGGTTCTAACTGAAGCAATGGTGCAGTAGAGTGAACTCCCTGAGAGTCATTGTAGATGCCACCTTGGCCTATGGAGTAGCCCAGTTCCTACCTAAAAGGCTTTTCACTATCTGTCCTTCATGCACTTTGTCACACAGACCTGGACTTCTAAGGAAAACACCTCTCCAGTGGGTGTCAGCTCCCCATGTGTCTGGAGCTTGTAGATATCTTAAGCTGTCCTGGCACACACCCAGTCCTTATTGGACTTAGTCTGGTGTTAGTCCCTGTGCTGTTCACGAATTATTCCTGGCTCTGTGTTTAGGAACCAGCCCAGCAGTGTTCTGGGGACCATAAATGCAGTTCTCGGGATTGAACTGGAGTCGGCTGTGCGCAAGGCATGTGCCTAACCCTGTCTCCTAACTCTCCAGTGACACACTTTAGCGGCTAATTAGAGAATTCATTGCTGAGAATTCTTTCCTCCTTGCACGGTCCCTGCTGTCTCTTCCTCCTAAATTCTGCCACAGCTGAGCCAGTGTTTCTGTCCTCCTTCTCCTGGCACCCTTTCTTCATATCTTCGACTTTCTGTGTATTTGGCTATCCTTGGGTGTTTTTTTTTTTTCATTTTTAATTTATTTAAAGAAAATGCATTACATGGGGCCGGGCGGTGGTGCTAAAGGTAAGGTGCCTGCCTTGCCTGCTCTAGCCTTGGACGGACCGCGGTTCGATCCCCCGGTGTCCCATATGGTCCCCCAAGCCAGGAGCAACTTCTGAGCACATAGCCAGGAGTAACCCCTGAGCGTTACCGGGTGTGGCCCAAAAAGAAAAAAAAAATAAAAATAAAAATTAAAAAAAAATAAAAAAATAAAGAAAATGCATTACATAATTGATATAACTGATCATAATACATTTGTTTTAGAAAGACCAAAAGCAACATGATTTAAAAAAAAACAAAACAGAAAATTGAAAGAAAAACTAAGAGATGGGAGAGAAAGAAGAAAAAGCTCAATAGCAAGTATAATTTTGAAATTTATTGAATTACAACGAATTCATTAGAGCACCAGCAGAAAGCTTAGTAAGCCCTCTCTTTTTATTTTTTAAACAAGGATGAGTTAAAAAAAATACAGTAATAACAGTATGAGAGTGGCAATTGTTGTTGTTTGCATAGGCCCAGCAAAATATGGGGAAAATGGAAAGAAAAAAAGCCTTGGCCTAAATACAGGAAACCTTATCCCTGAAGTTTTCTGGCATCAGACTGACTCTGGGTTCCAGTCATAACAGGCTGTCCAACTCCTGAGTCATTCTCTGTGGTCCCTGTGAAACTTTTTCACACATTAGCTGTTATTGGTGTCAGGTTTCTGTAGTTAAAGATTCTGGTTTCTGTGTATTTCCTTCATCAAAGTCAGGATGATGTGGAGCATTCACTAGTTTCACCTCACCATTAGATGTGGAACGTCCTGCTCTGCAAGCAGGTTGTTGCTGTTGCTGAGTCGTATGGAAGTTAAGAGAACACTCTTTGGAGTAAGTCAATGCCAGGGTAGCAGTAGGGTCTTCCCTGGCAGAGGTTTGCTTCCTGGTGGTGTTATAAACAATTGTGGTTGTTTCTGTAGATGGTCAGTGATTCAGGGATATATGGGCAATGCCCATTCTTCTGAGGTCTGAGCCAACTCATTATGCCAATGTTCTATCCTCATTGGGATCACTCCCAGCAGTGTTGAGGGGCTACACTTGCTCTGCATTCAGAGATAACTTCTGGTAGGATTGAGGGACCATATGGGATTCCAAGGATTGAATCCAGATCAGTTATGTGCAAGGGAAATTACTAGCTCTCTGTTCTCATAATATTTACAATCTTGAAAGGAAGGTCTTATTTTGCTGCTTATACCATTTTTACTCTTGATTAGGATGGAAACAATATTCTTTTTTTTTTTTTTTTTTTTGGTTTTTGGGTCACACCCGGTAATGCTCAGGGGTTACTCCTGGCTATGTGCTCAGAAGTTGCTCCTGGCTTGGGGGACCATATGGGACACCGGGGGATCGAACTGCGGTCCGTCCAAGGCTAGCGCAGGCAAGGCAGGCACCTTACCTTTAGCGCCACCGCCCGGCCCCGGAAACAATATTCTTGCCAGCTTTTTGCATCCTAGATGAAGTGGAATGATGTCGACTTTTCAATATATTTGCTTGGTGCTTGGTAGCAGGAGAAACAGGCAGGTATTTCTCAAAAGTGGTTGTGAAGGGCAGAGAGAAAATATGAAAAATCAGGTGGTGTCTGTGTTACCGGTAAAGTTGAATAAATGGGAAATATTTCAGAGTGATAATAAAGTAGAGAAAAATGCTGATAGTCTGAAACAGCGAATAAGAGCAGTGGGCAGTAAAGGATGCTCTCGTTTACTGTGTGTGTCTGTATTTGGTAAAAGCAGAGAGCTGAGCATACTTCGAAGCATCAGCTTCAAGCTGATGGTCATGCTAGTTCAGACTCAATTTCCTGCTCTTTGAGCCTTGTAGGTAAGTAGAATTTTTTTCTGGAACCTAGTGCTTTTCCTTTCCTTTCATCTTATGCAGTAAACACTGCTGTGTGCTGGCTTGATTCACAAAGAAAAAACTCATTTTTTTTAGGTTTTTTTTTCTTGTTTCTTTAATTAATTATGGTTTGGGGGTCACACTAAGAGTGCTCTAGGGCTACTTCCAGCTCTGTTTCATTGTTGTTGTTGTTGTTGTTGTTGTTGTTGTTGTTGTTTTTGGGTCACACTTAGTGACTCTCAGGGGTTACTCCTGGCTCTGCTCTCAGAAGTCACTCCTGGCAGGCTCAGGGGACCATATGGCATCTGGGATTCGAACCAGGGTCTGTCCTGTGTTGGCCGCATGCAAGACAAATGCCTTACCACTGTGTTATCACTCCAGCCCCCCCGCTCTGCTCTTGAGGACTGTATGGTACAGGGGATAAAATCCAGTCCTCTGCATGCAAAGGTCAAATGCAAATGTATTAAAGACCTTGATATCAGACCGAAACACATAAGGTATATACAACATAAGGTATATGTGTTCATAGGCAAAACATTCCATGACATTGAGACTAAAGGCATCTTCAAGGAGGAAACAGCACTCACTCTCCAAACAAGTTGAAGCAGAGATAGGCAGGTGGAACTATATTAAGCTAGAAATTTCTGCACCTCAAAGGAAGTAGTGACTAGGATACAAAAGTCATCCACAGAATGGGAGAAGCTATTTACTCAATACCCATCAGATAAAAAGCTAATATTGAAGATATACAAGGTACTGACAGACCTTTACAAGGAAAAAAATCTAGAAAAGAATGGGGAGAAGAAATGAACAAACAATTTCTCAAAGAAGAAGTACAAAAAGGTTGGAGCTGGAGAGATAGCATGGAGGTAGGGCATTTGCCTTGCATACAAAAGGATGGTGCTTCAAATCCCAGCATCCCATATGGTCCCCTGAGCCTGCCAGAGCAGTTTCCAAGCATAAAGCCAGGAGTAAACCCTGAGCACTGACATGTGTGACCCCAAAACATACAAACAAACAAACAAAAGAAATACAAAAGGCACATGAAAAAATGCTCCATGGGACTGGAGAGATAGCATGGAGGTAAGGCATTTGCCTTTCATGCAGAAAGTCATTAGTTCAAATCCCGGCATCCCATATGGTCCCCCGTGCCTGCCAGGAGCGATTTCTGAGCGTGGAGCCAGGAGTAACCCCTGAGCACTGCTGGGTGTGACCCCAAAACCAAAAAAAATTGCTCCACATCATTAATCATCAGGAAGATGCTAATCAAAATAACAATGAGATACCATCTCATGCCACAGAGACTGGCACACATCACAAGGAATAAGATCAATCAATGCTGGCAGAGATATGGGGAGAAAAAAGAAACCTCTCATTCACTGCTGGTGGGAATGCCATCTAGTACAGCCCTTATGGAAAACAAAATGGAGATTCCTCAAAAATTTGGAAATTGAGCTCCCATATAATCCAGCTATACCACTCATTGGGATATACCTTAGAAACTCAAAATTGCAATTTTGGGGAATTTTGATTCTTCCTTACACCTTTTTCATTGCAGCACTATTTACAATAGCCAGGCTCTAGAAACAACTAAGATGCTCTTCAACAGACAAATGGCTAAAGAAACTGTGGTGCATATACACAATAAAATATTATGCAGCCATCAGGAGAGATGAAGTCATGAAATTTTCCTAAAATGGATGTACATGGAATCTATTATGCTCAAAGAGAAAGAGACAGAATAGTCTCACTATTCTATGGGTTTTAAGAAATTGGAGCCGGTGAGATAGCATGGAGGTTGAGTGTTCACCTGGCATGCTGAAGGACAGTAGTTTGAATCCCGGCATTCCATATGGTCCCCCGAGCCTGCCAGGAGCGATTTCTGAGCATAGAGCTAGGAGTAACCTCTGAGTGCTGCTGGATGTGACCCCCCCAAAAAAAAACAAAACAACACCAAAAAAAAAACAAAAGAAAAAGAAAAGACATTATTGAAATAACTCCCAGAGATGAGGGCCGGAAGGATTGGCTTACTAAATGAAGCTCACCACAATGAGTGGTGAGTGCAGTTAGAGAAATAACTACATTGCAAACTATCATAATAATGTCAATGAGTGAGGGAAGTAGAAAACCTGTCTTGAATATGAAGGTGGGGGAGGAGGGATATGGGGACTCGGGTGATGGGAATGTTGCACTGGTGAAGAGAATGTTCTTTATATGACTGAAACCTAACTACAATCATGTTTGTAATCACAGTGTCTAAATAAAAATATTGATTTAAAAATATTTTAAAAACTGTTACTTGATCTTCTGAAGTTGCTTAGAAGAGTCAACAAGAAAAAACAAGCCTGCTCAGATTTCTGCATACAAAGGGCTAGAAAGTGCAGGTTATAGGAAAAATGGGACTTGAGAGCCATTTTGGGGGATTGCAGTAGATAACCACTCTTGGGGGTGGGGTGAGAGAGAGATTCTGCAATGGGCCCTTCACAGATAGACTAGTATTAGTACCAGTGAAAAACTTGAAAAGCGAGTTCCTGTTGTGCTCACCCATTTTTCAGACAAGCAAATGCAGGCACTGGACAGTTAGGTGATGTGGCCAGGGCAACAGGGCTCTTAGTTGACTAGTCTGGAGTAATTAGCTCATGGTCTATGTAGTCTGGTCCTGCCATGAGACCCTTTCATTTAGGAACTCTCACTAGGAGGTAAGCACATTCTAGAGTTGAGCACATTAAGGAACAAGCCCTCACCCACACAGCTGATGAAACAATCCCCAATGAGTTTTGTTCTAAGCCGAGGTGTGAGCTCTCAAGCCTCCCTACTGATAGCACCTCTGGGGCTCTCTCATGGGCATTCAATGAACAACAGTCTTTTTCAGAATACGGGTGGTTGGGCTATATCTAGTGGTGTGAGGGCTTTCTTTTAGCTCTGTGCTCTTAATGGACTTGAGGACCATATCTGTGATGCCAGAGATAGAACCCAGGTTAGCTATATCCACTGAATTATCAATCCAGCCCTATTTTATATTTTTCGGGTGATGCTCAGGGCACCACTCTCAGGGTTCTGGGGACCATGTGGTGCAGAGATTAAATCTGGGGCTCCCATATGTAAAGCACAAGCTCTGGCCCACTTCTATTTCTCTCAGTCTATTAATGAAGACCATAATCCACATCCCATCACAATGTTTTTACTCATTTACATCCAGCTCCTCTAGACTTTGCTTTAATTTTGTCATCCTTTCTATTTCACTGTACTATTGCAGCTCATCCTCCCCACCATCGCTAAATACTTGGATACATTAGGGAGTTATCACCGCACCAGCTCGGCCCAACCCAGCCCTGCATGGAGCAGAGAAGGGAATCAGCAGGCACCATGGGGATTTCTCATTAACTTGATGAGGATGATAAAAGCCAAGAATGTCCCCACACCTCTAGTATTGTTTTGATGAGCTTCTCTTTACTATTTTCTGTCCCTCTTAGGATACTATGCTTAGGAATGAGCTTAGAAACTTTATACAAAATAATATGTGCTGTGCCATAATGATATGCTTTTGATCATGAGCAAAAAAAAAAAAAAAAAAACCAAAAACCCAAATATTATGCAGTTCAGTTAGTGAAGGGAAAAAAAATCTCTGGAAAGGGAAGTTTAATTCTTTGACCTCTCTCTTATCTGTTCTTGGGAAACTTCGGCTATACCAACTCAGTTTTCTTTTTGTTTGTTTAATTTGGGGGGAGCGGTGAGGGTTGTAGAAATACATATTAATTATGGAGTCCTGGATGGTGGTAGATGATGGTGAGATGGAGAGGTGGCCTTTCTCTGCTGGCTCTGGCCATGCGCCTGCAACCCCTACCAGCCGGTGGGTCTCAAAGTTCAGGGTAGCCATGAGTAAATGATCCACAGGCATTCAGGTTTCAGGAGACATCAACTCTATTTAGGCCCTAGCCACCATCTGTGGCCTTTAATCTAACCTTTTAAGCATGCTTTTCAGCTGCCCTGCCATCTCAACCTGTTTCTTCTTCCTTCATCCTGCAAATCTCTCCTGCTGCTTCTCCCTGAATCTTTCTCTCAATCTCTTCTATACCCCTGAGGCAACTCTTTTATTACCTTCCATAGATCCCTCCCAGATGTGGGCAGATCTGACCAGGTAAAATTAGTAGTTAGCCTTGGGGAGGGTCATACTTGGTTCTCAGGGTTATTTTCTGGTTGTGCACTCAGGAATCATTCCTGGTGGTGCCCTGAGGACCATATAGGATGCTGGGAATGGAACCTGCATGGCCACATGCATAATAAGCACTCTTCTTGCTGTACTATCTTTCTGGACCCTGCACTGTAGCAGTTTGAATTTTGATGGGTACAAAATGTAGCTGTGGCCCTGAGCCATATTTCTTTCCTCAATTCTCCTCAAGATAGAGAAAAGAGGTAGTCATGTTAAAGAAGTTACTAAAAATTTAGCTACCCTGTTTATATCTTGCAAAACTTACATGTAAAAATTACAATAATAAAATTTAAGCAAAAGAGGATGAAGGGTCTGATTGAGGGGTTGGAGCACATGGGGGTGACCCTGGCTCACTCCCTGGCTCTATATGACAGCCTTGGCCCCATTGGATGTGCTTCCCAGAAATAACAATGTCCCTCCCAAATCAAGCTTGAGAGATACATTTTCGATGGTGAGATGAATTGTAATGGTACAGCCACTTGAGAAATATAGGTCAGAATTGTGAGGTCGGTTTTCTTCTCTCACCCTGGATCTGTGTGAAGGGGAAGTTCATTGATCATTAAAAAAGGGCATTTTCTTTTTTCTTTTCCTTTTCTGTTCTTATTTGAGGTACTTTGAACTAGAATACTAATAATAGTGTTTCGTGTATATAATATCCCAACACCTCATCCTCCACCAGAAAGTCTGCTTTCCACCACAACTGACCCAGAACATCCTCCCACCCTCCCCAAATCACCCTCCACCCCCTAACCCCCCCCACTTGTGCCCTTGATAAATTTAGTTCTGTATACCAGCTTTTCAGGTGTCAATGACCTTTGGCCATTGTTATTCCCTTACTAAACATTTTATCCCCCATAAGAAAGAGATGATTCTGTCTCTGTCTCTCTCCTTCTGTGTAATGTCACAGAAGGCAAAATGCAACCCAAGGTCTCCAAAACACTAGTGTCTAAGAACTGATGATTGGGTTAAATTTGTACTTTGTGTGTGTGTGTGTGTGTGTGTGTATGTAGTGTGTGTATGTGTGTGTGTGTGTGTGTGTGTGTGTGTACAATGGCTATTAGAGTGAATCATTATTAGAGCAAGGTTTAGGAGCCTATAGTCTAACTCTCCCATTAGTTTAGCTTTCTCCTGCAGCCTGATTTCTAACTTGAAAGCCTATAATTTTTCCAGTGGTGGGTGAAAAGTATTCGAACTCATGCAATGAGTTAACCAAACCTTTCTGACTGAGCTTACCTGTACAGTCCATCAGTATGGGGTATCTAATATGCGAAGCAGGAAAGAATGAATCAATGAGGCAGTGTGGCTGGATAGTACAGTGGATAGGGTATTTTCTTTGCATGCAGCTAACCTGGGTTTGATCCCATGGCATCCCATATAGTCCCTGAAGCCTGCCAGAAGTGATTCCTAAATGCAGAGTGATTACTGAATGCAGAGACAGGAGTAATCCTGAGCACCACGTGGTGTGGTCCCTAAACCAAAGCAAACAAAAAGGATGAGACAGAAATGGACTAATTGACTGACTGAAGGTCCACAGCAACTTTATTTGGGCTGGCTGTGTGCTCAGAAATTACTTCTGGTAGGCTTGGGGGAGCATATGGAATGCTGGGGAATCGAGGATGGGTTAGCTGTATGTAAGGCAAACACCCTAGCCACTATTCTATCACTCCGGCCCAGGCTCTGCTTTTTGTATTCTATCACATTAGATCCATGTGACTAATAAGAGGGTAGTTAATCATGAGGGCCAAAAAAGGAAAGGGGAGCAAAGCTAAAAAAAATGGGAACAAAACTAATGATGTCTGCCTGCTGCAAGGAGGTGGAAGCCATGGATTAGCATAAGAAAACCAGATGTTTTTTGTTTTTTTTTTGGTTTTTCGGGCCACACCCGTTAGATGCTCAGGGGTTACTCCTGGCTATGCGCTCAGAAATTGCCCCTGGCTTGGGGGGACCATATGGGACGCCGGGGGATCGAACCGTGGTCCTTTCCTTGGCTAGCGCTTGCAAGGCAGACACCTTACCTCTAGCGCCACCTCGCCGGCCCCAGAAAACCAGATGTTAACTAAGGCTCAGACTAATTGCAAAGATTATTTTGGGAATGGTCAGGCCCATGTCTGGACTCCAACAGTTAGTGAATCCATAAATGTTTGGAATGTTTTCTGTGAGGAGGTGACCTACAGGGTTTTCATTAGCATCATCATCATTGACTTTAATCAGAGCACAGAAACTCACACAGAGAAAGCCAGAATGATGCTTACTCTGTAGAAGCAATTGGGAATGAAGCAGGGGAAGATGAGCAATGCCAGAACAGGAAATAATGATACCCTGCAGTCTGTTTTAAGAAAGGTTCATTGCTTTTCTTTCTTTTTTTTTTTTTATTCAAAAAGACACACAGAGACACACACACATATACAAGAATGTGATTCAGTGGTATAATGTTTGCCTGTAGAAGTGACACTATCACTTGGGTCAAGGTCATCTGGGATGAGCCCCAGCAGCTACTGTGATCCCCAGTGTTAGTTAGGGTGTTAGGCCTGATGCTTAAATGCAAACTGAACGTGTGAGCTTTGCAACCAAAGGTGTAGATAGCCCTGGCAATTTGCAAAAACAATCGAAACAATAAAAGGAGGGGTGGGATCTACAACAAGCTATAAAGTGGAGACCAGTTACACTAGTATTCTGGAGGGTAAAGGAGGGAGATATGGGATACATGCTGGGAACAGGGGTGGAGGGAGGAGAATAATGGTGGTGGGAATTCCCTTCATTCACTGTCACTATGTACCGTAAATAATTCTGTGAAAGACTTGTAATACACTTTGATCACAAGAAAAATTTATTAAAAAAACAAAAAGGAGGGGCGGGAAAGTCCAACTCAAGGAAAAGTAAGAGAAGCCCAAATCTGGAGTTTTCAACTGTTGTTTTTATCAATTTATCAAACTGGGTCAAATTAAAAAAGCACATTTAAATGATATATATATTAACAGCAAAAGGGGAAAAATAATTTTCCACATTGAAAGGAAAAAAGCTCATTCCTAGCTTAGCTGGTTTTCTTTCAAGAGTCAAGATTTGAGGGGCCAGAGCAATAGTACATTGAGTAGGGCATTTGCCTTGCAGAGGTTTGATCCCTGGCATCCCATATGGCACCCAGAGCCTGCTAGGAGTGATTCCTCAGCACAGAGCAAGGAATGACCACTGGCTACTGAGCATCGCTGGGGATGGCCCAAAACCAAAAAAAAAAAAAAAAAAAAGTTAAGATTTGAGAACCAAAACATCACCAATCTGTTGTTGGCTTAATAACCAAGCTTACGGATTTTCAATGAAATTCTATAATTTAGTGGTAGAGAAGCCACTCAAAGGAGTTAAGAAGAGGCATTCCATAGATCTTCAAAGCATTCATAATTCAGCAGGGAAGAAAGAACCATTATTAGAGTTATTAACTAGAAATATTATTTTTTAAGGTTTAAAAAACTGCTGTGGTTATTTGCATACTTATTGCCTATTGAATCTATTTTTAGAATGTTTTCTGAATCTGTTATTAGTTCTCACCTCCTATACTTCTTTGCTATATTGCTCTGGCAAATTTAATTTTATAAAATGCCTTTATTTCATTTCGCTTTGTTAGGAGTACATTTAATAGAGAGAGAAAAGCATTAGGTGAGTGTTAATGATCTCGATTTATAAATAAAAGATTGCATCATAATTAGATAACTGGTTCTGCTTTTTCTTTTTGAAGCACAGGGATTCAAGGAAGATTTTTCTTAATATTTCAGTTCAGCCCTGTTGGAGTACAACAATGTGAATGAAAAAAATTAAAATACCAGCCAGCTGAAAATCTACAAGCAATGGTGAATTTTTTGAGACTTATTATATATTAACATTCCAAGTAATAAAATTTTAGTAAATTACATCATACATGATTCACATTAATCAAATATTTTGTGTATTAATAGCAAGGCATTTTCTCACAGAATAGTGGATATGTTATTGTATTCATTGGCAAAGCATGAGACCTTCCACAGTTAAGTCCTGCTGGCAGGAAAATCTTGGGCTAATGGAGAAGCAAAAAAGAGGTCAAGGGAACAGTTATGAAATAAATGAATAGAGTCTGTTTTCCCAGATGCCAGTTCTAGGAAAAGCATTTTGCAAGATTCAAAGAAAATGAGGAACTTCAATGGAGCTTGTCAAGGCTAAGAAAGCCACTTTGAAGACACAAATATCCCCAAATACAGCTATTAGAAAACAGTATTGCCTCAAACTCAGTCCAAGCTAAAATGGAATTCTGGAGGCTGCTGGTTGAGGGAATTAAATTGCCTGCATTATTTGGGGTTTAATATTTTCCTGCACCCCCAGGCAATTATGAGAGCTGTGATTTCTCCACTCGTTGCACTTCTGACCCTCTGACTCCCACTTTTCAAGTGTTTGGCACTGAATTCACCACAAAGCAAGCCATTTTGTACCTCATTGAGTATACTGCGTCTGTGGCTCCGTGCTGAAGGGGAAGAACGTGACTTCAGGGAATAATGGGAATATCCCAGATTTCAAGAACGTCTGTGTATTTAGGAGGTAAAAGGCACAGTATGAGGCAAGCTAAGGTAGGATTTGCAGAAATGAACCTTGTCCGACCAGGGCTCTTCACTAACAAAACCCATATTTCTTTGGTGTGGGAGAGATAGTCTGCTGAACTGATGGACCAGAAGCATTCCTAGAAGTCCAGCTGTGTGAGCCTATAAGAGCTACTCCTTTTCTGGGGGTTACACACCACCCACACCCAGTGGTTGTTGGAGACCAATAGGATTAAAACCTATAGCATTGGGGGGCAGGTGACCACACTCCAACCATTGAGTTATCTCTTCACTGACCTAGAATTCATATTTTTTGGGGGGAGGACTTTGGGCCACATCCAGCAGTGCCCAGGTTGTATACTCCTGGCTCAGCACTCAGGAATTATTGCTGGCAGTTGCACAGAAGCCATATGGGATATTGAGGATGGAACCTGGATTGACCACCTGCAAGACACCCTACCCACTGTGCTATATAGTGCTCTATCCCAGAAAACAGACTTTTAAAATTTATTAACAAAAATTGTTAAATTGAGATACAGGGATTCATGAAATTATTTATAGTCAACTTTCAGGCATACAACCTCCTATCACCAATCTCAACATTAGTATCAGAATCCCTCCTGGCCAGGGATCACTTAGGGGATCATATAGGGTACTGGTATTAAACTTGGGACAGCCACATATAAAAATGTCCTAAATGCTGTACTATCGCTTTCATTCCAGAATCCAATTTTCTTTCTGATTTTTGGGCTCTTCACTCAGGAATCATTACTTGTAGGGCTGGGGGACTATTTGGTATGCTGTGTCAAACCTGGGTTGGCTGCATGCAAGGCAAGAACCCTTCTCACTGTACTATCACTGTGGTCCCCAGAATTTAGATTTTTTTTGTTTGTTTTTTGGGTCACACCCGGCAGCACTCAGAGGTTATTCTTGTCTATGCTCAGAAATCACTCCTGGCAGGCTCGGGGGACCATATGGGATGCCAGAATTCAAACCACTGTCCTTGTCCATGTAAGGCAGACACCTTACCACTGTGTTATCTCTCCGGCCCCTAATTTTATTTATTTATTTATTTATTTATTTATTTATTTATTTATTTATTTATTTATTTATTTTGGTTTTTGGGACACACCCGGCGGTGCTCAGGGGTTACTCCTGGCTGTCTGCTCAGAAATAGCTCCTGGCAGGCATGGGGGACCATATGGGACACAGGGATTTGAACCAACCACCTTAGGTCCTGTATCGACTGCTTGCAAGGCAAACACCACTGTGCTATCTCTCCGGGCCCAAATTTCTTTTTTAATTTTTAATTTTTTTAGTTTTTGGGTCATACCCAGCAGCGCTCAGGGGTTCCTCCTGCCTCTACACTCAGATATCACTCCTGGCAGGCTCGGGGGACCATATGGGATGCTGGGATTCGAACCACCGTTCTTCTGCATGCAAGGTAAACACCCTACCTCCATGCTATCTCTCCGGCTTTCTAATTTTAATTTTTTTTTATGGGCTGATCTTTTCAAACCTCATCTCTATTGTCTCTGGATATAATTACTATACTATCTTTTATTTTTCTTAAATTCCACAGATGAATGTGACTATTTTGTGTCTATCTTTGTCCCTCTGACTTATTTCACTCAGCACAATAGTTTCTATGTCCATCCATATATAGAAAAGTTTCATAGCTTAATATTTCCTGGTGGATGCATAGTATTCCATTGTGTATATGTACCACAGTTTCTTTAGCCACTCTTGCTATCAGGCATCTGGGTTGTTTTCAGAGTTTGACTATTGTAAATAGAAGCTCTAGGACTTTAGGAGAAGCTAATCCCACCTCAAGCTTCAAGAGGAGATGAAGTTGGTTTAATCCAGTTTCTAAAAGCGGGTAATGTCTACTGAGCAAGTCCAAGGGAGCTTGCTTGTTCATTTAAAAAAATTGGCTGTGAACATATATAGCAGGTAGGATTCTTGCCTTGCAATGCAGCTGATCTGAGTTCTAATCCCACCATCCAATTTGGTCTCCTGAGCCCACCAAGAGCAGTGATTACTGAGTGTTGAGCTAGGAGTCAGCCCTGAGCACTACCAGTTGTAATAAACAGGAGACAGGAGAATAAGACAAAGAAGAGGAGAAAGAAGAAAGAAGGAGAAGGAGAATAAGGGAAAAGAGGAGAAGATGAAGAAGAGGAAGGAGGAAGAAGAGAAAGAGGAAAAAGAAGAAAGAAGAAAAAAAGGAAGGAAGAGAGATTTCTAGGGGTCACTCTAATTATTTTTCTCCCTGAAAAGGGGTTTAGGCAAAATATGTTTGGGAACTGTTTCCCTTTGTGTTTGTTTTTGTACCAGGCAGGGTTTAGAGCACCATATGGGTTGCTGGAAATCAAACCATGGTCAACCACAGTCAAGGCAAACACCTTCCTGCTATACTATCTCTCCTGTCCACAAAACCCATTTTATGATTTATTTTTTTGTTTTTGTTTTTGGGCTACACCCAATGGTGCTTGTGGTGCTCGGAGCTTACTCCTGGCCTGAGATCAGAAATTACTCCTAGGAGGCTTGGGGAAACCTTTGGGATGTCGGGGATTGAATTTGGGTTGGCTGTGTGCAGGGCAAACCCCCTACTTTCTATGCCATTGCTGTAGACCCAGGCCCCTGTTTTCATCCAGTTTTTGGCTCATTCTATTCTCTTCATTATAACATTAGTTGATTGGAGCTGGAGCTGGGGAATGAAAAGAGGTCATGAGTCAATCAAGGTGACTTTCACGACTCTTGTTCTGAATGCTGTGGAGAATATTTTTCTTTCTCCATACAGAGTGTATGACTGTGAATCTTTGAACCAACCAGGGCATTTATTTCAGCTGAGTAAAGACAAAATAGATTGTGAGGACAGCATTGCCTAGAGAATTGCAGAGAAGCAGGAGAGCAGGAGATCAAACCGAGCTGAAATGCGTTTTAACTACAGACCAATATATTTCCTTATTGCTAAAACTAGTGTTTTCATTTCTTTTCCTTTTTCGGCCACACATGGCAGTACTCAGGGATTATTCTTGG
Source organism: Suncus etruscus (assembly GCF_024139225.1). Taxonomy (NCBI): domain Eukaryota; kingdom Metazoa; phylum Chordata; class Mammalia; order Eulipotyphla; family Soricidae; genus Suncus; species Suncus etruscus. Next base: position 149,026,915 of record NC_064852.1, on the reverse strand, counting down.
CTTTACACTCAGAAATCACTCCTAGCAGGCTTGGGAGCCATATGTGTGGGATTGAACCTGGGTTGGCTTTGTACAAGGCAAACACTTGCCCCACTGTGCTATCGTTCCAGCCCTAAAACTAGTTTTTTGTTTTGTTTTGTTTTGTTTGTTTCTCTGGTAATTTGACTTAGCTGAATGCAAGGCAAATAAGAAGCTAGTGGATTGCAGGCATGAGTGAGAATGAAGAGGTGCAAATAAAATCCGGATCCCCTCAGCAGTGAAGATGAGTGCATATGTTTGGGGTTGTGGTTTTATTATAAACTATCATAGCATGAATAAGTATATAAGGAAGTGGCTCAGTGACAGAGGTAGAAACATTCCAAACTCAAGTGATAGAATTTGAGCTTGTTCTATAGGCGGATTCAGTGAGCCAGTGAGCGAGTTTTGTTTGGAAAGGCAAGAATAGCACATACTAAATAGGCTATTAAAAGGTGCCAAACATCCTGTGTGTGTGAGAGACCTCATTTAACTACTGAGATCCTGAATAGGGTGTTTTCTGCCTTTTTTTCCTGTGGGAAAGATGAGGAAGATGTACAGAGTATAGCCTTGCATGCAGATGTGAAAGCTGGCGCACGCACTTCACTCTCCCTCATGCCTTCCTCAGAGATGTTGGTTTTCTTGACTTGGGATAATACCCGATTGTGATAGGATTTACACCTGAAATGATCCTGGAGGTGCTGGGGAACTGTATGTGGTTCGGTAAATGAAACCTGGGTTGTCTGTATGCATGGCAAATACCTTACCTGCTGTACGATCATTCCAGTTTTGAGTGACTTCTTTTAAAAAGGAAAATCTTGGGACTGGAGTGATAGTGGAGTGCTCAAGGCACTTGTCTTGCACAATACCAACATGAATTTGAACACTAGCAACCCATATGGTTCCCCAAGTTCTTCCAGAAGTGAACCCTAAGTGAACCATAAGGAGTAAATCCTGAGCACTAAAAGGTTTGGTCCCAAAACAAACAAAAAAGATGAATCATATGTGAGGTCCTGGATTCAATTCTGGCACTGAAATAAAATAAAATGGTTGATCTTTAGCAGTATACAAAGTGTTTAGAAGTGGAAGAATAGAAATAATAGAAACAAAATAGCTCTGGTACAAAAATTTTAAATAGAAGAGAACACAGAGCTAGTAATCTTATTTTAAAATGTTTAAACTTGATTTCTTATAAAAGGTTGATGAATTTTCAAGAGGAATTGAGTCTTAAAAGTTGTAACACCTAAACATCAGTCCAATGACTTTGATTCTTCATGATACCAGGATCTCACAGTTCTTGGTGTGAAATGTGATTTACGTAGGTCAGAAAGAAGGCCTGAAAATAATATATGGTTTACCACTGAGATATTATAAATATAGAATTGAGTAGATAGAAGATGAACATAAGGAATAATCACAAATGTATTTTACATAAGTGCCCCAAATATTTTGGGGAATCTGAGGATAATGACTCCATTGACAGAAAAATAGAAGTTAGAAAAGAAACTTTTGGGGGGAGCAGGGAGATAACTCATAGGACTAAGTAAATATTTGGATATGGGAACCTTGAATTTGATCTGCAGCACAGCATGTTTCCCTAAGCACTTCTAGGAGTGACCCCAAGCTAGAAGTGGCCCCAAGCACAGACAGCTAAAGCACCCCCAAAGTGTTTTGTTCTTGGGGAAAAGGAGATAGATATTGTATGATTGGTTTTAGGCTTATGAAGTTTGAAATGGTAGTGAAACGGTCAGCTATGAGTGCTATATAGACAGCTGAGAATCAAGGACTGCACTGGAGATATTTTTTGAATATTACTTTCATTTATGCAGCAAGTTGAAATAATTTTATCATGAATCATAAAATAAAAGTAAATACATTGAAAGCACTATTATTATTTTATTATTTTGAATCTGCTCCATTCACCTGGGTTCTTTCAGTTACTTGAAAAAAACTTTCAGGGGGGGCTGGAGTGATAGCACAGCCTTGCAAGTGGCTGACCTGGGACTGACTTGGGTTAGATACTCAGCATCCCATTTGGTCCCCAAGCTTGCCAGGAGTGATTTCTTTTTGCTTGTTTGTTTGTTTGTTTTTTGGGCCACACCCATTTGATGCTCAGGGGTTACTCCTGGCTAAGTGCTCAGAAATTGCCCCTGGCTTGGAGGGACCATATGGGACGCTAAGGGATCGAACCGCGGTCCTTCCTTGGCTAGCGCTTGCAAGGCAGACACCTTACCTCTAGCGCCACCTCACCGGCCCCGCTAGGAGTGATTTCTCAGTGCAGAGTCAGGGGTAACCCTGAGCACTGCCAGGTGTGGCCCCAAACAAAAACAAAAACAAAAAAACTTTCAGGTGATACATTTTACTTATTTAAAACAATTTTTGCAATTTCTTTTGGAATTGGATAAAAATTCTCTAATCAACATGTGGGAAAAATAATGCCTGCATTTCTGTGGGCATTAGTTCAGTATGCATCTGCATGTTAAAAACACTTGATTCATAAGATTAATGGTTCTCATGCATGTATTTTGGGGTATTTTGGAGGGTCACACCAGGTGGTGCTCAGGGTTTCTATAACCCGGGATCACTTCTGGCAGTGGGGGACTGTCTGCAGTGCTGAGTATAGAACCAGGGCTCAGTCCCTGCAAGGCAGCAGCTTAACTCTTGTACTATCAAGTCAGGAAGAGGTACTGGTTTATATATATATATATATATATATATATATATATATATATATATCCATGAGTCAACACCAGGGACAGTGAATCAAATCAATACATGGATAACGAAGTGTAGACTGAAGGAATTTAAGTCTCTGATATAATATAATGATCACTGGATCAACCAATTCTGAAGTCTTCTCTCTTTCTGGATTTTATTGTGGGATAAATCAATATAACTCTCAATATAACTCTCACCTGTTTATCAGTTCGCACTGAATTTTTCTTCATGTACTGCTGAATATATTTTAAGACACAAAAACTCTTCCTCTGGGGGCTAGAGCATTAGTGTTTGCCTTGCACAAGGCTTATCCAGGATGGACCTCAGTTCGATCCTCGGCATCCCATATGGTCCCCCAAGCTAGAAGAGATTTCTGAGCCCCTAGCCAGGAGTAACCCCTGAGTATCACCATGTGTGGCCCAAACACCCCCCCCCAAATGAAGAAAGAAAAAAAAGAAAAGAATATTCTTCCTCTGTTGTTAGACTAAGTGTTAGGGTAAACACCTATAATAAACTTTCTTTAAATCTCTATACTAAGTTTTTCCTTTTATTTTTTTTTATTATTTGTTTTTTAGCCCATACCCTGCAGCACTCAGGGATTATTCTTGGCTCTTGCACTCATAAATTACTCGTGGCAGGCTCAGGGCACCATATGATGCTGGAGATTTAACACAAGTCTGTTGCATGCAAGATAAATGCCCTACCCTTTGTACCATCATTCTGGCCTCTTTTCCTTTTATTTTTGGTGTTGTTGTTGTTGTTGGATTCCAAACAGTGCTCAGGAGACCCAGGAGTCTCTCCAACAATGTTATGCCAGTGAGACTGGAGGTTTAATGCAGGGGCCCTAGGATGAGTTATTACTCTGGTCCCAGGGTTTCAGGGGCTCTGTGGTTCTGGGGTCCTTCAGAGCCGTATCCTGAGCCTCTACCCTGGTGCTTGGGGGCCTTTAGGGCTGCACTAGACAATGCTTAGAGTGATCATGTAGTGCCTTAAATTTGCATCCTAGCTTGTGCTGCACTATCTCCATACCTATGATCTTTTCTTCTTGATAAACTAGTCATGGCAATTGCACAATGCTCTAAAATTGAGTCTCAGATCTGGAGAGATCACTGTAGTGCATGCTCTGGGTTCAGTCCCAGCACTGTATGGTTCCCCAAGCACTTCCAGGAGTGATTCCCTTACTCACCACCACCACCACTAAGCACTGAGCCAGCAATAGCCCCTTAGCATGGCTGGGTGTGGCCAAAGAAACAAAAGAAAATAACACTGAGCCTTATTTATCTATGGCCTAGGTATGGGAGAAGTGTCTGTTATCATTCTCAAGGACTTGCTTACAAATTAGCTCATTTTCTCAAGGGCATTATGATCTCAAGAAGTCTCCTGAGAGTTCCAAATGTTGGTGTTGAGTCTCAACGGGAAACACTGTTGTTGAGACTGCCAAGATCTTCTACCATTAATATGGGGTTCTAATGTTCCCACTTCTTTACTGATGGCTGCATTGAAAAGATCTTAAAATATCTGTCAAGAAAAGGACATATTTATTTTTAAAAGAAATACAGAATAAAGACAATGGGATGCTTTTATTCTTTGTATAATGTGCCTCCATGCACTACCGAGGCCTAAATATGCCCCAAGAGTATTCAGGCCAAGAAAATTTCTTCCAAGATAGTAATGTTATGTTTCAGTTCTGCAGAACAAGAGTGACTAATGCCACTGTTGGATACTTGAAATATAACAAGTGAAATGGAGGAACTGACAGTTTTTAAAAAGTCATTTATTTTAATGTTAGGGATGTACCTTTTATTTATTTAAGGTGGTTTACACAATGGTTCATAATACAATTGTTTCTGGCATTCAATGTTCCAACATCATTTCTATCACCAGTGTAACATTCTTCACCATTGTCCACAGTTTTCTACCTTCTCCCCCATGGCAGGCACCAAATAAGTTATTTCATATTGCTTTTACAACTAAATGGCTAATAGACTTATTGAAAAATTCTCCAGTAAAAGAATATTAAAAAGTTGTTGCACAATGGGGCTATTAAGTATTGAGGATTTCTAATATTCCATGTTGCTATTTTTATTAAAATTAGTTGACTATGCTACTCTCCCATCTAATTAGGTGAGCTCCTGCTTGGCTATTAGAATAGAAGAATTTGGAGTTATCATGCAGTCACAAATGTGGCCACATTGTTCAGGAACCCCAGGATCTATAGAAAAGGGCCTATTAGCTTATATGTAGGATGTGGGTATGGCTAGTAGGGCTTCCAGAGTACAGGGGTGGAGGAGACTGCCTGCTCTCATTTTGAGAAGATCCCAGAGTTTTCAGTTCAAAAACTGGTATGCCTGGAGATTTTGTCTATTAAATATGTGCAGATCAATAGGTTGATCAAGAGCTTTGATATTTAGTATGATCAACCACTCACTATAATTATACTAGCCTCAGATAGCTGTATATACTTAAATGTATAAATATCATTATATTAATTAAAATAAGACAATGTCAGTTTTTTTAGGGTTTCTTTTGGAGGGGCCAAGTCCCAGCCCTGCTGAAGTCCCAGCAGCCATAGCCACATCCCATAGACACTACCATGCCAATAGCCCAACTTCACTGTTTCACAACTAAGCTTGAGTTGGGATATACACATTCTGATTGTACTGATTTTCCACATACATGGCCCTGGTGATCCCACATTCTTACTTGTGGGACTTGTTGAAATAGAAGTGGCGGGGGCCGGGAAGGTGGCGCTAGAGGTAAGGTGTCTGCCTTACAAGCGCTAGCCAAGGAACGGACCGCGGTTCGATCCCCCGGCGTCCCATATGGTCCCCCCAAGCCAGGGGCGATTTCTGAGCACATAGCCAGGAGTAACCCCTGAGCGTCAAACGGGTGTGGCCCAAAAAACCAAAAAAAAAAAAAAAAAAAAAAAAAAGATATAGAAGTGGCACATTTCAGCTACAGTGCTCTCTCTCTCTTTCTCTCTCTCTTTCTCTCTCTCTCTTTCTCTCTCTCTCTCTCTCTCTCTCTCTCTCTCTCACACACACACACACACACACACACACACACACACACACACACACACACACGGCTGCAGTGCGCCAGAGATCACACACTCTGTTTTGGTGCTGAGTCCCAAACAGCAGAGCTGGCTCTGTGCTCAGGGCATGCAAGGTGGCTGGAGATCAAAGCCTGCAAGCAGGTGCTTCCATGCTTCCACCCAATGCTATCTCTGGGCTCTTGGCTTTGGAATCTCCTTGAAGATGACAGGAAGAAAATGGTATTCTCCCAAGTTGAATGACTTTGACAATTATTGGCCTAGTGACATTTTCTCTGTGTCTACAGGGCACCCTCTATCATAACCAACCATTCAATATGATAAAGTTATTTCCCTCTCTCGAAATTTTGGATGAACTACATTTCCCTTGAGTGGTAGGCAGAGGAGCTAATAAACTGGAATTACTCTTGATCTGTCCCGCTAATCTTTTCTTCACCGATCCCTTGTGGGAAATGACAGGCCTCTTTTCGATCTCTCTTTCAATTTCATGTTACATGACTCTAATCAGAAAGATAGTGCAGTAATTAGGGATCCAGTACCATCAGGACACAGCTGATAGCAAGCTTGGCCTCTTCTTTCATCAGATCTAGGATGTGGCGTCTTGAATTTCAAAGTCTGAACAGTAAAGGATGTGGCCAAAGCAGTTGGATGGGGCACCATCTAGATAAGGTGAAAGCCATCCTCCTGGGCAGAAAGCAACACTTAAAGTATATGGCTACCTTGCAGGAAATAAACCTACATAGTGTCTCTGAAAACCACAGTTCTGTGGAAAATCTTGGATTGCTGGTCATTCCTCAGGAATTAGATTATGATCAAGACATCCAGTCACTTCTCAAATGCTTTCAAATAAATAACCTTTTTCTCCTCTTCCCACTGGGAGACTGGCTGATGACTCGGTCTTTTTTAACTGTCTCCAGCAGATGTTGATGACTTCCTTGTCAGTTATTATTCTTGTCTCATAAATCTTGGGCCATTAGGTCTATTTTTGTTGTGCCTTCATTAGAAGACGAGCTTGGTATTTCTGGCATGTCTGAGTTATATCTGGATTTGTATTGGGGTCAAAATCTTGTCATAGGTGTTAGGGATGCAGCTAAGTAGAAGAGCACAAACCTCAAAATATGAGCCCTTGGGTTCATTCCTAGAACCCCCAAATATTGTTTTAATGTAGAATATATTCTCTTTTTTTACACCCCCTTCTCTGTAGGATATATTCTAATTGAAGGAATTTCTCTTTCCTTCCTTCCTTCCTTCCTTCCTTCCACCTCCCTCCCTCCTTCCTTCCTTTCTTCCTTCCTTCCTTCCTTCCTTCCTTCCTTCCTTCCTTCCCCTCCCTCTCCCTTCCTCCTTTTTCTTCCTTCCTTCCTTCCTTCCTTCCTTCCTTCCTCCCTCCCTCCCTCCCTTTCTTCCTTCCTTCCTCCTTCCTTCCTTCCTTCCTTCCTTCCTTCCTTCCTTCCTTCCTCCTTCCTTCCTCCCTCCTCCTCCCTCCCTCCCTCCCTTCCTCCTCCCTCCCTCCCTCCCTCCCTCCCTCCCTCCCTTCCTTCCTTCCTTCCTTCCTTCCTTCCTTCCCTCCCTCCTCCCCCTCCCTCCTCCCTTCCTCCCTCCCTCCCTCCCTCCCTCCCTTCCTTCCTTCCTTCCTTCCTTCCTTCCTTCCTTCCTTCCTTCCTTCCTTCCTCCCTCCCTCCCTCCCTCCCTCCCTCCCTCCCTCCTTCCTTCCTTCCTTCCTTCCTTCCTCCCTCCCTCCCTCCCTCCCTTCCTTCCTTCCTCCCTCCCTCCCTCCCTCCCTCCCTTCCTTCCTTCCTTCCTTCCTCCCTCCCTCCCTCCCTCCCTCCCTTCCTTCCTCCCTCCCTCCCTCCCTCCCTCCCTCCCTCCCTCCTTCCTTCCTTCCTTCCTTCCTTCCTTCCTTCCCTCCCTCCCTCCCTCCCTCCCTTCCTTCCTTCCTCCCTCCCTCCCTCCCTCCCTCCCTCCCTTCCTTCCTTCCTTCCCTCCCTCCCTCCCTCCCTCCCTCCCTTCCTTCCTTCCTTCCTTCCTTCCTTCCTTCCTTCCTTCCTTCCTTCCTCCCTCCCTCCCTTCCTTCCTTCCTTACTTCCTTCCTCCCTCCCTTCCTTACTTCCTTCCTCCCTTCCTTCCTTTCTTCCTCCCTCCCTCCCTCCCTTCCTTTCTTCCTCCCTCCCTCCCTTCCTTTCTTCCTCCCTCCCTCCCTCCCTCCCTCCCTCCTTCCTTCCTCCTTCCTCTCTCCCTTTCTTCCTTCCTTCCTTCCTTCCTTCCTTCCTTCCTTTCTTCCTTCCCTCCTTCCTCCCTCCCTCCTTCCTTCCTTCATTTATTCTCTGTATATTCTTTTCTCCTTTCATTTACTTTTAAAGATCTTTATTCTTATTCTAGATAGGTACTATTACTACAAGGCGGTTAATGGTAATTGAGGCCAGAGAGATAAGATATGTAAGGGTTAAGGCCCTTGTCTTCATGTGGTTGACCCTGGTTTGATCCCTAATACTACATGTGTTCCTCCACACTCCACCAGGAGTGATCCCCGAGCACAGTTCTAGGATTTGCCACAACACCAGGTATGGCTCCAAACCTTCTCTGAAAAAGTTCATATTTGTTTCTGTTGTATAATCACTGCACTTTTACCCCCACCAAAGTAGTGAACCTACCCGATTTCATCAGTCATGTCTATGAAAATTTTAGTATGTGACTATGGTGATTGCAGAGTGATTATGACATGTTTATTTCAGGAACATGCTGTTTGGGTATTATACATTATTTTATACCTTAGTTTAATTGTATCTCTGAGTCTAATTTCTATTTCACTAAATATACCATGATCATAAAACATGAGGTGCATGCTGGGATATTTTTGAGAGTGAAAGTTGTTGTAATTAATAATTATCCATGATCAGTAGGTTAAACAGATTGGACTGAGCAAACTGGGACAGTGCCAGGCAAACTAGAACATATGGCTGCCCTGACTAAACATTAGGGTTTTCTTTTCATATTTTAGTGTGCTCATTATTAGGGTTGGGTTAAATATGCAAGTTTCAGTGCCTACTATATGCCAGGCATATCAGTAAGTGTACCTAGATTTAAAGTAGGGAAAATATACAAGCACACAAAGCCTTCTGTATGTGGTATGAATGGTAGAAAGGAGTCAGGAGTCCTAGATCAGAAAGTTTGACTGAAATTCAATCTTTTTCTTTAGGGAAATCATTTAACCTCTTAGGCTGTTTCTTACCTGTAAAATGAAATGGTACTAATTATTCCTAAGATGATATAATAAGATAACAAATGTGAAAGCAGGGAATGGAGCAATGGTATAGCAGGCAGGGAGCTCACCTTGTAAGTGGTTGATCTGTGTTCATTCCCCAGAATCCCATATGGTACCCCAATCCCTGAGCATAGAGCCAGGAGTAATTGCTAAGCACTGCCAAGTGTAGCCCCCAAATAAATACAACACAAATTATAATAATTAAATATTAAATTAACTGTATGATAAAGGGTTAGCTGAGTTTAATTTTTAACTTAAAAAAAGCTGTCAAGGGCCCGAAGAGATAGCACAGCGGCGTTTGCCTTGCAAGCAGCCGATCCAGGATCAAAGGTGGTTGGTTCAAATCCTGGTGTCCCATATGGTCCCCCGTGCCTGCCAGGAGCTATTTCTGAGCAGACAGCCAGGAGTAACCCCTGAGCACAGCCGGGTGTGGCCCAAAAACCAAAAAAAAAAAAAAAAAAGCTGTCAAAAAGTGGAAGTCAGTCTTATTCTCTTTTTAAAAGTTGTTTTTTTTTTTTTTTTGTGGTTTTTGGGTCACACCCGGTAGTGCTCAGGGGTTATTCCTGATTCCAGGCTCAGAAATTGCTCCTGGCAGGCACAGGGGACCATATGGGACACCGGGATTCGAACCAATGACCTCCTGCATGAAAGGCAAACACCTTACCTCCATGCTATCTCTCCGGCCCCTAAAAGTTTTTCTTATGAAGATCATCTTCTATAATTGAGGTTTCCCCTTTCACACCTTATCCATAGACTTTTGAGACAAATATTAAATAGGTTGATCTGCTGCTATTTTAAGTATAGCATTTACTGAATACTTACATTTCAACAGAAGTCTTTTTCTTTTTGGAGGGGAGCACACCTGGTGGTGCTCATGGGTTACTTTTGGCTCTGCACTCAGAAATCGCTCTTGGCAGACTCAGAGGGATCATAGGGGATGCCAGGGATTGAACCTGGGTCAGCTGCATGCAAAGAAAATGCTCTAGCTACTGTGCAGTCTCACTCCAGCCCCTTAATAGGAGTCTTATCTGTAAGTATCATCATAATATCATTAGCTGCCAAACCCCATAATAATTTAGTTATAATCAAATGCCAAGTTATTGTTCAGGTTTTTAGTTCTTTAAAAGAAAAGTCTTCCAGTGCTCACTTCTGCAGCACATACACTAAAATTGGAAGAGAAGATTAGTATGACCCCTGAACAAGGATGAAACGCAAATTCGTAAAGTATTCCATATTTAAAAAAAAAGTCTTCCAGGTTTTTAAAAATATTTTTTAAATTTTTATTATCATGATTTATAATTTATGAAATTGTTCAGGCATTAAATGTTCAATCTCACCACCAGTATGATCATCCCTTCACCAGTATCCTGTCTCCCTGGCCCACCTCCATGCAGGCATAAATACTACATATTGTTTATTGCAAACACAAAGGCAACTGCAATGATCAAATCTTAGATCAAGACAGGTCAATTTGAAATGATTGTTCTATCTCTACATGATATTCTTTTTTTTAGGGGGACATACCTACTCAGAGGTTACTCCTGGATCTGTGCTCAAAAAATCACTCCTGACAGATTCGGGGGACCTTATGGGGTGCTGGGGATTGATGGGATGCTAGGGATCAAACCTGGACTGACCGAATGCAAGATGAATGCCCTACCTCTGTGCTATCCCTCTGGCCCCTTTTCATGATATTCTTAAAATCAGAGTCTAAGAATTTACTCGGCTGGTTTGGTGCTTAGTTGAGCCTTCTGTGCTACTATTTAGCCTTCCGAAGTGTGTAGCTTATGTAACTTTCCCATCCGATTTCCTGTGGTATTATTGGTTAACATTACAAGATATTGAGGGCCCATGATTTATAGAACTAAAACAAATTAGGTGGCTAGGAAGTTTGATAAGGTTGAGGAACTTTGCTGTTTCTGTCAGAGGGTGTAGGGTGGCATTCGGTTGTTGTAGCTTATGCAGAAAGGGGAGTTTGTCCCCACTCCTTTCTGAGAAGGCTACAGAGCTACCAGCCCAGACTCGACTACCTGGCAAATTCTGGCTGCCATTATTTTTCTTTTCATGTCTTTTGTTTCTGTTTTTTTGGGCCACACCTGGCAGTGCTCAGGGGTTACTCCTGGCTGTCTGCTCAGAAATAGCTCCTGGCAGGCACGGGGGACCATATGGGACACCGGGATTCGAACCAACCACCTTTGGTCCTGGATTGGCTGCTTGCAAGGCAAACGCCGCTGTGCTATCTCTCCGGGCCCCATGTTTTTGTTTTAAATGAAGGTCAAACCACAGGTGGTATAAAGGATAGTTGTGGAGAATTATGGGTACTTTGATAGTGGTGTGGTATAAGTAAAGTATGGTAAAGTAACTTTGTATACCAATGTCTTTTTTTTTTTTTTCCTTTGTTTTTTCAGGCCACACCATTTGATGCTCAGGGGTTACTCCTGGCTAAGCGCTCAGAAATTGCCCCTGGCTTGGGGGGACCATATGGGACGCCGGGGGATTGAACCGTGGTCCTTTCCTTGGCTAGCGCTTGCAAGGCAGACACCTTACCTCTAGCGCCACCTCGCCGGCCCCGTATCCCAATGTGTTAAACCTTAATACTATAGTAACAATATTACTCACTATAAATAAATATTTTTTGGGGACATACCCAGCAGTGCTCTTGAGTTACTTTGGTGGTGGTGTGGCAAAAAGTAACTTTCTATATGAATGCCTTAAACCTTAATAGTATAGTAATGATATGTCTTACTATAATAATTTTTGGGGGGTGCTTACCCAGTAGTGCTCAGGGTATATGCCTGACTCTGTACTCAGGGATCACTCCTATAGCTGCATCTAGCAGGGGACCATCTACAGTGATGGCAATCAAACCTATGTAATCTAAATATAAGATTCTACCTGTTATACTATCTCTTCAGCATATAATAATAAAAAAAAGCACAAAATGCCCCCTCCCCCAAGATTTAAGGTTCAAGTAAGGTCCAGAAATCCTTGTGCTTGGAATTTAGTTAAAGTATATTTCTTTCCTGCATCTATTATCTTTTTGTACCATATTTGTAAAAGAAAAATACTCTGGCATTCCTCGTATGTAATATTCTGTCACATGTTTCACATTGTTATTCTTTGGTTAAGTTCAATATGGTCCTCTTTTTCAGTGAACGAATCTAAAGGATTTTAAATCCAGGCTGTATTTATTTGTTTTTGTCTAGATAACATCACAGGATGTGTTCTTTCATTAGGACATAATGTCTAGCTGACTCTTTTTTTTTTTTTTTTTTTTTTGGTTTTTGGGCCACACCCTGTGACGCTCAGGGGTTGCTCCTGGCTATGTGCTCAGAAGTCGCTCCTGGCTTGGGGGACCATATGGGACGCCGGGGGATCGAACCGCGGTCCTGTCCAAGGCTAGCGCAGGTAAGGCAGGCACCTTACCTCTTGCGCCACCGCCCGGCCCCTAGCTGACTCTTTTTAAAGATGATCTTTAATTGACATTTAATGCCTGGGTCCACTTGTTCATTAATACTTAAAAAGTTTTTTCCTGATCTTTGAAAATTTGCTTCTATTTTTCAGTTTAGTAACTGATCAGAATTATAATAATAAGACTCTGTAATTAAAAAAAGACTAATGGGGCTGGAGTGATAATACAATGGATAAAGTGCTTGCCTTGCATGTGGTCAACCCAGGTTCGATCCTGGGCTTCCCATATGGTCCCCTGAGCCCGCCAAGACTAATTCCTGAGCTCATAGCCAAAAGTAACCCCTGAGCATGTTTAGGTGTGTATCCCCTCAAAAGAAGAGATTAATGGGGGCTAGAGATAGTATATCGAATAAGAAGCTTGCCTGGTACAGCCAAACTGGGTTCAATCCCTAGCACCTCATATGGTCCTCTGAACAAACTAGCAATGATTACTGAGCTCAAAGTCAAGAGTAATGCAAGAACTGCAGGGTGTGGCCCAAAACCAAATCAACAAACCAACCACCATAACAACAAAACAACAAAAACATACAAAAAGATGAAGACTAACATTGGTTTAGCTCTGATTTAATTTTAATTTTATTTTTTGGTTTCTGGGTCACACCTGGCAGTGCTCAGGGGTTACTCCTGTCTCTGTGTTCAGAAATCGCTCCTGGCAGGCATGGGGGACTATGTGGAATGCTAGGATTCGAACTACCATCTGCCATGGATCGGCTGCATGCAAGGCAAATGCCCTACTGCTGTGCTATCTCTCTGGCCCCTGGTATTATTTTTTATAACTTTAAAGATGTGCTTATTGATGGCTAAGAGGAAAAAAATTAAAATAATTCAATAATATGATAAACAAATGATAAAATAATATCCCAGACCCTTTAAATATAAATGTCTCTGTGGATTTTATACTAAAATTAGAAATTATCTCTTATACTGGCCATTGCACAAAATGAATTTATGAACCTTATCTTTATTACTAACCACCATTTTTCATCATTTCTCAGCCCCAGATATGATGAATTAAGTTTTAGCAATGTATTCTTTCTTTGATACTGAACTCTTTTGTTACCACTAATTTAATAATGGTATTTTAATTTAAGCGGACATATTGCTCTAAAGCCTATAGTTAAGTACGAGGAGTTCATTTTCCAATAATACTGATTAACTTTTGATAAAGCAGAACAGCCAATTCTTCTCTTCAGTTCCTGGTCAAGAAATAACATGGTCTTATCTGACAACCAGCGAAGATTAACAGTTGCCGTGGCCACTGCCCTGACTGACTCACCCAGGGATGGAAACTGTGACCTTGACCTCATTATCATGCTGTTAAAATGTACTGAGCAAAATAACCAGAAAAATTCATTCTGAAGACGGGAAGTAAAAAATTCTGCTCTGTGAATCTGCAAGCCTAAAACTGCTGCACATCAGCAATTCTATTAGCAGGTGTTTTGGATATTCCCCTGAAAAATCAAAGCTCATCATGTCAATTCTCTGGCAAAAAAAAAAAAAAAAAAAAAGCCCAACCAAACCAAACCAAAACAAACAAAAAACTCCAAACCAAAACCAAAACCAAACAAAACCCAAATCAAACAATGAAAAAAGCCTGCTCACTCCCTGCCGAATGACTATAGACAGATTGATTCTTCAGCATCATTTCTAAGACTCTATATAGCATTATCTTGCCACAATCTCTTTATACAGCTTTATCTCTTGTTTCCACTTCTGTTTCTCTCTCCCTTTACACTTCAATGAGAGACATAGAGACATTTCTCATTTTTGGGGGGTCTCCTTGTGCAATTGTGCAAGGAGTAGAAAAAGATTTCCAAGCTGAGGATATAGAAAGTTGCAGAGATGAATGACTACACATTTACTAAAATATAGTACCTTGTTAAGGTTTAAGAGGAGATGTGCTGAGAGGCTTCAGGCAGTTTCCAAAATCTATTTGAGGGTCATGTGCAGGACATTTTGATTGAAATATGACAGCCATGAATAGTAAAATACTAAACCAAGATAAACTGAATAAATCATCTCTTAAGAACCAGCTAGTGGAGGTAAAGATATAGGGCTGGAGCATAAGATTTGCATACAGGAGGCTTATATTTGATCCCTGGTATCACTTGGTTTCCCAAACACTGAGCCAGGAATAGGCCTCAAACAGAATTCATATTATAGTAAGATCAAAAGGCAGATTGGGTAACACCTGGTTGTGCTCAGAGCTTATTTCTGGCTTTAGCTTAGAGATCACTCTTGGGTTTGCTTATAGGGACTATGCAGTCTTGGAGATAAAACTGAGATTGGCTGTATGCAAAGCAAACACATTACTTACTCTATTTTTCTGGTCCTAAGGCAGATGTTTTGAAGATATTTTAATTTTCCCAGCACTGGTGGGAATGCTGTCTAGTTCAGCCTTTCTGGAAAACAGTATGGATATTCCTCAAAAAACTGGACATGGAGCTCCCATATGATCCAGCAATACCACTCCTAGGTATATACCCTACAACCACAAAAACACAATATAATAATGCCCTTTGCAGTCCTATGTTCATGGCAGTGCTATTTACAATACCCAAGATCTGGAAACAACCCAGATGCCCAACAACAGATGAGTGACTAAAGAAAATGTGGTCTATCTACACAATGGAATACTACGTAGCTGTTAGGGAAAAAATGAAGTCACAAAATTTGCCTTTCCATAGATGAATATGGAGACTATTATGCTGATTGAAATAAGTCAGAGGGAGAGATAGTGAGACAGAATAGTCTCACTCATCTGTGGCATTTAAGAAAAACAATAGACAGTATAGTAATAATACTCAGGGACATTAGAGATGAGGGCCAGAAGGATCAGCCCATGAGATAAAGCTTACCACCAAGAGTGCTGAGTGCAGTTAGAGAAATATCTATATCAACAACTTCCATGACAATGATATAGAGAGAAATACAATGCCTGTCTCGAAGGCAGGCAGGGGATGGGGGAGGAGGAAAATGGGGGACATTGTGATAGAAAAGTGGCACTGGTGAAGGGGTATGTGCATTGTATGGCTGAAAACCAACTATGAACATGCTTGTAACCATGGTGAATAAATAGATTATTATTAAAGAAAATTTTGTCAGTATTGTATTTTGGGGGTGTAATGTAATGTAATGCCACATATGTGGCAATGTTCAGGGAGTAACTTCTAAATCTGTGCTTGGGTATCCTCTGGGGACCATATGTGGTACCTGGGATCAAACCAGGGCTTGTAGAAATGGCCACATATAAAGGCCACTCATTTTTTCAGATCTGAGCCTAGCAATTTTATGTGAAAATTACTTGGGATATAGTTCCTTATAGATTGCATGCCTTGATAACACCTTTTATTATTGCCCTTTTTTGGGGGGGGGGTCACACTCGGCAGTATTCCTGGCTCTGCATTCAGAAGTCGCTCCTGGAAGGCACGGGGGACCATATGGGGTGCTGGTTTTCGAACCTTCGTCTGTCCATTCGTCCTGGATTGGTTGTGTGCAAGGCAAATGTCCTACCACTATGCTCTCTCTCCAGCCCAACACCTTTTATTTTGGAAAGGAGCCTAGATAGCAGGTTGTAAGATGATTTTTAGATCCTTCTACTCTTTTTATTTATTTATTTATTTATTTTTTTTTTGGTTTTTGGGTCACACCCGGTAATGCTCAGGGGTTACTCCTGGCTATGTGCTCAGAAGTTGCTCCTGGCTTGGGGGACCATATGGGACGCCGGGGGATCGAACCGCGGTCCGTCCTAGGCTAGCGCAGGCAAGGCAGGCACCTTACCTTTAGCGCCACCGCCCGGCCCCAGATCCTTCTACTCTTAAAGATGCTGAAAAGTAATGTTACAACACAGTAACAGAAACGTCACTGATTTCTGCTTATTCCTGAAGTAAGTCAGATGCCTAGGGAGGGTTTTCAAGTAACTTGGATTTCATATGCTGGCTGGGAAGAGGGAAACATAAGTGCCTGCCTCCTGGCATAAAGCTATGTGACTGGTAGAAGACTAAGGGCATGACCCTTTTCTGTAAGGAAGCCCAAACTGTCCCATTGAAAACCACTTTTAAGTTCACATTGCCTGAATTAAGCATAACTAAGCTAATGTTAGAGGTTCTGCCTCCCAGCATGTATTTTGGTATTTGCTTCTCGAGTTGACAGAAGCTGGGAAGCGGGGGTGGCTGGTGTTATTTCGCATTTGGCTCAGAAATAGTAGATTAAGGTAGAGTGTTCAATCCGTCCTCTGAGAAAACGCAGTTTGACTTTCTTCTCTTTTAAAGGGGCTCTAGTGTATTTTTGTATTTCCTTATGGAGCAGAACAAAGTCACATTGCACCCAAAGTGACTGACCAGACTGAGATAATAAGACCCAGAAAGGAGAAGCCTGCAGAGACCAAAAAAGACATCAAGGAGAAAGCAAGTCCAGGCATTCCAGGTATATTGCCTATAGCTGCCACTGTGTGTGAGCCTGAAAGAAAGTAAAACTGTCATTAGAAGAGGTGAAATTTTCAAGTTTAGGTAAGAACATTCAGATTTCTTAGAATTTTTTTTTTTTATTTTGCTTGATCTCTACATCCCATGGGTCTTCCCAGGATATATTTTGTGTCAGCCTTGGCCATTCATTTTTATTTTTTGTTTTGTTTTGGGGCCAAATTCAGCAGGGCTAAGTGCTTTCTCCTGGCTCTTTGCTCAAGGATCACTCCTGGCTGTGATCAGAGGACCATATATGCAAGTGTGCTGGGGATGGAACCTGGGTCAGACACGTATAAGACAAGAGCCTTAGCCGCTGTACAATCTCTCTGTCTCCTGAGCTGACATTTTTAGATAGTCATTGGGAAGCCTTTCAAGACTCACCATTGGTCAGGTTCCTAACATCAGAAATTTATTTATTGCATTGCACCAGGTGGCATTAAAAAAAAAAAAAAGTGAGCTGGATAACTTGACTGTAGCTGCAGTTTCACACCACGGAGATTTCAAATCTGAGTACAAAATTCGAGCATCACCATTTCCATGCTGGCTGAGTTCGGTCTTTAATATCCCACAGGAGGAGATTGGATTGGAGATTTATAATGATTTTCTAAATGGGAAAACAAGATCAAGTAAATTGGTATTCATATGATCTCATCCAGTTTGTTTAGCACCCAAAAGCACGAGAACAGAGTTATTTGTACTATGAATTTAATTTGAAGCACGCAATTTGAAGAAGAAAAAAAAAAAGCCGTGAGTAAGCCCGTCCCTCTGACTAAAAGGCAAGGGAAAAAAGAAAAGAAACACAGACCTTGGGGCTTAGGAACCCCAAGAGGTTTCTAGGGCTGCTTTGTCTGTCCCCAGCTTTCTTAAATTGGGAGCTAGTCAGGTGGTACCTGGGGAACAGATGGAGGAGAGAGAGCTTACAACTCACACCGAGAAGGTAAATACAATCCAATCCCCCAGGGGCTTTGTACTACTCAGCTGATCAGAAACTCAGCCTGGTACCAAACAGCGCGAAAGTGGAAGGCGGGGTAGGGATGCTCCGTACGCGGTGCACGCGCCCACACATTGCACAGACCAGAATGTAGAATGTGGAAGGCGGGCGGGGTACATAGGGGTGTGTGAATGTGAATGCACGGCGCGCTCGCGCACACACACTTACACACTTACACACTTACACACACACACACACACACACACACACACACACACACACACACACACACACACCCAGCTTTCAGTGAGCACCCACTTTGGCATTGGGGCTTGCAGAGGGCTCACAGGAGGGTGATCCCGGCTGAGCTGAGACTCGCAGGCCTTCACCTCTGCCCTCCCCGGAACCCAGGGCGCGCTCAGCCTCATCCATATGGTGCTTCTCCCTCTAGACCCGACTCGGCGCTCCCAAACTCTAAACTCCAACCCCACCTCCTGCCGCTTCCTCCACTTCTTTCTTAGAGGCCAGAGGCCAGCCCAAAGGGGCCAGACGGATCCAAAGCCCAGGCTCCAGCACCTTCCTGCCGTCCACGGTTGTGGGGAGAGGCACCTCCCTGCTCCCCGAGCTTCCCTTGAACCCCTGAACCCTGCTCCAGCACGGTTAAGCCGGGGAACTTAACACTTGCTCCCTACCCTGCCTGCCAGGCCCGCGATCTCACCTGCGCCCACAGCCCAGTATCCCCTACTTGACCTGGACAGCTTCGGGGACCCCTTTACGCCCACGCCCCATTCCTGGAACTCCACCCCACGAGTCTCGGGAAGCCCCTTCACTCGTTCCCTCTCCACCCCGCCCCACGCGCTGGCTGTGACATCCCGGCGCCGCCTCTCCGCCTCCCCCCAAACCTCGGGCGCCCCCCGCGCCTTCATCGCCAGCTCCGACACCCGAATCGCGGGGTGCTTGCTCCCCACACACACTTAACTCCGCCCTTGAAGTCCCTCTCGGGCCCCCCGTTAGCGCTCGGGACCCCAGCGGAGGAGAAGGAGGTGGTGGTGGTGGCGGTGGTGGTGTTGGGGAGGGGAGCCGAGCCTCCCTCCGCGCGCGCGGGGCGCCCGCCGTGCCCGGGCCTGCTGGCTGGCGGGGTGACGCGGCCCCCGCGGGAGGAGCCCCGAGAGGCGGAGGCGGAGGCGGCGGCGGCGCAGGAGGGCAGAGCTGGGCCCGCGGCGGCACTGGAGGAGGAGGAGGCGGAGGCCCGGGGACCCCCAAAGCGGGCGCGGCATGAGGAGCGCGCCACCCCGAGAGGCGCCGCCGCTGCCGCTGCAGCTCGCCCTGGTGCGCCCGGAGGCCGCTGCTCCCGCAAGCCCGGGCTGGCAGGCTGACCCTCTCCGCGGACTCTGAGATCTTGGGGAGCCCCCCTGGGCGTTCTTTCTCCCTTCTAGCCCTCGCCCTTGGGCGCTCGCTGCTTCCCCAGCCCCATCCCGTCCCGCTCCTTCGGCCGGCCAGCGGGCAGGCGGGCAGGAGGGCAGCAGGCGGGCGTGCGCCCCGGGGCGCGCAGCGAGCAGCAGCAGCAGCAGCATTTGCAGGCGGCGCGCTCGGGGCCCCCCGGGACAGAGGGGCTCGGCTCCACTGGACTCGACTCGGGGCCGCGGCGGTGCATGACTCGGCCCCGGCCCCGGCCCCGGCCCCGGCTCCGGCTCCGGCCCCGGCCCCGGCCCCGGAGGCTGCCGCCCCAGCCGCCGTCGCCCGCCCAGCCCGAGGGGCCTCCCCGGAGCCCGCAAACATGTCGGCGCCGCTGGGGCCGCGGGGCCGCCCGGGGGCCGCCGCTCCCCAGCCGGCCGACATGCCCGACCTCAGCCACCTCACGGAGGAGGAGCGGAGGATCATCCAGGCCGTCATGGAGCGGCAGAAGAAGGAGGAGGAGAAGGAGCAGTCGGTGCTCAAGTAAGGGCGCACGGGCGCACGGGCGGGCGGGCACCCCGCGGTCTCCCCGGCTTCCCGCCACGCAGGCGGGCGGGCGGGCGAATCGGGGCGCGCGCGCGGGTGGGAATGACTGAGCGCGAGAGTGCGAGTGTCTGGGGGGGCCCCGGGCGTGTGTCCCGAGCGGGTCCGAGGCTCCCCCGCTGGGCCCGGCTGGACCGAGGCGCGCCAGCCATCCAATATGGCCGTGCACAGGTGCTCCCGGGCCTTTGGGGGGCCGCGGAGGCCGCCCCGAGTTGCTCCCCGGTCTCTCCGGCGGGCCTAGGCGGCGGGGCCCCGAGCCCAGGCGCCTCCGTCCCCCGCGGGGCGCGGCGGGCCTGGCTCTGTCTGGCTCGGGTGGGTGTGCGGCCGCCGCCGCCATCTTCGGCCCCTCCTGCCCGCGGTGCTGTCGCCCCGAGTCGGGCCGGGTCGGGTCGGGTCGGGTCGGGTCGGGCCTGGCCCGGCGACCGAACGACCGAACCACCGGCCGACGCTCTCGGGGCGACGTCCCACCTGCTCCCGGCCTGGGCCCGGGCGTTGGGAACTTCAGCACCAGGGAGCTGTCCACCTCGCCTCCGGGCTGAGGTTGTAGGGGGCTTCCTGCCTGCCTTTTGCACCCCCTTTTCCCAACTCTTGTCGCCTTTTTTTTTCATTCTTTCTCCCTCCCCGAACCCCGGTTTTGGGACGATTCGGTTTCTTTAGTGACTCTCTGGAAGAAGACATCGCGTGTGTCTGTCTGTCTGTCTGTCCCGGACGTGGCCAGGCCCCTTGGCAAAAATGTTGGCCCCAACTAAAGCTTTTTTAGACTTTTTTTTTCTTTATTTTTTGGGGAGATTGCTTAACTGGGAGGTGAACCCCTATTATAGCCTCTTTGTGACTGTGAACCCCCCCAAGGAGGATGTTCTCGGCCCCGGCCCCCCCACCCCCCGCGCACTTGCTCGCACTTGCAAGCGGTTGAGGCAACTGACTGGCCCGACCTGGGCATCATGTGATGTGTAAGAGCAGTGGGTTCAGTTCGCTGTTCTTGAACGCCCCCGTCGAAAAAGGATGCTACCTAGGATTATTTTTAAGTAATTGAATGCAGAATACTACCTTAAACACTCCAAGCATCTCTCTACATGTTTGAGAAAACGCTGTCGTCCCCCCCCCCCCAATACAAAAAGAAATCCAAGGGTGGGGCTGAAAAGAGAGCCATGGACTGAACACATGCTTTGCACAAAGGCAAAGGAGGGGTTCAGGTACCGCCTCCCCTCCAGCAGAGCCCCCCAAATCTGGTTCTCTAAGCACAGCTGGTAATAAGTCCTCTAAACCCAGAGACTGAAGTAGCCCCTGGGCACCTTCAGGCCCAGGTGCTCCTGCTCCCCCCCACCCCGCTCCTAATACCCCAATATATGTGAGGCCTAAAAGCAAACGTATTCCTCACAGTTTGAGTGCAGCTGATAATGGCATCTCTGAAACTGATTTCTGGGTGCGAAAACGCCTTTGGGAATGTAACTTTCTAAAATCTGGGGAAAAGAAGAGAGATTTAAATAGTTTCCTTCTGCTACTGGAGTAACAAGCATTACTTCTGCTTCCTTCGGGGGGAGCTGTCCTGTGACACGACTTTCCGGGTGGGATGCAGTATCCTTTAATCCTTATAGGTTGGTGAAGTGGTCTCTTGACTTGCCATCAGCCCCATGGTAGAAGTTTTTTTTTGGGACGGGCACACCCAGCAGCAATCAGAAGTTACTCCTAGCTCTGTGCTCAGGAATCGCTCCTGGCTTGGGGAACCATATGAGCTACCGGGGATCAAACCTGTGTGTCCTTACTGGGTCAGCCGCGTGCAAGGCAAAAGCCCTACTGCTGTGCTACCACTCCTGCGTCCGAGTTAAAAGTTTTATTTTCTTGTGATAAGCGAGATTTCAGGTTTATAGTGCAGTAGGCACTACAGTCGTGTCGCGAGATAAGCCTTGTGACTTATTTATTTTATAAGAGATACTTTGTACTTTGCATTGGGCTGTTTTGGGACCCTACCCAGGGGTGCTCAAGAGAAGGATGCCTGCGATGCCCCCGAAGATTAGTTTTCTCCTGTGCTTCATCGAGCCCCTCAGCAAGATCCCTCTGGTCCTAGTTGTACTTTTTGACCCACCCCGCTCCATTCTCCCCCACTCCGCATTTCTAGCAGCCACTTAGAAGCGAGGTCCAAAATTATTTGCCTCTGCTGGACGTACTTCCTTTAGCACAGTGCCCTCAAGGCCGGTCCATGTTGGCACAGTGGCAAGATTTCATTCCCTCTAATAGGGCACAGCCCTTACTTTACTTAACTTTATTATAGGTATTAATTATGCTAGGATTTTGATGACTAGCTGTTGGATATTTAGATAGCATAGTTTTATGTTTTTACTCTAATTACAATAAAAGCAGCATTGCCAAGATGGTGTTCCAATAAAATGGAGCTTTATTTATCTGACCCACATGCTTACAAATGTTTATTATCTGCTAAATCATAATCGCTGTGTAGTTGCAAATTTAGTTTTCTTATGTATAGAAATTTGAAGGTTAAGTGAACTTTAAGTACCGAGCCAAGAATTGTTCCAAGTGAACAGTATTTAGGAAAACATGGCAGGAAAGGTTTTCCGGGTCTCTATATATTACTTTACTGTGTAGATATTTTTTTGAGGAAGACCACACTCAAAAGAGACCTTACTCTTGGCTTTGCACTTGGAAATTTATTCTGGCAGTGTTTGGGGGACCATATAGGATTTCAGGGGTTCGAACCCAGGTCATCAGCGATAAATGCCCTAACCTCTGTACTATATTTTTGGTCCCTGTGTGAATAATTTTGATATTGGTTGCATTATACATATACATACACATTTTCATAGTGTAGGTAAAAGCAAACATCCTCTAACCATATACGAAATTGCATTGATGATAAACCTTTTTATTTTTATTTTGATATCTATTTGTGTCTACTTTATCCTGGGAGGGGTCAAATTTCAAAATAACTTATGTAATTTCAGAGTTATATTATATTTTATCTTATTAAGTGCGTTGAAATTAAAGCATAATACATTGGCTAATTTAATTTCAAACATTCTTTAAAAATGTTTCTTGCTTTTGTAAGAAAATAAGAGTAGGCTGGGAGCAGAATAGACTTTATTATTGGGTTATCCTAATGAAAGACAGATTGTTTTGAATAACTTGACAATTTATTAGGTAGCGCTTCAACTTTAGATATTTGGCTTATAAGAAAAATATTATTTATCTTCAATGATTACTATTTCCCATTAAGTCATAGGCTATTTATCTGCCTATCACTTTAGTATACTCTGTTTTCTTTCAGTCATCTCTATTTAATGTCAAATTGACATCTATTTCAGAGAGGGTCATGGGCAGAGACTCTGAAGTGTCTACTGTCTTTTTTACAACTGTTTAGTAAGTTTGATATATGGGAAATGGATTTCTTGTTGTATTTGTTTTGTGTTACTGTTGGTGGTACCCAGGGGTTACTCTTGGATGTGTGCTCAGAGATCATTCCTGGTGGTGCTTGGGGGATTCTGTGAATTGAACCTTGGCCAGTCACATGCAAGACACATATTCTACCCACTGTATCCTGACCCAGAACTGGAATATTTTTTATAAATATAAAAACCACAAATCACATAAACTACTTCCATAGATTCTCTTGTAAAGAATTTTTCAGTATCTTTACAAAATGAGTTTTGGATGATCCAAAGGCATGATATTTCTATTTTGGGGCCAGAGTGATAGAACAGCTGTAGGGCATTTGCCTTGCATGCAGCTGACCTAGGACAGATCTGGGTTTAACCCCCGGCATACCATATGATCCTCCGAGCCAGGAGCGATTTCTGAGTGCATAGCCAGAAGTAACCCTTGATTGTCACTGTGTGTAGCCCAAAAGCCAAAATAAAAACATTTCAATTTTTTGGGGCCAGAGAGATAGCATGGAAGTACGGTGTTTGCCTTGCATGCAGAAGAACAGTGGTTGAAATCCTGGCACCCCAGATGGTCCCCCAAGCCTGCCAGGAGTGATTTCTGAGCATAGAGCCAGGAGTAACCCCTGAGCACTGCCAGATGTGACCCCCCAAAAAACAAAAAATTCAATTTCTTATAAAAAGTGGGATTACAGATATTTAATATACAGATTGACAGAATCAAAATACATTTAACTTATAGATAAATAATACATGTTTTATTTTATTTTATTTTTTTTTGTTTTTTTTTGGGGGGGGGGCACACCCGGTCACAGGGGTTACTCCTGGCTCAGAAATCACTCCTGACTTGGGGGACCATATGGGGCACCGGGGGTTCGAATCACAGTCCGTCCTAGGCTAGCACAGGCAAGGCAGTTGCCTTACCTCTAGCGCCATCGTGCCGACCTCGTTTTATATATTTTTAATGAGGGATATGCAGCCCAAGCATTTGTAGACCACTATAATATCCTCTCTTAGGAAAGTAATTAAATATTAAATAATGAGCCATTTTTCACCAGGCTAAACATCCCATACTCAGGAAGTTTTCTGTCATAATCACATATTGCCACTTGATACATAAGTGAGAGTCGAGACTTTTGGGAAGTAATATTTTAAAAAAATCTCAGTAGCTCTTTAGTTAGTATTTATTTATTTACTTTTGTTTTTGAACCACACCTGGTGATGCTCAGGCTCTATCTATTATATTCAAGAATCACTCCTGGTGTTTTTGGGGTAAGAGTGGAGGTGGGAGATGGCCTGGGGATAGATATTGGACCTTAGTCACTTCCATGCAAAGCAGATATCCTCTTTAGTGAATGATTGCTCCAGCCCCTAGTATTTATTATTTTTAAATCCTTATATCAATTTCTTTGTTTTAGTTTGTGGGTGTGGGGTGGAGAAATAGTACACTGAATTGGGCATTTGCTTTGTGCTTGTTGACCTGAGTTTGATCCCTGGCATCTTATAAGGCCCCCTGATTACCACTAGGAGTGATTACTGAGTACAGTAGAGTGAGGAACAATCCCTGAGCATCCCCAGGTGTGACATTAAAACAAAATACAACAAAACTAAGAAAGGTTTAGTTTGTGTCAATCTATCAGTAAAATCTATGCTGCTTTGTTGTTGTTGTTGTTTATTTTGTTTTTGTTGTTGGTTTTTTGTTTTTTGGATCTCACCCGGCAGTGCTCAAGCATCACTCCTGGCTCTATGCTCAGAAATCGCCCCCGGCAGGTTTGGGGGACCTTCTGGGATACTGGGATTCGAACCACTGTCCTTCTGCATGCAAGGCAAATGCTTACCTCCATGCTATCTCTTCGGCCCTGTTGCTGCTTTTTTTCTAATTTGTAGTATGATGGAATGTAAATCATGGGGTACAGCTTCACATCTCTGTTTAGATGTTTCTCTACACTCCTCAAAGGTCCAAAGGTCTAGTATCTTTCTCAGGAAGTTCATTCCTACCTTTTTTCTCCAGCCCGTTTTTCTCTCCCTTCTGCTAATTACCTTCTTTTCTCCTAATCTAAAAGTTATTTCTGTGGCAATTAGCTCCTTTAATTTGGTTGCTTATATTCTGCATTAGAGAAACCACTCACCAATCATTTTTCAGACTCTAACTAACTTTGCTTAGCATTTTCACTCAGGTCTTCAAATGTTGTTCAAAGGAGGCAACATTCATCTTTTTTTTTTTTTTTATAGAGGAAGTTTGTACATGTGACACCTACTAGGAACCTTCC
The DNA here is from genome assembly GCF_024139225.1 of Suncus etruscus. Taxonomy (NCBI): domain Eukaryota; kingdom Metazoa; phylum Chordata; class Mammalia; order Eulipotyphla; family Soricidae; genus Suncus; species Suncus etruscus. The sequence continues at coordinate 149,001,340 of NC_064852.1, read as the reverse complement.
TATATCCTTCAAACTCTGTGTGGGGGTATTATTTCCCAATAAACTATTCTGCTGTAGATGTCATTGTAGTTTTCTTAGTAGTGGAGCTGAGCCTTTTGTATTGCTTTTTTTTTCTCTCAGTCATTTATTTACTTGTAGATATCAGTTGTTTTATGATCTGGCTGCTTACTTTATTCTGGCTATGATCTTTACAAAATGCATTTGAATTTCCTGCTTTTGCTTTATGACTTTTGGTTTTTTGGTAGGCTTAAGATGGTTGCTCACTTTAATATGGAAAAACCTACCAGGGGCCAGAGAGATAGTTCGTACAGCAATTATAGGGGTTAAAGCACTCGCCCTGCACACCTGACCCAGGTTCTAACCCTGACATCCCATATGGTCTCCTGATGTCTGCCAGGAGTGATCCCTGAGCATAAAGCCAGGAGTAAGTCCTGAGTATCTCCAGGAGTAGTCCCAAAACAAAACAAACAGACAAACTACTGTTTCCTTTTATTTGAAAAATGAAAATGTAAGAATCTGGCATGGAAAAATGATGCAATTTAATGATGAAGACTTTTAAGTACAAATGATTATTGTATGCGTAAATAACTATGGCCATTGCCAGAAATTGAAAATCTAGAATTTTTATTTGTTTTACGAGTCACACAACAAAGTTTTGTTTTATGAGTTACAGTGCTTAGTGTTTCCTCAAGTTCGTTGCTCAGGGAATCACATGGTGAGGACAGAGTCTCTGCTTCCCTCATGCACAATATTCACTTTCAACAAGCACTCTCCCTGGCTCCATACCCATAATTTGAAGGAATTTAGAAATATATCCTAAAAATTGGTATAATATGAGAAAATATCCCCAAAATAAATATAGATAAATTATATATGTTTATATATTATATATAATAATTGGGACATCGAATAATATTTTGAGTTATATGTAATAAAAAATGCCATCTACTATGCGATAAAGGCAGAGGTAGTGAAGGCAGCCATGATGGACAGGGTGAATTTTGACGTGATATCCTGCTTTTTGGGGGGACATACCCACTGGTGCTCATGAACTATTCCTGGCTTTGCTTAGGGATCACTCTTGAAATGGTCTGGGGACCAGTGTGGTACTGAGCATCAAATTGGGGTTCACCATATGAAGGCAATTGCTTTAACCCTTGTACTATCTCTTCAGCTGAAATCTTTCTTTTACTAATTTATAACTGTGCTTTTTGTTTCTCTTTTTCTTTTGTGCTGGGTTTGAACTCTGGGCATTAATAACTGTAACATTTCTCATCCTTATCTTTGTCTTTGGCATTCGTTTTTTTCCCTTTGTGCTAGACTCTAACAGCTACGCCTCCAATAGTAATGAGAATGTCTTACTTGCATGATTACTCTGCCTGTGTTTCCTCATTTATAGTTTCTCACTAATAGTATCCACCTTGATGTGTAGTTTTCATTAGTGTAGATTTTTGAGTGTTCTAGTACAAGTGGTCATGCAAACATATAGTTGTTTTGTTAACTATGGACAGCAGTCTCTAAATATTAAAATATTATCATAACAATATAAATAAAATCTGTATTTTTCACACTTTTTTTTTTGCCACACTCGGTGGTGCTTAGGGGTTCTTAATGTCTCTATGCTTAGAAATTACTCCTGGAAGGCTCAAGGGACCATATCAAACCCAGGTTGACCCTATGCAAGAAAAATGCCCTATGTGCTGTCTTTCTGGTCCCTTCACTTTTTATTTTTAAATCAGGAGATTATTTTCCTTTTGTACTGGAAAGTCAAGATGTGCCTGAAGGATTTTAAGTGACTTCTCAAAGACCACGATGGGCAGGGGATGGTTTGAAAGCAGTTTCTTGAGAAAGCCTTTTATTCTTCAGCAGTTTGATAACTTAGTGGTAATAGTGAGAATTTTACTGGCACCAAATTATTGATCATTGGCAGTGAGTGAATCTGAGGACACTAATTGTACAAGTGACTGTACAATACACGTATTAACATATTTGTGTTAGTCATAATGTACCTAAAAACCCAGACAGTTTTATCAGATCAATTGCATTCTGAAGCGTGGCACTCAGAGCTGAGGTCGTCCCCTCTTTGCCCTCCCTCCCCAATTTCACACAGTCCTTTCCCAGGTGCCTTCTGCACACTTTTGGCCTTGCTTCAGATTATCTTCTGTTGAGCACTTCCTGCTGCTGATGCTTTTTAAAGTAGGTTTTCTTCCCAACTCTTTATCCCAGCATCTTTAATGTTTCTCTGGTTCTACTTTTCAAAGTTTATAATGATTAAAAATATATAGCCTTGGTACATCATGCTGGAGTATAAGGTTCCAGATAGTGGGTGGTTTTGTTGTTTATAATGCTCACCATTGGTCTAATTATAGATCCAGAAAATAGACTCAACAACACTAAAAACACGAGATCTCAACCAAAGCCACTCAACTTTGTTCTGTGACTGTCAGGGTGACCAGCGTGGGGTACACTGGTGGAGGGATGTTGACATTTGTGGTAGGATTGGTATTGATATAATATTTGCTAACAATCAGCTATCAATAACTTTGTAAATCATTGTTCTTTAGTTAAATAGAAAATAATAAAAAGCAAGTAGTGCTCACCGCTGGAGTCTCTGTTTTTGACCTATGAGATTGTGTTCCTAGTAGTACTTAAAAATATTTGCTGGGTGAATGAATGAAGCATTGGGGTAAAATGCTGTGTCCATTTAGGGATTTTTGTTAAGGTGAATTTCAATAATCTAAAAGGAAAAAGTTTGCCTTGGTGATAATGCCCTTGATTGTGAAACCAAATGTAATTAAAACATTAAAACGTATTGGGGGGGGTGTGCTGGCAGTTCTTTAGTGTTATTCCTGGCTCTATACTCAGAAATTATCCCTGGCAGGCTCAGGCTGAAGGGGATCTAACCCTGGTTGGCCACACACAAAGTAAGTGCCCTACCCATTGTACTATCTCTCTGAACCTTCAAATGTGATTATAATGCCTGTATCCAATTCTGCTTAATTCACTGGAAGCCAACTAAACAGTAATTTTTGGGACTAAAGATATATCTGTTTTGACCAGAAATCAGATGAATATTATATATAATTTTAATTTGAGGAATATTAGACATTAAAAAACATTTGGGGCCAGGGTGATAGCACAGCAGGTAGAGTGTTTGCCTTGCACGTGGCTGACTGGGTTCAATCCCCCGCATCCCATATGGTCCCTGAGCCTGCCAGTAGTGACTTGAAAGTGCAGATCCAGCAGTAACCCCTGAGCACCACTGGGTGTGGCCCATCAACAAGCAAAAAAAAAAAAAAAAAAAGAAAGAAAGAAAGAAAGAAAAGAAATAAAGAAACATTTTGTTTCAAAGCTGTTAGAAATCCTCTACCTGTTTAACAGAACTGAATGACAAGGAATACACAGAATGCTCTACCTAGAAAGATTTTTATATCCTCATGGGCAGTCATCTAAAGCGAGGTGGTGCTAGAGGTAAGGTGCCTGCCTTGCAAGCACTAGCCAAGGAAGGACCGCGGTTCAATCCCCCGGCATCCCATATGGTCCCCCCAAGCCAGGGGCAATTTTTGAGCGCTTAGCCAGGAGTAATGCCTGAGCATCAAATGGGTGTGGCCCCAAAAACAAACAAACAAAAATACTGTGAATGTGTTTTTAGTACATTATAACCAGGATAGAAAATATTTAGACAATCTAATGGATACGATATCTCTTTTTTATCTTTTAAACGTGTCAATTTATCTTTACAAGTTCCTGGAATTTTACCCCTAGACATTAAAGAGACTAATGATTAGAGTACTTTTGCATCTTGTGGTTACTTAATGAAACCTGGATATTAAAACACCTGGAGGGGCCAGAGAGGTAGCACAGCAGTAGGGTGTTTGCCATAGATGCAGAACGACGGTGGTTCAAATCCTGGCTTCCCATGTGATTCCCCGAGCCTGCCAGGAGTGATTTCTGAGCCTAGAGCCAGGAGTAACTCTTGAGAGCTGCTGGGTGGGACCCAAAAACCAATAAAATAAAATAAAAAACAAAACACCTAGAACCATTACCTGGTAACACCAATGTTCTCACAATTAGAACTATGGCACAGTACAATTAAAATATTCCATGGGGCCAGGTTGGGGGCTTTGTGATAGCATACTTGCCTCATAAGTGTGATTATGGATTTGATCCTTTGCACTGAAGAATGAGTGTTTATAAAGTGCTAGGAGACTGCTGTGCATTGTGTCTTGTTGTTATACACATATCATATTGTCATGCCCAAGAGGAACATCATTGTGTCTTGTTGTTATACACGTATCATATTGTCATGCCCAAGAGGAGCATCCGACAGTTTTGGGAGCTGACTGGGTAGGGAAGGCTGGATCTGGGTGGATGAGTAGACGTTAGCGGACCTTGTGGACTCTCCTCATTTTCCAAAAGAGACTGAGCTTGGTCAAGACAGTTAATTGGAGATAGTCTGGAGTGGAGGATTAAAATGGAGGCAAGTCAGAGAGCGAAAGGAGGTTGGGGAAAGGGAAAGCGTGACAAAACTTCTATTCTTTTTTGAATGTGGATTCCATCTTGTGGGCAGTAGGGAGTAAAGGAGGAAATTTTAGGCCGTCTCACCATGTGAAAGGCTCTTTTGGGACCAGACTCTGCTCTTGTAGTATTGTAGATGGATGAGAAAATGCTAGACGAGGGACACAGACTCCTATTAGACTCACAGGTAATAAAACACTGGAGGGATAGGACAAGGCAGTCAGGGTGGAGGCAGAGAAGTAGGACAATGTTGAAAATGTGGCGTGAGTATTACCAGGATCTGATAGTTGTGTAGTGTTGCAAGTCAGCCGCTGATGAGGTTGACTGATGGAGGGATGGAGGATGAGGTCTTTCCCCTAGCTCGGAGCACGCATCTGCTACCCTGTCTAGCCGACGGTTCTGAGGTGAAACGGCAGGTAAACAGCTCGCAGATAGTCAGGCTTGTGGAAATATTAGCTTTATTCGGTGGGCAAGACTGAAATCCAAAGCCTCAGCATCAGTTCCTGCCAAAAGCCCCTCACCTTCCACAGACCCTTGTTTTTATCCCCCAGAATCAGGTACCACCCTAGGGTGGGGGCAGAATGCCAGGTCACACCCTAGGGTAGGGCACAATCACCAATCAGGGTAGGGTCAGTAACATAATAATCCCCTAAAATATTTACATACACAGCAGTGCAGGAAGTGGAAGTCAGTTCCTGTGACATTGCTTCTCACCATGCACTTTTCTGAACTCTTCTACTCTCAGGGCCCATGTTCTCTTGAGATAGAAAGTTGTTTTCATTCTTCTAGTATTTTCATTATTGTAAACATTTCCAGCTTCAATATGAGTTCTAGGTGTAATTGCAGTATGGGTAAAAGTGGTGTAGAGTGGAAAATAATAGAAAATCAAGAAAGGGGAAAGAAGAGAATGTAAAGAGAGAAAAGGGAAGGAAGAAGACCAGGACTGTGAATTTATTCGTAACCAGTCTGAAGGAAGTAGCTTAATCTCTAAGCCTATAAAACTAATAACAACCCCACCTGGTAGACCTTCCAGGAATCAAAGATAGCATAATTGATGGTGCCTCCTGTCACTCAAAAAGCTTTGCTTTCTAAAACCTGGTGGTGGTGGGAGTCATTCTAATTTCCTCCTACTCGAGTTCTCAGATATAATCAATGATTGAATCCCGCCATTTATCATTGTCTTTGAAATCTGTCTCCAGTCCATCTTCATCATTACCATCCTGTTTCATGCCTTCATTATATTTTGCTCTTTCTTTCTCCTCTCCTCTCCTCTCCTCTCCTCTCCTCTCCTCTCCTTCCTTCCTTCTCTTCTTCCTTCCTTCCTTCCTTCCTTCCTCCTTCCTTCCTTCCTTCCTTCCTTCCTTCCTTCCTTCCTTCCTTCCTCCCTTCCTCCCTCCCTCTTTCTTTCTTTTCCTTCCTTCCTTCCTTCTTTCCTTCCTTCTTTCCTTCCTTCCTTCCTTCCTTCCTTCCTTCCTTCCTTCTTCTTCCTTCCTTCCTTCCTTCCTTCCTTCTTCCTTCCTTCCTTCCTTCTTCCTTCCTTCCTTCCTTCCTTCCTTCCTTCCTTCCTTCCTTCCTTCCTTCCTTCCTTCCTTCCTTCCTTCCTTCCTTCCTTCCTTCCTTCCTTCCTTCCTTCCTTCCTTCCTTCCTTCCTTCCTTCCTTTCTTTCTTTCTTTCTTTCTTTCTTTCTTTCTTTCTTTCTTTCTTTCTTTCTTTCTTTCTTTCTTGTAGCATATGAAAAAGTTTCCATAAGATGATTCTTGGAATTGTATATAAAAGTGTTTCCTTAGGATTGTTCTGTGACTTTTGCCCCACCTAACCCTTCCAGGTGGGGTGCTGTGGAGTTGGGAATAAATAGCTGGAGGGATAGGAGTTAAGGGTCCTTCTGTGAAAAGCTGCTGGCTGCAGGAGGATTCTTTGGCTCTCCTTGCCCGATCTTTTAAACCCTATCGTTCTGGTCTGTGTGGATTATTATTTGCTGCGGATAAATATTTCCAAGGTCTTCCCCCGAAAGGGGACAAGGGGATGGGAAGTAATTTCTCATTCTGGGGACTGTTCTTGGATTCACAAATACCCAGCCAAGATAACAGCGAAGATATCTTGCACTTTCTTTCTTTCTTTCTTTCATGGTACAATTGGCAGTGCTTGGAAGTGATTGTTGGCAGTGCCACAGGACCATGGCAAGGATAGAGACAGAGTCCCAGCCTTCTCATGCAGATCATGTGCTCTAGTCCATGCTGGTGATCTAGTTCAGGTCCTTTACATGCAAGGCACACAATCTACAACTGAATCACAGCCCTCTCCTTCCTCACTTACATTCTCCTTTCTTGCTTATTTTTTTCACTTTCACTAACATCCCCTTTAATCCAGCTGCCTAAATAGTAAAACATACTAACTCACAAATGTATTTTAAACTCTTTGGTACTCTTCAGTACTTTCCCATTGCATTTTGTTTAAAAGACAAGCCTTGAAGCATCATAGAAGACTCCTTTAGTTGATTAATCCATATATATCCAGTAGACTTTCATGGGCACTGCTTGTTTTGGTTGCATCAAACAATTTGAAGTGAGTTACTCTAATTGAAGAAAAACATCATTTCAGTGGTTTAGTACATACTGTTTTCTTTTGCCTTGAAAGCAAAAGAAATCCATTTTCCATTTTCTCTCTGGATAAGTCCAACATTCACCTCGTCTCCACCCTATTGAGAGCTGGGGTACGTGACTTTACTTTCACAACTCTCACAGCAGACGGTTATACCAACTATTGCATTCACACAATAGTTCACTGGTAGTGAGTGCTTACTGGACTATATTATATATGTATTACTGGGTTCATCTCTTCAGTGGCAACTGTAGGAGATATCTATTTTCTAGTTTTAGAGATAAAAATTACTTCTTATGTTTAAAGTTGTCAGGAGGCAGTCAGGACTTAAATTGTAGTGAATTGTAGAGTTTACACTTGTAATAACTTAATTTTATTCTAGTTGTAGACTTATTTCTCTTTTCTGGTAAATTTTAGAGAACGGATAGTGTTCCCAGTGGATTTTTTTAAAATCTTGAGCATGCAGTAGATGATTGTGAATGAATAGTTAGGTCTGGCACTCCCTGAGTGAATAACTAGCTGTTAATACTAAGCAATGCATATCTCTGGAATATGCATTTATAAAACATTTATTTTATAACACATTTGTTGTATTTCTTAGACATGTGATATCACTGATAATAATGGCATTGATTTGTTAATTAACAAACAATGAGCAACAAATGTAATAAGTTAGAATAGAAAATGTAGTAAATACTGCTTTTCCACTTAATAGTTCTTCATCTGGTAAGAATTTTATTCTAGAATGTGAGCTATATTGTCTCCTTTTGCTAGTGATAGACCTGTAAGGGAACCAAAGCATGGCCAAGCTTTTATTTAAAAATTGTTTTTATTTTTTGGCTGTATTCAGTGGTGCTCAGGGACACCCAGGTGGTTCTTGGGACTGAACCTAGGAATCAAAGCACTGATTGAACCTAGGAATTAGTCCAGTTCATTGTAAAATCTCTCACTCCAGCTTTGATGTTTAAATGATTGGTGCAGGAACTTTAAGGGCAGAGCATTTCTTTTAAGACCTGATTCATTGTCAGGAATATGAGACAATAAAATTGGTTTCTAGGTGATAGAGTATAAAAGTATTAGCTCATGAGTAGGGAATACTATGTTATGAATAATTACATTTATTTTGTAGTGGGAGGAATAAGTAATATTTTTTAACCTATGTGTTAGAACACCCTGTTTTTACCCAAAACAAAGACTTTCCCCAGCTTTATCTTTCCTTTTCACTCATCCCTTTGACATATAAAAGTTCACCTAGATTAGATAAACTTTTATAGGTACTTTTTCTCTCATTTGAACCTCCCTGTCCCAGTTGGGATTTGAGCTGGTAAATAGAGAGATTTTGGTTTGGCGACCCAGAGTCCACATTGCTAGAAGCCGCCCGACTCCATACTTTTTCCCCTCATGACTGTGTGGTTCATTAATTCGTGTGGTGACCCTGCTTCAGACTCACTTACTTGGGGCTGAAAATATGATATATGAATTTATTTACACCTGGCACTTGAACAGGGACCTAAGAAGATCCCAACTATGGTGAATGACATGTCCTTCTAGTATCATCATTAAGATGGCCCCCTCAAGTTGAACTGAATATGCCATGCCCTTCACTGGAACATTGATTCACATAGCATCTGAACTGCTTCATATTGCTCTGGTTCATCTACCTGCATTCCTCACTCTGGACTGTAATGTGCCAGGTTCCTTAGAGATTCTCCGGTGCAAAAGCTCCAAAGGTACCTTTCCGGTGGTGATGCATTGTCTATCTAAAGTCCTTTCCAAGGCTGATAATTTGTCATTCACTACTGACTTTAAACCAGAGAGATCCCCATCTCCCAAGGATGATGAGTCAGCTACTGCCTCTTTAGACTCAGAGCCTAAAAATGGCTCAACCAGAGATACACCCGTACCCCAAGCACTGAGTCAGGTGGACAAGCTGGTGCTGGTTATCCAAGTCCTGGGCATGGTCAAATGCTTCAATGTCTGGAACGGTTACAGATTCATCAACAGGATTGGCTCCAAAGAGGATGTCTTCGTTCACTGGACAACTATGAAAATAAACAATCCCAGGAAATTTTTGTGTAGCATTGGAGATGGGGAGACTGTGGCGTTTCATGTCATGGAAGGAGAGAAGGGTACAGAAGCTGCTAATGTAACCAGGCTTGGGGGTTGCCAGTGAAGGGAAGCTGTTATGCTACTAATCGACATAGGTTCTGATGATTCAACCCCTGGCCTTGCTGAGCTGCCTCACTGTGACTCATAGTGGCAGAAGCCCCTTCAGGTGGGACAGAAGCAGGCAGCAAATGGGAGAGAGTTTATGTGATGACCCTGCTTCAGACCTGTTGTGGGTTGGAAATACAGCATGTTTGGATTTATTTACATTTATGAATAATAGAGTGAAGAATAATTAAAATATTTTCAGTGTAGGTTTCAGTGATTTGGTGTGTATTAAGAAAAAGAAAGACATGGGGCCGGAGAGATAGCATGGAGGTAAGGCGTTTGCCTTTCATGCAGAAGGTCTTTGGTTTGAACCCCGGCATTCCATATGGTCCTCCGTGCCTGCCAGGAGTGATTTCTGAGCATAGAGCCAGGAGTAACCCCTGAGCGCTGCTGGGTGTGACCCAAAAACCAAAAAAAAAAAAAAAAAAAGAAAGAAAAAAAGATAGATAAAAACAAAGGAAAACAAGAAATCGCAGCACAAACTATTTCAATATTAAAGTAAGTAAGATTTTGGATTTAACCTTTTGACAAGAATATGACTTTTCTTGGCATGTTTGGTCTTTCTTTTTTTGAGGCCACATATGGTGGTTCTCAGGCTGTACTCCTGGCTCTGCACTTAGAAATCACTCTTGGTGGGACTCAGGGAGACCATATGAAGTGCCAGGAATTGAACTCGGGTCAGCTGTGTCCACGGCAAGCACTTTACTCTCTGTGTCCTGAGTGGGCACAAAGCCTCTGGTTCCTCAAGCCTAATTCCTTGATCCATAATAGGTGTATGTTTATTATGTTATAATTTTATTCTCCTGATAGTTAGCCAAGAAACTTCATCACTTGACACAATATAGTATACATTACAACTTAAATTTGGCCAGTGTTTTAAATATACTTTTGTGCATAATACAGGCATATAAAGCAGAAAAAGCAAACCTGAAATAAAGTTGAAAGTCATCCACTTTTTCTCCAACTTGTTTAGTTCAGGTTGCAGTGTGTAGTGACATGTATTAAGATACACTTGCTGGGCAAGCAATGCCCAGAGAGAGCCACTGTGATTGTGATGATGAGGGAAATGGGGCAGCTTCAATGTCAGGGTTAGCAACTTCTGGAAGCGGGTGACCACCTGCTGCTGGGCTGGGCCAAGCTGCTTGGAAAGAGGGAGCTGGAGAGACCTTCCCCATGGCCAGGGGGAATTCTGCTCTCCTTGGAACCATGGTGTTGACAGCTGTTGGTACTGCCCCACTCAGGAGCAGGAACTCATTTGGGTGTGGTGGGCTTCTCTGAGCAATTAACAGGCAGCACTGCTCAGACCCCACCCATTGTCATGTCCCTGAGACTTCTGGGAAATTGCAGTGTCCTGTGGAAGCTACTGCAAAGTCGCCTCTTAGGGCACGCACTGGTCAAGTATACTAAGAGATTCCTCAGGGCCCTGGAGAGACTGAACAGTGGGACCAGAAGAGCACCTGTCCTAGAACTCTAGCTGCTCCTTCATCCTTGAATTTTGCTCCTGCTCCCTTTACTGGCAAAGATCAACATCGTGTGAACTGGTGGAGGAGAACTGCATGGCCAGTTGGGTTGACAGTGAAGGAGAATTGCATGCCCAGTCGGGTGGACAACCTAGCTGGTCCCACATGGGGAATTCTGGATGGGAATGGGGACGCTGTGCAGTGCTACTAAGAGGTGCTGGGCGCAAACAACAAAAGATAATTCTTTCCACACTGTCTACATGTTTTCTCTGAGTCCCTGGCAGCCTCTGCTCTGCAGCCTAGGACACCCATGCCGGGAGTAGCTGTCTGACCACTGCGAGCAGAGGAGAAGCAAGAATATGGCGAGCTGCAAAGAACCTCTTCGTTTTCTCTCCAAAATAAAGCATGTAGTTACTTCCTATATTTTGGTAGCCAAAGTAAGTGGCGTGATCTCGAGTCATGGCTTTCACCACGAAAGAGAGAGAATTGGGTCTATTTGTGAAAAATTACAACAGCCACAAAGGAGATTTGGCTATCCTAGGGCAATTCTCCCTTTAACATTTCATTTTACTTGGTTTGTAAGTTATAGGAATTTTAGTGAAAGAATACACTAACAAAACTTGTGACCTCTCACGAGACCAATGAATTTATTTCTGTCAATGAAACTGGAAGAAAAAAAAGTAAGAAACAGGAAGTTTTCTGAATATTAGCCATAAGCAGAATTTAAATCTTGATTTGCATTTTTGGGTTTGTTTGATTTTGGACTATATCCAGCTGTGTACAGCGCTAACTCTTGTTTCTGCACTCAGGGATCACTCCTAGAGGTGCTGGGGGGACCATATGGGATGTCAGAGATTTAAGTGGCCTTCAAGTGCACTGTACCATGAGTATAGAAGTACTGGGTATTGGAACAGTGAGTGCTTTGATGCAAGTTGGCACATTGTGAGAGAAGAGTGGCTCAATGCTGCCACTACAGTCTATAGAGCTCGGTTATGGGACCTGGTGACCTTGTTGATATAGGTCACCAGGGTTGTTGGGAAACTGATGGTGCCATGAAGGGCTCCTGGCTGCTGAACACTTCAGAGAGACTTGTTGTTGGAGGCAGCAGAGCAGGTAGTTTTGTCAACAATTCTGGGAGATGTTGAGGTGTGGGATTCTTTCCTTTCGGAAACATGAACATCCCTGTTCCTGGGCGATAATAAATGAGATGTGGGCAGTGTGCTCAAGTTACAGCATGACTAGGTTCTGGTGGATTTTAGGGATTAATGATGGTTCTTTCATGAAGAAGATGTTGGTAAGTCTTGGTAAGGTTTTAAATATTATATGACTAATCCATTAAACATGAAATCAACATTTTCTAAAACTCAGCAAATAATTAGAAAATTTTTAGAATGACTACACAAGTAGCTTATGGTTTCTGTCTCATTAAACAGTAAGCAAATATCTATGTATCTGTAAATACATATCTAAGCAAATATCTATGTATCTGTAGTTTAGAGAAATTATGTATCTGTAGTTTAGAGAAATTATGTTCGATGTTTATTCATATCTTGATTTGCATATTGATTTTTACATGAGTTTATTAACTAATTAGAATCACTACTTCTGCTTGTATATATGATGTTAAGAATTTGCATCACAGGGGATAAGGCACAGGCTTTGCAAGTGGTTGATTCCATTTCTATCTCTGGCTCCTCTGGGCACTTCAGAGGACAGCTCTGAAGGCCCCTGAGCACTTCCTGGGGGCTTAGGTAACCCAAGAAACACAGGATCCAAGCCTGAGCAGCACTGAATCCTTGGAACTCTGCGTTGGTCTGATAGCTGAGAATTGCGGGCAAGAGTCCTAGGCCACCTGAACACTGCTTGGGAGAAGCTTTTTCTTAATCTTCCCAAATTTATATTTCTATCATTGACATGTTATCTGTAGTGACAGGTTTTAAAATAAAAAAAAAGTTATATGTTCCAGTTACAGAATATATATTGCTTTAGTGTCAGAGAGTCTATCAGGGGTCTCAAACTCGTGGCCCTCGGGCTGTTTGCGGCCCTCCGTACAACATTTTGTGGCCCTGCCCTAGAGGAATTTTTGTTTTGTTTTGTTTTGTTTTAGTTGTTTGAGCACACTCCCCAATGTTCAAGGCTTACTACTGACTTTGTATTCAAGTATCACCCCGACCTTGCCTCCTGTGGCCCCCAGGTAAATTGAGTTTGAGACCCCTGTAAGTGGTGTGAAAATTCTTATCAGTGCTTTCTCACCAGTGTTCTGCCACTGCTGTTTCCTGGGATCTCATGTTTCTTTCCTAAATTTAACTCCATCCTGTAGAGAGGCCTTCTTAAAAGCCAAACTCAAGTTACTCTTTTTCTGATGTAAAGACCTTCCATAATATTTCCCATTGATTTGGAAAAAAGAGAAACTCTACGCCTGACCTGCCTTCTAACTTCATCTTTCTTCTCTCCCTTTCAGAGATCTTCACATTTAGCTACATGATTTTTACTGATATAGTAGCTCTAGAAGATAAGGAGGCTAGAAATGGAAAAATGATTTAGAGAATCAATATATACTCCATACATACAAAATCTTTGCAGCTGACACCAAATTGGTGGTGCCCTCACTTAAGCCCTTTCTAGAGATTCAGCTCCTATTCAGGACATGAAAATCCCATTCCCATTACTCCCTTTTTCAGGCTCAATAGGATCTTATGGGAGGAATCCTTTGGGAACACATGCTTCTAGTCTGTCACCAGATTTTGCAGCAGGCATTTATATAACCATGCCATAGCTCAAACTGTCTCTGAATTGACCATATGTTTCAATATTTTCAATGTTTTCAAACACTCTCCTCTTTCCCACCCTTTCCACTTCACATTTCTCAGTTTTATTCCGGCTCTTACCCCGCAATTCTCATTCATTTCTGTGATTCATGAATAATGCCATTTATAGCCATGCAGTGTAGAGTCATTTCTATACTGGTTCTCTTTCTTGGATGGCTTTCTAAGCTATTAACATAAGCGGTGCTTAATCGGCAGTTTAGATCTCTTGATCCCTGGCCCAGGTTCCCTACTCGAATCTTAGTATTTGTTTTTATGGACTTGCTATTTGTCTTTTACTGCTGTTTAAATTGATCAGAGTCAGACCCATTATAACTTGGAATCCTTGTAACATCAGACTCCTTATAACAATGTAAGAATCCCTTATAAAAAATATGATGCTTATAACATTAGAAGATAGCAGTTCTAGTCAAAATTTCTCTCTTGGAATCCAGTTTTCACTTGGTTAGACTTTCAGGGACTTCCATCTAAATCAAATCAGTTAAGAGAGATTTCTATACGTAGCTTGTTCCATATGCCTGCAAATAATTGCATTTTCTGCTCACCGAGCTCCTGATCCTAGGGATTTTTTTTTTTAAATAAAAGCTGGTTTCCAGGATCCTAGTGTGTGTAGCAGTGTAAAGGAGGGAAGAGCTTTGACATCAGACATTCCGGGTCATACCCTGCTTTGCCAATTACTGGTATGTGACTTGAACAAGTCTTTCGATCTCTTGGACTCTGTTGTCTCATTAATAAATTGAGGACAATATTGCCAGCTTGGTAGGACTGTGGTGAAATACATAATAGAATATATCTGACACAAGAAGATAGGCAATGTGCATAAAAAGGAAAAAATGGCTACATGTTAGGCTAGTTTTACTGCTACCTGTCTTCACTCATCTCTTTATGTGAAGGCTGGCCATGAGGTTAGAAGATGAAATCAGAGGAGAGTAAGTGAGAACATGAGTGAATTCAGCTGGTGTTTGTGCTTGAACACTTTCTTCCCTTACAGGACTTTCAGGTTGTTGATAAAAGCAAATTGCCCTCTAGTGGAAGGAAGATGGTCCTTTCTTCCTCCCATCCTACAATAAACAACATAACGTACTGAAAAGAGTTAATCAGAACTCAGTTCTACTCTATTGCTAATAGTAACTTGACAGTTGTAGTTTAAAAGTCTTAATAGAGGGGCCGGAGAGATAGCATGGAGGCAAGGTGTTTGCCTTTCATGCAGGAGGTCATTGGTTCGAATCCCGGCGTCCCATATGGTCCCTGGTGCCTGCCAGGAGCAATTTCTGAGCATGGAGCCAGGAATAACCCCTGAGCACTGCTGGTGTAACCCCCCCCCAAAAAAAGTCTTAATAGAACTATTAAAACTGTTAAGTTATTTTGCTTCTCATTTTTTTGCAAACAGTTTTTTCCAAAGCTAATTTCTGTATGGATTTGTACTTTTTGGCAAGTGTATATTTTAAGGATATTTGATAAAAAAAAAAAAAAGACTTCACTTGCCATTCAATCACAGGGGAAGCAGGGGTGCCACAAGGATTAAGAAAAACATGGGGACAAAGAGATACAGGGTTTCTCTGCCCTTGAAGCATACTGCCATGGGAACAACTACTACAGGCTCCATACAACTCTTTTACACACCCCAAGTGTTGCAAGTCATCCCCGGAAGAGGTTGACTGATGGAGGGATGGAGGATGAGGTCTTTCCCCTCCAGCTTGGAGCACGCGTATGCCACCCTGTCTAGCCAATGGTTCTGAGGTGAAACGGTGGGAAAACAGCTCGCAGACAGTCAGGCTTGTGGAAATATTAGCTTTATTCGGTGGACAAGACTGAAGTCCAAAGACTCAGCATAAGTTCCAGCAAAAAGCGCCCCCCCCCCCCCCGCCTTCCACAGACCCTTGTTTTTATCCCCCAGAATCAGGTACCACCCAATGGTGGGATCAGATACCACCCAATGGTGGAAGCAGAATCAGGTACCACCCTAGGGTGGGGGCAGAATGCCAGGCCACACCCTAGGGTAGGGCACAATCACTGATCAGGGTAGGGTCAGTAACATAATAATTCCCTAAAATATTTACATACACAACACCCAAGGTCTTTTTATGGTGCCAGAATACTTTCTGCTCAGTTGTGGATGATAAAATCAGGCCTCTGTGTCTAGCAATCTTGGTATTTGTAGGTCATAGGATGAAGGCTAGGATAGAGTCTTTCTTTATGGTTCTAGAAGTTCTTTTCCATTACTGCTCTTGTAATCAGTCTTCTGTAATTAGTGGGGAGAAAAAATGGAGGGTACCAGGACCAAATTAGTCATATGAACTTTGAGTAGAAATAAAAATGATCAGACTTAAACACCAAATCCAAAGTCAACAACAACAACAGAAACAATACCCAATTTATAACAAGCTATACACAGTGGGGAGAAGTTATGCTAGCAGTCTGGGGGCAAAAGAGGGAGATATGGGATGCATGTTGGGAACAGGGGTGGAGGGAGGACAACACTGGTAATGGGAATGGCCCTGATTCATTGTCACTATGTACCTAAGTATTATTGTGAAAGATTCGTAATTCACTTTGGTCACAATACAAGTTATTTTAAAAAAATGGTGAAGTAAAAAAAGTGGTGAAGTAATAGAAATTCCCTCCTCCCCCCCCAAAAAAAAACAAAAATAAAAAACAAAACATAGGGACAGAGTGATAGCATGGCAGTAGGGCATTTGGCCTTGCACACGACCAACCCAGGACCGACCCGGGTTTGGTCCCCCGAGCCTGCCAGGAACGATTTCTAAGTGCAGAGCCAGGAGTAATCCCTATGTGCAGCCTGGTGTGGTTGATAAAAACTAAAACGAAAACAAAATAAAATAAAAAAGAAAAGAAAAAAAGAAAAGCATGTCAGACATAAGAGAGAAAAGCATGGGATCTGCATCATGGATTGAGAGAGCTGCATGTCTTCCTTTATTTACCAGACTCAATCCATCTGGGGGGAAAGGGCAAACATAATTAATAGATAAAAGTATTTATCTAATGCTAATGAAACCTAGATGGTCTTTGTATGTCAAAAGGGGTGAGTAAAGGGAAAAAGAACCTCTGTTTTGGGGGAAAGCAGTGTTTGCCATGTGTTCAGTTACAATTTATCACTTTTTAAAATTGATCACAGTGATGTTTTATCTTATTATTATTATTTTTGTTATTATTACTTTTTTTTGGCCCCACCTGGCAGTGTTCAGGGCTTACTCCTGGCTCTGTGTTCAGGGATCATTCCTGGCGTGACATGGAGAACTATTTAGTGTGGTGGGGAAGGAACCAGGATGGCTGTGTTCAAGAAAAGCACCCTATGTGTTGATCATTTCTCTAGTTCCAATATGATACTTTTAAATGTATATTTTCACCTGACGACCCTATGTACTGAAGTAGTAATATTTTCAATATTTTCATAGAAAGTACCGGTTATATTCACAAAAACAGACAATTCAGGGCCTGCAGGAATAGTCGGGGGGCTTAGAGCACCTGCCTTCCAAATGCAGGTTTAAATCCTTAGCAGGGCAAGCTGCCTTACTCACCCACCATACTACCTCTCTACCCATTTATCTCAATTTTTATTATGAAGTTTAACAATAATGATTGATACTTAGGAAGTTCTATATATTCTTTGCATCTTAGGCAGCTAACAATTTTCAGATATTCCCCTCGAGTTTTTACATTCATCACCCATGTTTTACATAAATGCAGTCATTGGACATGCATACTAGTATATTCTGGTAGTATTTTGTAATGGATATTTTTGTTTATTTGTTTTTGGCTATACTTGGCAGTGCTCATAACTTACTCTTGACTCTGAGCTCTGGGATCATAAGCCTTCCTGCTCAGGCCATATGCGATGCTGGGGATTGAACCATGGTCAACAGTGTGCAAGGCAAATACATTACCCCATGCGATGTTTCCAGCCCATATATGTAGTTAATTTTTTTTACTTAAGAAAATATCATAAATGTTCTCCCCCCCCATGAATATATTTTCTCAGCCATCTCAGTTGTAAGCCAGGCATATTTTCATTAAGTGGATGTGGCAGAACCTTTCACTTCAATGACAACAAGAAGTTTTGCACCTCACCATTCAGATTCTGTTGAATGTTGAACTCCTTTCTCTCTGGCCTGCTGTCAGGCTGAATATGGAGCACTGCATTATTTCCTGGATTCTGAAATGTTACTCATTATGCAGCTGGGTGCAGAGCATTTCTCTGGAGATTTAGGGATAGTGATGAGTTTTCTGCACTGATTTTTTTCCCCCCTCCGTTCCTAAAAAGTGTGAGCATTTCTTCCTAACTGGGTCTTTATGTGACTGTGTTGTTAGCCATGCTTTTTTTTTTTTGGACCACACCCAGCAGTACTCAGGGGTTACTTCTGACTCTGTGCTCAAAAATTGCTCCTGGAAGACTCAGGGGACCATATGGGATGCCGGCGATTGAACTTGGGCCAGTCCTGGGTCGGCTGTGTTTAAGACAAATACCCTACTGTTTTGATATCACTCCAGCCCCAAAACCTTTTAATTTTGATTTTCTTCCTCTTCTCCTTCATTTTCTTGCTATTTTCCAATTTCTATCTATTGTTATTATTGTGTGTGTGTATGTGTGTGTGTGTGTGTGTGTGTGTGTGTGTGTGTGTGTGTGTGTGTGTCCAAGCAGTATGCGGGGAATTGAGATACTCTGCTGCAAATACCTGGCTTTGTGCTGCTTGGGCTCAGCAGTGTTAGGAACCACCAGGGCCACCCTCATGGTGTTTGTGGGACCATGCCATGTTAGGACTTCTTTCTTTCTTTCTTTCTTTCTTTCTGTATTTTGGGGGGCCATAACCAGTGTGCTCAGGGGTCTTCTCTCAGGAATTACTCCTGATGAGACTCAGGGGATCATGTAGGATACTGAGGCTTGAACGCAGGTCACTTACTGCCTCTTCAGCCCTTTATGTTCATATCTCTACTGTCATTTGTCAAATATTTTTTCTTCTATTCTGTTCTGTTGACTTTACCATAAATTGTTTACTTGAAATGGTTGCTCTTTCAAATGGGGACAAAGAGTTCACCTGGACTAGAGTCCTATTAAAATAAGGTAAGGATTTTTCTGTGTCTAGATAGAAGGTTAGGGAATAGAAGGTTGATGTTTAAGTTGTTTCACACAGTATTTTTCTTAGATTTGACTGGAATAGAGGCATAACCTCCATAAAGTGATCCTCTGAGGACACAGCTCTTTTATAACAGCCTCAGGAACAGAAGAAAATATCATTAGTCTTGAGAAATAGGGTGCTTGGGCGTCTTATGACCTAAAGACAATGTTCTCTATGACAAGCTGGTTTCTGTTTTTCGGGCCCAATGTGATGATTAAAGGACCTGCTAAGGTAAAGGAGGGAATTTGGTGGCACCTGGAATGTGTTCTTTCTCCCTAGACACATTTCTGTAGGTAGTGATCACTCTGGGACATTTACTTTCTACCACTGTTTTTTCTCTTCATTCTTAGCATATTTTGAAATTTGAAGTTATTCATTTTTTTCAGATGGGAGAACCCCCCTAAGTTTTTTAAATAGTTAATAATCTCTAAGGTTACAACTTCAGGAGATACTGGTTTAATACAGGCTGGGTATATAATTAAACTTATGTTCACTCACAGTGGTGAGTGATGTTGCTCTCTTCCTTCCTGAGTTTGAAACCTGGGCTTGACACATGGTGGGTGCAGGGTAGGTGCTGGTAAGCAAACAGTCTTTCATGCATTTTTCCAGCTCACTTTCTGATAACCTCTTTCTTTCTTTCTTTCTTTCTTTCTTTCTTTCTTTCTTTCTTTCTTTCTTTCTTTCTTTCTTTCTTTCTTTCTTTCTTTCTTTCTTTCTTTCTTTCTTTCTTTCTTTCTTTCTTACTTTCTTTTTCTTTCTTTCTTTCTTTCTTCTTCCTTCCTTTCTTTCTTTCTTCCTTTCTTTCTTTCTTTCTTTCTTCTTTCCTTCTTCTTCCTTCCTTTCTTTCTTTCTTTCTTCCTTTCTTTCTTTCTTTCTTTCTTCTTTCCTTCTTCTTCCTTCCTTTCTTTCTTTCTTTCTTCCTTTCTTTCTTTCTTTTCTTTCTTCTTTCTTTCTTTCTTTCTTTCTCTCTTTCTCTCTTTCTTTCTCTTCTTTCTTTCTTTCTTTCTTTCTTTCTTTTCTTTCTTTCTTTCTTTCTTTCTTTCTTTCTTTCTTTCTTTTTCTTTCTTTCTTTCTTTCTTTCTTTCTTTCTTCTTCTTTCTTTCTTTCTTTCTTTCTTTCTTTCTTTCTTTTCTTTCTTTCTTTCTTCTTTCTTTCTTTCTTTCTTTCTTTCTTTCTTTCTTTCTTTCTTTCTTTCTTTCTTTCTTTCTTTCTTTCTTTCTTTCTTTCTTTCTTTCTTTCTTTCTTCTTCTTTCTCCCTCTCTCTCTCTCTCTTTGTAACACACACATACACACACACACACACACACACACATGCACACATTTATTTATGGCTGCACCAAAGGACAAATTTACATTTGCCTTCAGAGTGAGTTTTTTGAATGCTACTTAGACTTCTTTAAAATTTCCTGACATTGTGTTCCTCCATATTTTCTGTCAGTTCTTCTCCAATTCTTAAGTACTTGTTCATGCATTCCTGAACTTTGACTATGCACCCACTATGGTGCTAACCTCAGGGAGGAAGAAAACATTGCCACTCAAGTCATGAACTGTGGTTGTGTTTTACAGAAACTATTTCCTAGGTGTTGACGATTGTAATTACAATAAAAATTAATTGGATTTTAATACAGCTTCTGAGAATTTTTTTTTAAATACAAGAACTGCTTATTTAAACAAAACTTACACTTTCTTTGTCCTGAGTGTCATTCTAACAGTAACAGTTGTACTAATCAGTGTCCATTTGTCAAAAAGAAAGAAGAAAGGAATGACGAAAGAAGCTAGGGAAATAGAGTGGAACAATGAGAAAGAGGAAGAGGGGACAAAAGAAACATGAAAACTGGAGCAGTAGAATAGAAGAGGCCCAGGCCGTGAGAAAGTTGCATCATTAGGAAAACACAGGCAAAGGGTTTAGAAGCATTGAAGATTGCTGGGGAGGCAAACAGTGGTTGTGGGGTTCTCTGAAGGTCAGCACCACAGCACTCAGTGCCTCTCTTTGGGAAAGAGAGAAGTGAAAAGGGATGGGGAGTGGAGGGGGGAGGAGGAGAGAGGTAAAGCACTACAGAGAATGAGGAACAACAGCCCCAGTGCAGTGGTACCGAGGTGGCTGGATTCTGCTGCCAGCTGCCCTCACAGGTGCTGAGGGTTTGCTGGAACCCCAGAAACCTGTACTTCTGATGGTAGAGAAAGCTCATAGTCTTCTTTCTCCTTGCTGCCTCATGTGCCAGGAGTTTGGGTTCACAGGAACCCCCTACTCCTCTATCAGACTATACTGTTGCCACAGTTGAGAACCGATAGGCTATACTCAGCTTTGCGTAGCCAGGGCATGTGGTGCTGGGGTTCAAACTCCAGGTCTTGCACATGCCAGCCATGCCTGCCAGCCCTTCAAATGTCCTATGGCGGTGAACTTTTACAGAAGTTCCTAGAATACAGTTGCTGTCTCTGCTGTCTTCTGCTCTAGCAGCAGAAGGAAGAAAATAAAATAGGTTGTCTTCTCCTGCCATCTAATTTTAGGTAGTGTTTCCCAGTGGCAGAACTTAATTGGAGAGCTGGCAGTTATCAGGGGAGTGTGAGCGAAGTAGTCTGTAGGCTTCCAGCCTCTCACAAATAAAGGACAACCTGGAAAGGCAGTCGTGGAGCCCAGAGCCAGCAGAGAGCCCAAGAGAAATGAACTACTGATTCTTTAGTCACGATAGAGCAAAGAGTTTGGTGATTCTTCTAAATAATGTCTGACACTCCTCTTTATTTTCTTTTGGTTCAAAGGAAATATTAAGTCAAAGGCCAGATAGAAACCTTTGAAAATGAGAACTGTCTTATCTAATGATCAGTTAGGGCATTTTAATTTTAATGAAATGCAACAAAAAAGGAATCCTGCTAACTTACAAAGAAAATATATTTATTACAAGGTTATTGGCTAGCTCTCAGAAACATAGAATAATTGGACCTTGGAAAAATAGAGATTGTAAGCGTTTTCACAAAGGCAAGCTCTCCAGGAAATCTCAGTCCTGGTGAAGATGCCTGGAGGAAAAGTTGTATTTACCTCCGTCTTCTTTATCTTATACCCAATAATATACCCAATAATTAGTCCCAGATGTAAATATAAAATCAAAAGTTTTATAAAAATAATGTAGGAAGGGGAGCTGGAGAGATAGCACAGTGGCAGGGCATTTGCCTTGCATGTAGCCGATTCAGGACAGACGGTGGCTCGAATCCCAGCATCCCATATGGTTCCTTTTGCCTGCCAGGGGGTGAGTTCTGAGTGCAGAGCGAAGAGTAACATAAAAGATCCTGTTGTGACCTAAAAACCAAAAAAAGAAAATGTAGGAAGGTGTTTTTCTTGACTTGGAGTTAGGAGAAGAATTCTACAATAGAAGAAAAAGAACAGCAAATTGTAAATTATATTATATTCATAGAAATATCTCTAAGTAATCGAATGACAGCACTAGGGAGTATAAAGAATATAAGAGAAAAAAGGCTATTTAAAACTGTAAGTGAAAATTATAGTGTGACTAAAAATAAACATGGAGACTTTTATCAATTAATTCATATTTGTGGGGAGCACAGCCTGTGGTAGTTGAGGCTTATTCCTGGTTCAGGGATCATTCATGTCAGTATTTGGGAGATCATATGTGTTATTGGAAACCTAATTAGGGTCAGCTATATAGCCAACACCTTACACCCTGTACTATCTCTCCAACATATCCAACACAGAATCCTTTAAAATGTATTTAGAAGCTGGGGCCTGAGTGGTGGTGCATCTGTAGGGCATTTGCCTTGCACGTGGCTGACCTAGGACAGACTGAGGTTCGATCCCCTAGCATCTCATATGGTCCCCCA
The DNA here is from genome assembly GCF_024139225.1 of Suncus etruscus. NCBI lineage: Eukaryota > Metazoa > Chordata > Mammalia > Eulipotyphla > Soricidae > Suncus > Suncus etruscus. Next base: position 148,978,759 of record NC_064852.1, on the reverse strand, counting down.
AGCCCAAGCCAGGAGTGATTCTGAGCACATAACCAGAAGTAAACCCTGAGCGTCACCGGATATGGCCCCAAAACAAAATAAAAATGTATTTAGAAGCTTACCAAAAAGAGTGGTGAGTTAGAGAGATAACTACACCAAGAACTTGTATCATGACAATGGTAGTGAATGCTTGTCTTGGATACAGGCAGGGTGTGTTGGGGAGATTAGGGCACTGGTGGTGGGAAAGCTGGTGAATGGGGAGTGTTCTTTTTTTATAATTGAAACTCAACTACAAACATGTTTGTATTCATGATGCTTAAATAGAAATACTATAAAAACAAAAAATGTATTTAAAGTATGCGTTGTATAGATATTCTATCGACCCATTTCTTATTTTCAGTGCAGTTTCTCAGATGGTGTCTTCTAAATCTTCCTTTTCCCAATAGAAGATTTAATTTATGTATTATTAATAAGCCATATGTCTATATGTCTATGGGACTATGTGCTTTTCTGTTTTACTTAGGATACTAATAAAATTTCTGTTTTATTATGAGACCTGAGCTATCTACAATGTTTGTCTCTTTTTCATTTAATATGTACTTTGAATGTATTGTTTAATGGCTAGATGAATAATACAGATTTAAAACTTTTTTGGCAATGTAACCACTGCCTATAATGTATAAACAATGAAGCTAGAATGTTTAAAACGTATTTTTCAGGGTCAATTCTGGTTAGCCAGACTCAGCTCTGGACAGTTTAATGAATTAATTTCTTTGTTTATCAAACCACACCTAACGGTGCTTAAGTTTTATTCCTGGCTCTGCACTCAGGGCTCACTCCTGGTGGTGCTCAGGGTTAGAACTCATATCATACTGGGGATTGAACCAGATTGTGCAAGTAAAGTGCCTTAATTCCTGTATAACCTCATTAGACCTGGAATTTTTTTTATGCTTGCATAGAGAAAACGGTGGTGTGGTTGTACCATCTCCTCTGAGATTTACTTGATGGAAAAATGATGAAGAGAAGCAAGATTTGTGCTGGGAATTGGGTTGTTCGTCTTTTGTTAGACATAGGTAGCTTCCTGTGTCAGTTAGTGCTATGGCCTTTCACTGCCTTCCTTTGCCTTTGTAAAATAAGATGCTGGACTAGATTGTTTCTATGGCCTCTTCCTCCTACCATATCGTCCTCAGAAAGCGCAGGGGTCACTCCTGGTGATATATTGCCAGATATTCTGCCAGTGGGGCCAGATGGCTCAATGCATATGCTGGAGGAGGTGAAGCTATTCAGGCTAGTGGTGCTGAGGAACATCAGGGCCACTCCATCTGTGCTGCGTCAGGGTACAAACTTGCATCTCTTCCCCCATCACTGAGCTTTTTCCTTGACTCCTACCCTTTCGCCACTTTTACTGTGTTATACCTCTATTAGAAGAATATTTAAATGTAGCCACCTGTCTTATTTTGGAACAATGAAGTTTTACTTTAGGTTTTTCCACAATAATTAAAATAGAAAAATCTTTAAGGGGTTTGAATAGTGCACATCCAATTTCTGCTCATTGTTGTAACTGTCTTTGATATACATAGGACTTTAAAATGGTCTCTGCTACAGGAGACATATTTCGGGTCATTTAAAGATCAGTGAAGGTCATTTGAAGTTTTTTTTTTTTCTTTTTGCCTTTTCTTGGGGGCTCAGGGGTTACTCTTGGCTATGCACTCAGAAATCGCTCCTGGCTCGGGGGATGATAAGGGGCTGGGGGAATCAAACCAAGGTCCATCCTAGATCGGCCACATGCAAGGCAAACACCCTACCGCTGTGCTATCGCTCCGGCCCCGCATTTGAAATTATTTTAAAATTCATAAGGAAATATTCGATTAATTACATTTTGAATAATGGAATGAATGTACACTATAATATTGTGGGTTTTATTAGTTGAAAATAAATAGCATAGGTTTTGTAAGCAGAATAGGTGAATTTGGAATATTTCTTCTGGCATTCATTAGTTTGACCTTTAGTAAGTTACTTACCCTAAGGGATCTTGATTTAAGATAATAATATTTATTTTGTAGGAACTGTGAGAGTTGTGTTAGAAATATGAAATGCTCATATAGTGATAACCAAACTATATCCATTTTCTTCTTATTTTTTCTCCTATTTACTCTTTAATGAAACTCCATAGCATCCTTTACTTGTGGTTACATAAAAAAGAGAAATAGAACACATTATGCAAAGCTTACTGAAGTAAAGTTTATTTAGGAATAAACATGCAAAGTATATTTATATTTGCACATGTAACTGTATGCTTCTAGAGTGCTATTTTAGGCATAAGCATACAAACTAACGTGCATATATAATTATTGTGTGCTTCTATTGTCAATTTCTAATCATTCCTCATTAAATTATGGTGAAGTTCCAGCCAAGTGAGGGTGAACAAAATAGATTTTTAATAGCCATCTTTCATAACTTGGCTCTTCATTGTCCTCAATTATGATCCTCTATTTTAGTTAATTTACTTTTTTACTCATTGTAGTATAGGAACTGATTCAGGAAATATGGCCGTAGGAATGAAGAAAAACACTTTCCAGTTTGTTCAGATTTTTACTACTATATAACTCACTTGATATATTTGCGTTAGGAGTTAGCAACTTACAGCTCATGAGCCATATTTGCTCAACTTTCTTCTTGTATGGCCTGTGAATTTAAAGCAAAACAATGGGTTGACAGTATAGGGCGATCACACACCTTTTGATCTGAAATTACCAAGCACAGCTGGGAAGTGGGTAATGAGGAATTAATGAGTGGACTAAAAAGTAGTTAGGACCCTGGTGGGTGTCTTGGGCATTTTGGTGGCATTTCTTAAGGTGTAAACATCATTACTATTTTAAACATGTGACCCGAACTATAATTGACTTTATTATCATTATTAAAATGTTTTTTTGCCACATCTCATGGTGCTCAGGGTTTGTCTCTGGTTTTATGTTCAGGACTCCTGGATGTGCTTGGAAACCATATGGGGTTCCAGAGATTGAATGAATCTGGGCCTACCACATGGAAAGCAAGCAAGGATCTTACCCCCTGTATTATCTCCCTGGCCCCTCCCTACAATGGGATATTTTTCTAAAGACAAAAAAAAAAAAATTAAAAAAAATTAAAGGAGAACTTGTGACTTATAAAAATTATATGGAGAGTAAATCTTAATTTTTATACAGTATAAACATTGGTATATATAATCATGCTCATTTTCACTTGTCTTGACTAAGGCTGCTTTTATTTTCGGATAATAGTGATCAAACTCTGGGTCTCTTACATGTAAAGTATGTGTCTTACCACTAAGCTAATTCCTAGCCTCAGACTAAGTTTGAGTAGTAGTGGCAAAACTGAGGAGTGGGAATGGAGATTGTAGGGGACCCTCCATTTTCTTTGCAGCTGCCTGAACCCCCAGAGTGCAGTGAAGCAGTTGACTCTCAGCAGCTGCACTGTGATATACAATAGAAGTTAGGCACTTTGTTTTTATTTTTACTGCCCAATTCTTACTTGTCAGAATAAGTAAAGTGGACTTCTGAGGTGGTACTTTTAAATGTGGTGGAATTTCCACACACCGCATGGTTTTGTTATCAAATTTTGATAAAAGCATTATTCGTTAATACTTTCCTGCCAAAAGGATACATCGAATGTTGACCTCATCACGCCGAGCACCCATTTTTAATATTCCCATTCAGGAATAATGAGGAAATTTCAACTAGGGCATTTCTTAGAACAGAATTTCTTTACAAAAGCAGAAAATGAAAATGAGGACACAAAGAAAGTTTCTGAATGACTCATTTGTTGGCCATTCCATTTACCATGGGGAGTTAATTAAATCACATTTGATTGCAGCCGTTGAAAAAAATGCATTCAGAGAAAATAAACTTGCTTAAGACTATTAAGTCTTTTGATGAGAACAGTTTCTCAGAGTTGAGAACATGGGGATCCACATCTAGATAGTCAATTAAAGAACAAGGCAAAAGATTCAGAGCTCTTTTCCCTTGGCTCTTGCTGAGTTGACAGATGCTATTGATATTGCTCTGTTGTTTATTTGAGGAATCATTACTGAATTTAAAGTGATTGAATGATAAGCTTTTCTAAATAGTACAGATCAGTCAGTAACCCATTTTCAAGGGATTTTAAAATACACGATTTCAGGAAAAGCAGAAGTGGAATATGCTAATATACGCAAGAACCAATAATGGTGGAAATATATGTGGAGTGGAATCATGCACAGATCAACACATTTATACCATGTATAAAAACATTTAAAACCCACAGTTGGCCATTGTTTTCGATTCTTTAACAAATAGGTGTTTTGCAGAAAATATTTGAATCATCATGGGATATTGAGCCAGTAGTATTAACAGTATATAGTTCATTATCTCTGTGAACAGCACCAGTATTTTTGTGAGGAATAAATAAAACAATTTGCAGCATGATCTAGTGTATAGAAATGCAGTGGCTTAAAATTAGTGAAATTTTATTGCAGTTTTTAAAGATTGGGGCCAACAGTTCAAGTTTCTACATGAGAGAACATGCTTAAGTATTCTCACCGAATACTGGATGGATACAGACATTTGCTTTGGCTGCAGGTTTTATCAGATTTCTGAGGTCAGTCAGTAATTACAAAGAAAAATTTTGCTCACATGTAGGAATTATACTGTGGGAAAGTCATTGTTCAAATTATTGTTCTGGTTCCAATAGTTATTTCAAATCCTGATGGTAGTATATTCACATCTTTTTTTTTTTTTTTTTTGTATATTCACATCTTTAAAAATTAACTATGTAATTGAAGAGCTACCACTCTTATCTTAATTTGCAATGTAATGGCATGATCAGAGGTAAATATTAAGATAAAAATTAAATTCAGTTCTGTATGTGTCCTGAAATGATGAGTGTGGTTAATTACAACCATATTTTGTGGAATAATATTTTAATTTCTTATCTGTGTAAAAATGCATTTTTATGATGCCTTAAAATTCTATTCTGAACAGAGGGACATAGGCAGTTGATTTGAATGATTTCATATACTAACTTTGAATCCCAAATAACCAAAATGATATTCTCTCCTATAAAAAATAAACGTCATTATATTCTTGGGCCAGAGAAGACAGTACAGAGGTTAAGGTACTTGCCTTGCAGACAACAAACCCTGGTTAAATCCCAGGTGCTTCATATGGTTCTTGAGAAGTGGCCTGGAGTGACAACTGATCACAGAGCTAGAAGTAAGCCCTTTGCACCACCAGTGTAACCCAACCACTCCCCTCCAAAATAACTTTATTTTATTCCTATTATCTCAATCAATTATTTGACTTTTTTGTGGATAATTTTTATAAAATATCTTTCCTTTTAAATTATTACTTTATTGAAGGAACAAGAGGATAAATGTTTATTTGTTTTAGGAGTACAGTGTTACCATACCATGCCCACCACAACCATTGCTGTAACCAATCTTCTTTCGTAGTCCATAAGACTCTTTCCATTCTCTTCTAACCCCATGTAACCTCAATTCTGTTGTCATATTTGATGTTTTATTTTTAGTGTTTGTTTACATATTATCCTTAATTTTTGTTTTTGATTTTGGGGCAGTGTTCAGGGTTTGTACACTCAGAAATCAGTACTGGCAGGCTCAGGGGACCCTATGGAATACTTAGGCTCAAACCTGGGTCAGCCACGTGCTAAGCTAATACCTTACCCACTATGTATTTGCTCCAACCCCTTAATTTTTCTTTTGATACACAAAGCCCTAAGAGTAATTATGATGTATTCATTTACAGAATAATTTTGCTGACCTTTTGTTTAGGTCAATAAGTACTACTAGATATTAATCTAAAATTTGTGCATTGTTTTGATTTTTTTTTTTCTTTTTTGCATTTGGGTCACACTCATCTCTGCTTAGGGCTTACTCTTGGCTCTATGCTCAGGGATCATAAACAGCAGTGTTTGCATGACTATCTGAGGTCCTGGGGATCAAATCTGAGTCTGCTGTTTTGAAGACAAGAACTTTACCCACTGTACTCTCTCTCTGGCCCTAATGTATTAGCTTTTTTTGAACCAAGAGGGATTTGTTTCTATGTAGCTTGAATTGTCCAGTTTACTGTTACTTCCTCTGCATTAAAAGAATGTTCTGTTAAAAAACAAACAAACAAAAAAAAAAAACACCACCGGGAGAGTAGTGATCCTGAGCAAAGACTAGAGCTGATCCCATGACAATATACTCCAAGGACAGAGAAACCCCATATCTCATAGGGCAAGTGAATTCCTTTTCGAATGACCCCAATATTTACTGTGCCAGGGCAGGAGGGAAAAAAACAAAAATACAAAAAACACAAAACCTTGGTTATTTTTTTATATATATATATATTATCTTCATTTATTATTGTTATTATTATTTTTATTTACCTAGCTATTTTGGTCGATTTCTCTGTTTGGATGTGATTATTGAAATTGTTGTCCCCAATTATTCTTATTTTTTTTCTCTTCCTTTCTTTTCTTTCGTTATGTGCTACGCCATGTTTCTTAGTTCAAGACCATGGCGTGTTTTTTTGTTTGTTTGTTTTTGTTTGTTTTTTGTTTGTTTGGTTTTTTATCTGTTTTTTTTTTTTTGTGGTGCTTATCGATATAGCTGGAGTCCTCACTGGATATTTGACACTTCTTTTGGTACTGGTGGAGTGTTTCACCTTCTTTTTCTCCTTCATTTCCCAAATCGATGATGAGAGCCTCTAGAAGGATTCTGCCCATTTTCGGGGTATTAGACTCTTACCCCAGTTTATTTATTTTCTCTTTTTCAGGCAAAACCACGCAACTTGAACTAGCTAGCCCTGCCCCCACTTAGAGGGGGAAATAAGGGAGGCATCAAGACCAAACTGATGCAAGACTACTAAGTAGTAGGTTAGATACAGAGGGGACCACATATTCTAGCCGCCCTGGGGGTGAGGGAAGAGGAAATGGGAGGTAGGACAAAAACGGAGGTGTAGGGAGGACAATTTGGGGATGGGAATCCCCCCTGATTTTATGTAAATATGTACCTAAAATATTATTGTCAACAATATGTAAGCCACTATGATCAAAATAAAAATTATATTAAAAAGAAGAATGTTCTGTTAATTTTATTTTTTTTTATGAAACACATATAGAAGTCTTTATTTGCAAGTTTGAAATATTATAATATATTGTTGGTTTCAGTATCATCCTGTTTCCCTCCACCTTCCCCCAGTTGTGAACTAGCCAGAAACAAACATAAATTTTATTCAGAACTAGAACAACTGTGTTCATTATGGGCTTTGACATTCATTTCACCAGTGACATTTACCCTGGCAGGCACAGCAGGACTTGGCTGCAATAGAGATGGGCTGAGTGAGTTTTCAGTGCTCAGGGCTGTCTCAGTGCTTCTTTTTTCCCAGCTTTGTAACCTGTCAGTTCACCTTATTGCTCCTCAATAGTCTAGCATGGAGTTCTGCTACTAGAAGATTCTTTCCTACACTTTTAAAAGATTTTTTTGTTTATTTGTTTTGTTTTGGGGCCACACCTGGCTGTGATCAGGGCTTACTCTTAGTTCTACAATGGGAAATGACTCCCGGCAGGCTCAGGGGACCCAAAATGGCGCTACGGATTCAACCTGGGTTGTCCACTTGCAAATCAAACACCTTACCTGTACTATCCTTTCTGTCCCCTTTACACCCATTTTCTAAACTTTCAGCTCTGAAGGTAGAAAAGACCAAGAATCTTGCTCGTGAATGTGATCACTTACTCTGGAAGTGGCACCTCAGGTTTGAAGTAGCTCCAACGTTAGTACTTTAAAACTAACCCCCTCATTGAGGTGACAGTGTTCTGAAGATCTACTTGACTTGCCCACAGAGCTTTGCCAAAAATCAACATGAGTTTTTTTGGCTAGGCTCCTGGAGCCAGAGGTGAACCTTAGCCATCTGGTGAGCTGCTGCAATTTTGGTTCTTGCCAGCCAGCAGGGAGGCCACTTGAGGGGCCTTGTGATTCATGAGAGGTTTAGTTAGGCTCTCAGTTGGCTCAGAGGGACTGGCTGAGGGAGACTCTGAAGGCTTTCTGATTGCTGTGAGCTTAGAGCAATGGAGAGAATGGAAAAGGCCTGAGTTGCAGAGGCTCAGGAAGGGGAATTAAGAAGGTGCATCATTTGGTGATGGACATAGATAATTTTGTTCTATTGCTTGAAGAAATATGGAGATTAGTGACAGCCATGCTCCTCTTAGGGATGAAAACTCAAGATCAAATAATTGAAAGTATTTCTGGTTGAATATGGAGTCAGTCTGTCTGCAACTTGATCCCTATGATGCAAATGGCTCATGTAGATGGCAAAGGGAGGAAAACTAGTACTGAAATTGCAGTTTCCAATGCCCTTGATTTCAGTGACATCTCTGTGTGTATATGTATGTTTGATTTAGGCTCACATGTGGTGATGATTCAGTTTTGCTTCTGGATTATTTCTTGGGGTTACTCCCAGTGGTGTTTGAGTGACCATGTGGTGATGGGGATTAAACGGCCTATTGCTTGCAAACCCTATGCTCCTATCCTTTCAGCTATCACTCCAGCCCTCAGATTGTGTTTTACTGGAAAGTGCAATTGTTTTCTTCTCCAAACTTAATTTTTGTGTGCAGAGGGTACAGAAGGGGCACACCTAGCAGTACTAGGTATAGAACCTGGGCATCCTGCACACTAAGCACTTTCACAGCCCTTGGAGCCATCTCTCATTAGTCTTATCTAATCTTTCTAAAATCACAACTTTCTCACCTATAAAACCAGTTTATAATACCTGACCTTAAAGAATTTTTTACATGATATATAAAATAAGTGAATTTGTTCAAATTCTTATAAAGCAAATGGTCACATCACATAAAAGAGACTCAATTTTTAGCCATAATTTAGTGAGGAAATCGAGAATTGAATAAGTGATTCTGTTGTAGTCATGCTATGAACCAATGCTATGGGAATAGCTTCTCAGAGCAAGATGGCTTGAGTTCTGAAGAAGGCCAGTTAGAATCAGGGTACTTTGATTTTTGTCATGACAGTTTAAAAGACTGTGCACCAAACTCCAACTTTATTTGAAGATCACTCTGTGGATCTGACATTTTGGAAAAGTTCTATTATCTGAAGCCAAATATACTACATATAGCTCTTTACCTTCTTTGCTCTGCTAAGTTGTTTGATTTTAGATCTTAGGATTTGGATTTCAGGTCTGGGTTTTTACCCTAATTCTTTGCTTGGAGATTGTCCCTGGCAATGCTAGGGAACCATGTATTACTGAAGATGGATTCCAGTCCTCTTGCCTGTAGAATATGCAAAGCTTAGTTCATTGGGCTTTCTCTCTGGCCCTCCAAGCCTAGTTGTTTAGCACCTGACAAAATTACTTAATTTCTTTTGCCTCACACTTTTTGTATAAAATATGGAAAGATACTTTTTTTGTTTGTTTGTTTTGATTTTGGGCCACACCTGGTGATGCTCCTGGATCGTAACGTGGGTTACTCCTGGCTATGCACTCAGAAATCACTCCTGGCTTGGGGGACCATATAGGATGTCGGGGATCAAACCCAGGTCCATCCTGGGTCAGCTGCATGCAAGGCAAATGCCCTACCACTGTGCCACTGCTCCAGCTCCGGGATGATACTTCTGATATCATATGATTCTTTTTTTAAATTTGTTTTGGAAGGTGGTACAACCTGTGATGCTCAGGGGCTATTCCTGACTTCAATGCTGGTTCATTTAATATAATAATCCATAAAATAAAATAAAATAATTAAATTAATATACATTAAACTTGAAGAAAGGTAATCTTTTAATATATATCTTTCCAAAGTAGAATACTTTTTACACAAATAACTGAGTACTTTGGGGGGAGGCTGAACCCCTTGTGGAGGTCTGCGTGTCCAAAAATAACTCCCAGAGAGAAAGATTAAACCTCATTCTTCCATCCCCCTCCTGGGCAACAACCACCCGCCACAAATAATTCACTTCAGACAACGAAGTTAGGGGACCAAAGATTTGGCAGAGAGAGTTCTTTGACAGTCTGATGCCAGTTCAATCAGCCATCCGACCCAGCCGTCAGCTCTGCCAAAAACCTCTCTGGCCTCCCCCACAAGCTCTTTTATTTCACACTCAATCGCCCTCACCTGAAAGATCCAGGTGGGACGACAGGCACAGAACTAAGAACATAGAATAATACCAAGAATACAAGTACTGATCAGTCTTTGAGGGCATAATTCAACTTCTATCCCTTTCCATATTAAAGTGCATCACCTAGTGTAGTGATATTAAAGTAAGTAAAACATACAACATGTATCGAATGTATTCTATGTGGATTCATTATGGAGATGGATTCATTAGATTGTTAAGACTGTCAAAAGTCTGCTAACATAAGTAAAGCCAGTTGACCCACCCTGGTTTATGTATCAGAGATGGAGGATAGTTGATTTTATACGTTAGTAGTAGTCAGAGCGAGTGTCATCATTTCCACCACTTCTTTGAATTCCTTTTTCCAGAGTGGCAAGGAGAGTCAGATTTTGGTGTACAGTTTGAGTTATAGGAGAGAAATTCCAAGTTCCAAAGCACTTATAACATGTCCAACAAAATTGTGCCCTATGCATCAGAGGAAGACATCCTCTTTATCTTTCAAGGCTGGAAGCAAGTCTTTTCTTAGTTTCGGAGGAGGCAGGTCTTACTTCCCAAGCTTTTCCCTTTGCTCTGCAGAGCCATCTTTGAGAAGATAGTTTAGGTGAATGAGAAGTCTGTCCTGCTGTTTTTAAGACAGGTCTAAATGAGAGACCCATGGAATGTTGTCTCCCAATAAAGTGAAAAGGAATGTCTAGGTTTCATTCTACTAACCCCTAGTTCACTAAAATACTACTAGAAACTGGGGAAAATGTGAACAGTCTGTCTCTAAGATTCTAAGGGAAAAAGTCCTCTAGGGACTGTGATTGGGGCAAACATGTTGAGTTCTAGATCCAGCACCCCTGCAGCCCCTGCACCTTTGCACCCTGAAAAGGAAGCACATACTCAGAGAGCAATACTGCAGCCAATTCTTGAACATTGCTGACAGGCAGATTAAAGATTTGATGACATTTATTCTGAATCAAGAGAGATGGAACGTTCTTATAAGAATTCAATTATTATACTTGGAAATGACAAACCCGAAACATATGAAGTAATACAATTGAAGGCATGTGAATAAGTTGGGAGATTTGAGCAGTACTCAAGAATAAAATACTATAGTATCATATGAAAATTCTATCCTTTGCTTTTCTGTTTTTTTGTCTTGGCAGGGCTGTGACACTTACTTGGTTGTGATACTTGTACAGGGCTTGCTGTGTCACACACTTAGTTGCTGGGTCAGGATGGTATTCAACATGTAGGGTAGTGTCAGGGAATTTGACACTGGAATTTGACTGAATTTGTGTCCTTTTGCCTGCAAGCCATGTGCTTTGTCATGGAGCCACATTCCTGGGTTCAATCATAGGAAATGTAAGGTGGCTTTTTTTTTTAAAGTTTTTTGGGTCATGCCCAGCAGCGCTCAGGGGTTACTCCTGGCTCTAGGCTCAGAAATCACTCCTGGCAGGACAGGGGACCATATGGGATGCCGGGATTCAAACCACCATGCTTCTGCATGCAAGGCAAACACACTACTTCCATGCTATCTTTCCAGCCCCTAAGGTGGCTTTTAAACTTTGTAAATAAGTTCATTTGAATACACTCTTTTTAATTTATGACTAGAGAAAATCTAGGTACCATCTGTTCTTGGAGATTGAGTGGCTATGTACTTATTCTAGTAGCAGGAACTGATTAGGAACTTGACTTGTGTTTCTTATAAACAAACATACAGACAACCCCCCTCCATACTTCCATTCTAGTTACACACAGACCAAAGACCAGCAAAAACAACCCAATAACTAAAATCACTGTCTGTATCTTTAAATTCTTTTGGTGTTTGTTTGACAAAGTTAGGTTGGTTTTAAAATTTAGTTCAGTGACTCAGTTGCAGCTGTTCCAAATAATTGGTCATGAGCTTTTTATACTATCTGGCTTAATTTAACAAGAGTACAGCTTCCTGCCGCTTTTCCTCTCTGTGATCAAGAATCTGAAATATCCTCATCTTAAGGGATTATCTCAGCTGCTCATGTTTAAGAGAAACAATTTGGTATAGGCTCTGCAAAGTATAATCGTCATATGTTTTATATTTTAGATAGATTTAAAAAATCTGGTTAGATAACAAAAACAATAGGAATTCCAGATGATTATATCTTTAACATAAGAAGTGCATGCTCATTGAGCTAAGGAAATTGAGTTATACGAAAGAGGAACGATTTTCACAGCAATCATGTAACTCAATAACTGGGGCATGACATCTGATTTATTGCCTTTAATGATATAAAATTATCTGGTGATGGTGGAAATCAAGAGGTGAATAAGTGATCCATTAGGAAACATTTCTTTTTAAAAGAGGCAAACACACATGTTTAAAATGTTTTTTGAGTTACAAATAAAATTAGTGGCTGGACTGATAATACAGTGGGTAGGGCACTTGCCTTGCATGTGGCCAACCTCGGTTTGATCCACAGCATCATAGTGGTCTTCTGAGCCTTTTAAGAGTGATCCCTGAGCTCAGAGCCAGGAGTAAATCCTGAGCACCACTGGGAATGACTCAAAAACTGAAAAATAAAGTTAAATGAGAAAATAAATCATAGAATACTTTCTTATATTAGCTATGATAATATGACAGTAAAGTAATAAGACAGTAAAGCCAAAGGTATGCTTTTACTCTATCTACATCTAATAATTAATAGTACATGACAGCTATAAAGATGGCTTAGCACCAAACTGATTAGGTTACTCAAGATCTTTACATAGGCAAGTGCTTGCCCTGGCCTGTTTTTATGACCTCAAGTAATATTTTACCATTGCATTGCAATATCTGAGGCTCTTGCACATTTCTTTCTTCTTTCTTTTGGACCACATCCGGCAGTGCTCGGGACTTATTCATGACTTTATGTTCAGAGATTGTGCTGAATTCTGGTGATGCTTAGTGGCCATATGGGGTGCCAGGGATCAAACCCAGGTCTGTTGTGTGCAGGGCAAATGCCTTACCTGCTGTACTATCACTCTGGTGCTGTACTATCACTTTGGCCCTCTTCCGCCTTTCTGCTGTAACTGTTGCACATGAACCGAAATTACTTTCCATTCCACTCATATCAGCTATATTCATTTAACTATGATTATAGGGTAAAATAAACAGTTTTTTTGAATAAGCATATCAGATCCCATATTTCTGAATAAATATCTTCTTCATATTAAGCAGTTGCCTTGAGTGATAAAGGGTCTACTACTTTCCTCTCCTTGCTATTCACATTCTTCTTCTTTTTTGGGGGAGGTTGGGTCACACCTGGAGGAGTTCAGGGTTACTCTTGGCTCTGTGTTCAGAAATCACTCACGGAAATCTTGGAGATGTCGGGATCCAAACCACCGTCTATCCTGGGTCGGCTGTGTGCAAGGCAAATTCCCTACCTCTGTGTTATCTCTCTGGTCCCTGCTGTTTACATTCTATGAGGTTTGTCACAGCCATGTATTTCTGAGCCAGCAGAAGTTGTGGGGAGGCAAGGAAGTGAGTGGAGGGAATGGGGGAAGGAGAGAGAATGAAAATGAGAACCAACTAAGGGAAAAAAAAGAGCAGAACAGTAAATGAGCCAAAGAAGAGAAGCCTCATTCTAGGACAAGTACCAGGTTCTGTTTCAGCTCCTCAGACTGGCCATGTAGGCAGGGCTGTAGCCAAGTGTTCATTGTCTGTCAGTAAGATTTGCACCAAACATAGGAGGACACAACATCCATGCAACAGAGAGAATGGAATAATCTTGGTGCATTTTAACTAAGCCTCTTCCAGCAACTTTTATTAGCTCTAGTGATTGATCTAAGATAGATTGTTAGATCTAAGTGGACTAATATGAAGGAGAGAGGAGGAAATCTTAGACTTTGTAATATTTAGTTTTTCAGCAAACAATTCAATCCTATTGAGTTGTAGGGATATCATTCTTCAACTTTAACAAGAGGAAATGAGAAGACAAAGTGTCACATAGTACTTGGTGGGGAGAAAAAAAACAGTTGAGTAAAGAGGTCTCTTTCTCTTAAAATATGCTGGTGCTGGAGCTTTGAGTGCTCCTGAGGGCAGAGGGAACTAACTCTCCATTCTTTCGCACCCTACATTTACTCCGAAATAACTCCTGGCAACTGAGGTAGGAGAGGAAGGGGGGTACCATATGAAATGCAGGGGATTGAACCAGAGTGCTGCTTCATGCACTGTGCTGTCCCTCCAGTCCTCATTCATCTCTTTTCTGATGCTCTCCCTGTCCATTGTTGATCTGGCTTTCTGCACCACAGAGAAGCCTGCTCTCATTTTACATCCCACTCAGTAGTTACTTGTCTATATGGGAGATATACTTTGGGGGTATTTGTTGATCACTTCTCCCAGTATCTTTCTATATCGCATCCTAAATTTCCAAGTCATAGTTTTGGATGAAACAAGATGCAAAGAACATTTAAAATATCAGGACCGGGAGAGATAGTACAGCAGCGTTTGCCTTGCATGATCTGATCCAGATTCAATCTGGCGTCCTATCCTAAAATAGGTTCCCTTGAGCCTACCGGGGATAATTCTCAATTTAGTAACTCCTGAGCACTGCTGGATGTGGCCCAAAAATAAACAAAATAATATGATCTAGTTCAATATCTTTATTAATTATACTAGCTTTTATTAACCCTTCATTTTGCTTAAACTCTGTACTATCCCTTTGGCCCTTTATCTCTTTAATTAATTTATTTATAACTCATTCTGCTTTTGCTTTGGGACCATACAGGAATGGGGTGGGGGGAAGGTGCTCAGTGTCTATTCTTTTATTTAATTAATATATTTAACACCTTGATTACAAATATTATTATAGATGGGTTTCATTCATGTAAAGAACACCCCCCCCTTCACCAATGCAACATTCCCATCATCAATGTCCCAAATATCATTTCCCCCACCCTATCTCCACCTATACTCTAGACAGGCTTTCTACTTTCCTCATTTATTCACTTTGTTATGATAGTTCTCAATGTATTATTTCTCTAACTGCACTTTGATCACTCCTTGTGGTGAGCTTCATGTTGTGAGCTGGAATTCCAGCCCTCCTCACTTTTATCTATGAGAATGATTGCAAAATGTCTTTTATTTTTCTTAAAACCCATAGATGAGTGAGACTATTCTGTGTCTGTCTCTCTCCCACTGACTTATTTCACTCAGCATAATAAATTCCATGTACATCCATGTATAGGAAAATTTCATGACTTCATCTCTTCTGATGGCTGCATAATATTCCATTGTGTATGTGTACCACAGTTTCTTTAGCCATTCATCTGTTGAAGGGCATCTTGGTTGTTTCCAGAGTCTGGCTATTGTAAATAGCACTGAAATGAATATAGGTGTGAGGAAGGGATTTTTGTATTGTATTTTTGTGTTCCTAGGGTACATCCCTAGGAGTGGTATAACTGGATCGTATGGGAGCTCAATTTCCAGTTTTTGGAGGAATCTTCATATTGCTTTCCATAAAGGTTGAACTAGACGGCATTCCCACCAGCAGTGAGTGAATAAGTGTTCCTTTCTCTCCACATCCCCGCCAGCACTGCTTGTTCTCATTCTTTGTGATGTGCTCCAATCTCTGTGACATGAGATGATACCTCATGGTTGTTCTGATTTGAATCTCCCTGATGATTAATGATGTGGAGCATTTTTTCATGTGCCTTTTGGCCATTTGTATTTCTTCTTTGGCAAAGTGTCTGTTCATTTCTTCTCTCCATTTTTTGATGGGATTAGATGTTTTTTCTTGTAAAGTTTCATCAGTGCCTTGTATATTTTGGATATTAGCTCCTTATCTGTTGAGTATTGAGCGAATAGTTTCTTCTACTCAGTGGGTGGCTCTTGTATCCTGGGCACTATTTCCTTTGGGTGCAGAAGCTTCTCAGCTTAAAATATCTCCATCTGTTTATCTCTGCTTCCACTTGTTTGGAGAGTGCTATTTCCTCCTTAAAGATGCCTTTAATCTCAATACCATGGAGTGTTTTACCTACATATTGTTCTATATACATTATGGTTTCAGGTCTGGTATCAATGTCTTTAATCTATTTGGATTTTACCTTCGTACATGGTGTTAGCTGAGGGTCTGAGTTCGATATTTTGCAAATGGCTAACCAGTTGTGCTGACACCACTTGTTGAAGAGGCTTTCCTTACTCCATTTTGGATTTTTTGCCCCTTTATAAAGATTAATTGATTGTATGTCTGGGAAACATTCTCTGAGTACTCAAGTCTATTCCACTAATCTGAGGATCTGTCTTTATTCCAATACCATGCTGTTTTGATAACCATTGCTTTGTAGTACAATTTAAAATTGGGGAAAGTAATGCCTCCCATGTTCCTTTTCCCAAGGATTGCTTTAGCTATTCGTGGGTGTTTATTATTCCAAATGAATTTCAGTAGTGTTTGATCCACTTCTTTGAAGAATGTCATGGGTATCTTTAGAGGGATCATATTAAATCTGTACAATGCTTTGGGGGAGTAGTGCCATTTTAATGATGTTAATCCTACCAATGCATGAGCAGGGTATGTGTTTCCATTTCCACGTATCCTCTCTTATTTCTTGGAGCAGGGTTTTATAGTTTTCTTTGTATAGGCCCTTCATGTTTTTAGTCAAGTTGACTCCAAGATATTTGAGTTTGTGTGACACTAATGTGAATGGGTTTTTTTTAATGTCCATTTCTTTCCTATCATTATTGATGTATAAAAAGGCCATTGATTTCTGTGTATTAATTTTGTAGCCTGCCACATTGCTATATGAAGCTATTGTTTCTAGAAGCTTTTTGGTAGAGTCCTTAGGGTTTTCTAAGTAGAGTATCATGTCATCTGCAAACAGAGAGAGCTTGACTTCTTTCTTCCTATCTGGGTGCCATTGATATCTTTTTATTGCCTAATCATTATAGCAAGTACTTCCAGTACTATGTTGAATAGAATTGGTGAGAGAGGACAGCCTTGTCTTGTGCCAGAATTTAGAGGAAAGGCTTTTAGTTTTTCTCCATTGAGGATAATATTTGAAATTGGCTTGTGGTAGATGGCCTTAACTATATTGAGAAAGGTTCCTTTCATTTCGATCTTGCTGAGAGTTTTTTTTTTTTTATCAAGAATGAGTGTTGGATCTTATCAAATGCTTTCTCTATGTCTATTGATATGATCATGTGATTTTTATTTTTCTTGTTGATTTTGTATATTATGTTGATAGATTTACGGATGTTAAACCATCCTTGCATTCCTGGGATGAAACCTACTTGATTGTAATGAATGATCTTCTTGATGAGACATTGGATCCTATTTGTCAGGATTTTGTTGAGGTTCTTTGCATCTGTGTTCATCAGGAATATTGGTCTGTAATTTTATTTTTTGGCAGCATCTCTGTCTGGTTTTGGTATCGAGGTGATGTTGGCTTCATAAAAGTTGTTTGGAAGTGTTCCCGTTTTTTCAATTTTTATGAAAGAGCCTGTCCAGGATTGGTAGTAGTTCCTCTTGAAAGGTTTGAAAGAATTAATTAGTGAATCCATCTGGGCCCGGGCTTTTGTTTTCGGGCAAACATTTGATTATCGTTTTAATTTCCTCAATAGTGATGGGGGTGTTTAGATAAGCTACATCCTCCTTATTCAACTGTGGAAGGTTGTAAGTGTCCAAGAATTTATTCATTTCTTCCAGGTTCTCATGTTTTGTGGGTTAGAGTTTCTCAAAGTAGTCTCTGATTACCCTTTGAATCTCTGCAATATCTGTAGTGATCTTCCTCTTTTCATTTCTAATACAGGTGATCAAGTTTCTCTCTCTTTGTGAGTTTTGCCAATGGTCTACTAATTTTGTTTATTTTTTCAAAGAACCAACTTCTGCTTTCGTTGTTCTTTGGATTGTATTTTTTGGGTTTCCACTTCATTGATTTCTGCTTAGCTTTGTTATTTCCTTCTGTCTCCCTATTTTTGGTTCCTTTTGTTGATCATATTCTAATTTTATAAGCTGCATCCTTAAGCTTTGCAAGTATGCCCCTTCTTCCTTCCTGATGTGTGCTTGCAAAGCTATAAATTTTCCTCTTAGTACTGCTTTTGCTGGGTCCCATAGATTCTGATAGTTTATATCTTCATTGTCATTTGTTTTTAGGAAAGTTTTGATTTACTCTTTGATTTCATCTCAGACCCACTGGTTGTTCAGTAGTTGGCTGTTTAATTTCCAGTTGTTAAAGTACTTTTTCTGTATCCCTTTGTAGTTTTCATCTAATTTCAGAGCCTTGTAGTCAGCAAAGGTAGCTTGCAAAATTTCTATCCTCTTGATTTTATGGAGGTATGTTTTATGTGCCAGTATGTGGTCTATCTTGGAGAATGACCCATGTACACTGGAGAAGAATGTGTATCCAGTCTAAAGTTTATGTCGTCTGATTTTAATATGGCCATCCAGCTTTTTTTTTTTAAGGGTGTTGTTTGCTTGGATGATTTTCCTCCAGTCTTTGATTTTGAGTCTATGTTTTTTCTGACTATTCAGGTGTGTTTCTTGTAAGCAGCAAAAGGTTGGATTCACCTTTCTGATCCACTTAGCCACTCTGTGTCTCTTAATTGGTGCATTTAGTCCATTAACATTGAGGGAGATGTTTGTCATGGGATTTAATGTCATCTTTGTGTATAAGTTTGCTGTATCTGTTGATCTGTCTTGTCTTAAAGTAGACCTTTCAGTTTTTCCTTTAAGGCTGGTTTTGCATCTGTAAAGTTTCTGAGCTGTTGCTTATTCGTGAAGCTATGTATCCTTCCTTCAAACTTGAATGTGAATCGGGCTGGGTGCAGTATTGTAGGTGAAGCATTTATTTCATTCAGTTTTGTCACAATATCCCACCACTGTTTTCTGGCCTGGAGAGTTTCTTGTGACATGTCTGCTTTAAATCTTAAGGATGCTTCTTTGAATATAATTTCCATTTTTGATCTTGCTGCTTCAGTATTTTATCTCTATCTGTGGGATTTGTCACTGGGACCGGGATATATCTTGGGGTATTTTTCTTCAGGTCTCTTTTAGTTGGTACTCTTTGAGCATGTAAAATTTGATTGCATGCAGTCTTTAGCTTTGGGAGTTTCTCTGTAATGATGTCTTTGATTGTTGATTCTTCCTGGGGATCTTTTTCCTGGGCCTCTGGGACTCCAATGATTCTTAAGTTGTTTCTGTTGAGTTTATTAAAGACTTCTATTTTCATCTGTTCACGTTCCTTGAATACTTTTTCCATTGTCTGATGTTTACCTTAAGGTTCTGTTTCAATCTCTTCTGCTGTATGGAGTTGTTCTGCATTTCATCTTCCAGTTCACTGATTCTGTCCTTGGCTGCTGTTACCCTGTTGGAAAGGCTTTCTATTGAGGTTTTCAGTTGAGCTATCATGTTTTTCAAATCTGTTATTTCAGTATAGAGTTTTCTGATTTTTGTCTTTGTGTCTGTTCAGCTAGAGTTGTTTTCTTTGATTTCCATGAGGATCCTCCATATTTCTATTCTAAACCCCTTATCTGAGAGATTAATCAGATGGTTGGTATTTTTGGGGTCATCAGAGTTATCATCTTCATTCTGTGTATATGATGTTTGCCTGTGAGGTTTCCCCCATTGTCAAGCTTGTAGTGTGATTTTTTTCTGCGTGTTATGGTGGGGTTCATTAGTTAGAAAAAGTATGCAGCCACAAAGCAGAGTGTGCTCATCTGGAGCCTCTAGGAGACAGTTTTTGCTGGGCCCTTCCTGGCCCTCTCAGCAGAGCTTCAGGAGACCAAAGAGAAGAGAAACACGCAAAGCTGACAGGTCCCCTCTATCTCTCCCAGTTGTGAATCTCCCAGTATCTACTTTTGACTCAGGGATTACTCTATGTGGTGCTTGAGGACAACATGGTGATAAGAATCAAACATAGCTCCCCACATACAGAACATGTGCTTAGTTCCTTGAGCAACTCCACCTGCCTCTTCTGACACATTCTTATCAGTACTCAGTGTTAATATGAGATAAATTTTAGTTTTGATCTTTAATATGATGATCTCCCCTAAAACAGTTTTCATTCATATAAGTTTTCTAATATAGTGCTTGGCACACAGTAGTTAGGTACTTGGTTAATATTTACTAAGTGAATAAACAGCTGTCACAGCTCAGTTACTTTGAATCTCTGTTTTCAGGAGAATAAAATGGAAATAGAAACCTTTTTCTATGACATGCAAAGCTGTGATAATCTGATCAACTTATGTCCTTATCTGCATGATCCTTACTCTTTTCCCCCTTTCTCAGTCTTCTTGAGGCTTCCTGAAACTATTGTAATAGGACATTAATGGAAATAGGATATTAATATAGGAGTAATGCAGGCAGGGCTCTAAGGAACTGATATTACCATTAAGGAGGAGTATATGAAGCTTTTTCAATTGATAAAGATGTTTTCCCCTTTTAAATATTGAGTATGGCCCATTTGTTGGATGTGTGTGCACATTCATTTTATAATTTCTAGAGATAAGATGTTAGATTAGTCCTTGTTACTTTGAGTAAACACACCTCAACTTAAATTAGTTTAGGGAAAAATTATTTTCATAGCTGGAAATTCCAGGAGGACAGATGCTCAGAGAAAATCTTTAATAAAGACTGTTTTGCTCCTCTGACCTCTTGATTCTGTTTTTTTTTTTTTTTTTTTTGGCTTGTTTTTGGCTTCAAAAGTAATTTTCCCACATATCTCCTCTGCAGCTGGCAAAGACAGGCTTCTTGCATATTTAGGTCATAAGATCCAAATTTAGCGATCTCATCATGTTTTTATAACACCAATTAACAAAAGCAATAGGATAGTAATAGTATTGGCATTAATATGTATTTCATGCTTTTTATATGCTAGTAGCTATGTTTAATTCCTATGCTTCTTACTATATTTAATCTTCATAATAGCTGCATGTGGAGGGTGTTATTAATAGATCACATTTTAAAGATGAGGAAATTAAAAGAGAGCAATTAAGTAGTAGCTTGCTTAACTACTCAATAAGCAATAGAGCCAAGAATGAGAATCTTGGCAAATTCTGTGAGCTGCCATTCCACGGCACTCCTGTCAACCCAGGGGAGGACTCCTCATCTTTGCTCCTGTCACATGTCCATTTTCTGAGAAGTTACTCTGTGCAGGAAATGATGGTGCTGTGTTTACTCAGAGCTGAGTCATCCGCGTAGCCCCATCGACAGTCTGATTACAACTGCATAGTCTGGGGCATGGCAATTAGACTCTAAAGAAAATTATCTTGGGTTTATTAAAAAACATATGCCCACTAAGCAAACATTTTGTTGACCATGCTGCCTAGTGACAGAGGCTTCCATATGAAACATGGAAAGTTCAGTGGCCACTCTTAGAGGCCAGCAGTAATGTCAGATTTGATTACAGATGACTTAAAATATTCGGTTTCTTTTATTGAGGTCATCTGCTAAACATAGGTAGAATGGTTAAAAGATAAAAATTGTAGATTACTGAACTTTTGAAAGCAAATCACTTTGGATCTTCAGCTATTTTTTCCTAGTTTTTCCCTTGTGTACTTTACAGAAAGACTCACATCAAACCACCTGTCTCTTAACTCGATAATATTGCTTGCCTTATCCTGACTTCATTGATTTTAGTTTGTTACCACTTATTCTGCATTTATTTTTAGAAATGTATTTTTCTCTTTGTTTTTTCAGCCCCACTTCTCTGAGAATGGCATTCTCCATCATGCGGTATTTGAATTTCTGGCTGCACCGTGTTTGTATTTCCTGCAACTTTCTGCTTCTGAGATGTCTTGATAATTCTATAGACATATTCTTCTAGGTCCTGCTCAGTTCTTGGGATTCCCAAACATTTGGCTGTTCTGAGCACCAAGCTTCTGAGAGATGGAGACTAGCTGGTTACCAGGAAGAATTTACTTTTGGAAGATAAATGAATTATTTACTTTATGGTTGGGGGCTCTTTCATTTAAGTGTATTCTTAGCATACATTATCTGCACAGGATACAAAAGAGCTAGAGATACTTTTATTTATTTGGGGATCAGTAGAGTGTTGTAAAATGTGCAGTTCTAAAAGTTGTGATTTTATTTGTTCTTTATTTTTTTAACTATACTTTTATTGATTTTAGCATAGATTTTTCTTTCAGTGTAATCTAAGTTTCAGGAATACAGCTTCCTATCTCAGTTTGGATATGTCCCACATTTCACCAACTACCATGGTTCAGCCTCATAGTTCTAGTACTATCATCACTATCAGATTATCTTCTCTGCTTATTCCCCTCTCCCTGGTAACCAATGTATTTTTCTCAGATCTCAAGAGGTTTTTTTTTTGTTGTGTTTTGTTAGTTTTGCTTTGTTTATACTGCACATATGAGTGAAGCCATCTGGTATTTGTCTTTTACTTCCTTATTTTTACTCATTGTAATCACCTCAAGTTACAGCTACTTTCCCCCCCAAGGGTAGAATTACATCTTTTAAAAATAACTGAATAGTATATTTCATTGAATATATATGAATTTGACCCAAAGGAATTAGAAACAGCAAGATCCTTTGGGCCAGGGCAGCTGTCCTTGCTATATGTCCTTACTGAATTCAGTAAGGACAGTTGGACTCATCTTGTCCTTTCTCCAAGAGGGTTTGCAGAGAAGGTGGAGAGTACCTCTGGGGACCAGCTCACAAGGGAATTTTTGATCATTTGAGCACCCATCCCATTCATTCGCAGCATTCCTTCCTCCACCAAAAATATGCTTCCCCATTTTCTTTAACTGTAAAAGTCTCTTCCTTTGGCCACATATGCGAGATTGTTACTTTTGGGACAATAGTCTACCACCTTCCAGTCTGCTTCCAGTAAAACTCTTTATTAAGTTATCTCTGTGTCTCATGATTGGTTGAGAAATTTGATTGTGAATAATATTTTGCCAGTTATTCTAACAGCAAGTACCCATGAGCTTATGAAAATTTTACTTTGTGATAATAAACCAGATTGAATAGGTTTTAGAAATTTTTAACAGTGAAATAATGATGAACTGGATTGAATAGGTCTTGATTTACCATTGGGTGAACCAAATCTTCTCATACATGTTCATGTTCATCTGATTCTTTTTTTTGTTTTTGCTTTTTTTTTTTGGGGGGGGGGTCACACCTGGCAGCGCTCAGAGGTTACTCCTCCTGGCTCTATGCTCAGAAATCACCCCTGGCAGGCTCGGGAGACCATATGGGATGCCGGGATTCGAACCACCATCCTTCTGCATGAGAGACAAACGCCTTACCTCCATGCTATCTCTCCAGCCTCATCTGATTCTGATAAATGTAAATATGACATCAATGGAACTGCAATTTGTTACATTATTGATTTTTTTCTTTTCTAAAATAATAAAAAGTATTTTCTTAAAGGTCCTGCCTGAACCAAGTGATACTTTATAGTAACTGTATCACTAACTTATTGAATTATCTTAAAAATACTTTTTATTATGTGGGTCTAGAATCATTTAGTACAATGGCTAGGGTGCATGCCTTACACTCAGCCAATCTGGGTTTGATCCCTAGTACCACATATAGTTAGTAGGTATATTTTTCCGTTAGGAGTAATTCCTGAGCAGAGTGAGGAGTGTCATTCCCTGAGTATTGCTCCCTGTGGCCTAACCTTCCCCCCAGTTTCTTAAAAAATTATTAAGGAATAGGATAAAGGATAAATTAAAAGAAATTAAAAGAATCTGTTCCCAGTAAAACAGCATACATGTTTCTATAGAATGGTTGTATGTTAAAAGTATTAAGGAATCTTCAGATTGGTCCAAGAGAGAACTCAATGAGCTGGGGCATGCTTTGCACATAGATACTGTGCTCCCTCTGGCACTGCCAGGTACCGCCAGGAGTGACCCCTTAACACAGAGCTGTGAATAATCCCTCAGTGCAGCTGGATAAGACCCCAAACCCAAACCAAAACCCTCCCAGAACCCCCACCCTGAAAACCAGGTCAACTTTGGACCTGTAAATAATTATAGAAAAATGTGGCAGAAATAAAATTTCTGAGTTCTGGCTAGTGGAAATTATAAAGCAGATAAAAGACATGTTTATTTACTCAGTGGAGCATTTTAATACAAATAGGCCAAGTTTTTTAATTTTGAAGTCGCTACTCATCTCTCAAATCTTATGAAAATGGACTTCATTGAGATTAACATTTTTTGCAATTAAATGCATAATAAGAGAATTATGTGTTTAGAATTAGAAGTTTGATATAAGTGACAGTGAGTTACTAACAAATGAAGAATAAATGATGTTGCAGCAAAACCCACTTCTATATTCTGTCCTGATACAAGAACATTATTTGTCACCTACCTGGATGAGGAATATTTTTTGCTAATATAAGGGAACTTTTAAAATTTGTCCGGTCAAGAACATTTCTTCCTTAGCTCAAAAGATAAAAACCTGGAGTTTCAACTAAAAACTTATTCCAAAATCATGAGAGGAGTTTCTTTAAGTATCATGTTGACTTTTCATAAAGCTGATTTCTATGGTCTATTTCTATACAGATGTGGGAAATCCAATACAATTTTTATAATGAAGCATCTATATATCTGGTAGCTTAAAATCAGAGTGTTTTTATCAATTAGTGTAGAAGATCTTGTCTTAACCATCTCATCCTTGAAACAATTGTTTTGTATAAATTAGAAACTTAGGCTCAGAAAGAGAGGGGAATTGTGAAAAATAATAGACTACTTATTGTTGTTATTTGTTTGTTTGGTTGGTTCTACCCAACAGTGTTCAGGTCTTCCTCCTGGTTTTGAGCTCAGGGATCTTTCCTGGTGGGGCTTAGAGAATTTAGGGCACTGCATAAGCTGAACCAGGGTCAGCTATGTGCAAGGCAAGCTTTTAACCCTTGTGCTGTCTTAACCCCTGTGCTATCACTCTTGCCTCAATTGTTATTTTTGTTCTTCCCAATCAATCTCATGAAGAAAATGTTATTACTACATTTCCAAGATGACATAGTTTTATTTTTCCATATATCCAGAAAATGTTGACAATAGACTTTTTTCTTAAAACCAAGTAACCGAAAAAAAATGTACAGTTATTATTAAATCTTACTATAAAACATCTCAAAGACCTTTGCTTTTTTTTTTTAATTATTGTTTTGGGGTCCTGCCTGGCTAAGCTCAGGACCTACCCCTGTCTTTGCCCTCAGGGATCACTCCTGCAAGGGTTTGGAGACCACATGGGATGCCATGGATCAAATGTGGATTGGTTGTTGTGTGCAAAGCAACTGCTCCATCACAAAGTACTTTGATTTTAAACTAATTCCTTATTTTTTGAAATAACTGGAGGCGTAAATTAGTGACTACGTACGATACATATACGTAAGGTGATCTATATGGAAACATTTTCGTGTATTCTTAAAGGATACTTATTGATTACAATAGTTATTTGTTGGTCTTTTCATTTGTGGGGTATTGGAGAGCATAACAAGTAGTAAGAGACTCATTCAGTTAGCCTCCATTAAGCTGCCTTTCCCCCTCGTTATAGGCTTTATTAGATTTATTATGACTTTGAAAATGTTCATTAAAATATTATTGTGTCATTTTGACGGCCTAATAGAGCTCATATTGTAAGCCCAGGCTTATATCAGTAATCTGTTCTTACTTTATAAATTAGCTTACAGTGGATTTAGAGGCCTAGGGAGCTCAAACCTCATTTTGTACTATTACTGAGGTGACTGGGAATCAGAGGTCCTGGGCAAAGTAAACATCAGTTAGGCAGACAATTCACTGCCTCACAGCACATTTAGACTTGGGCATGTACTCATTAGGAAGTCTTATTCTTCACTCCCTTTTAAAAAAGTTAAACCAGGCTTTATTAGAAGGTACTGAGAAGGGAAAGGAGAGAACCGTGTGCTCAAGAGAGAAGGTGGGCTTCTCCATACGTGAAAAGAGCCCCGGTACACATCCCAGCATGAAAGTTTACATAGCAAGAGGGAAATGTGGATGACATGTACATGCAGGGACCATGTTCATGAGACCCAGTGAGCGTATGTACCAGTCATATTCCTTTAAACTGAATATTAGAAGAAAACTACAGAATGCATGAATGCTGATAACTTTGTTGATGTGATATACTTTTGTTTCTTTTAACTTTCTTCAGACAGATGGAAATACTCATTTCTGTATATTTTCTCCGCTTGGCCAATATTTAAGGAAAACAGAAAGCTTGACCTGTTGAGTCAATCCCATTTCTCTTGCATATAAAATGTCATTTTTAACTGTGAATCATTGTAACTGAATTATCCTTTATGTTGCTAGTCTCAAAATGTGCCATTTCTCTATCTCCCTTTGCTAATATTTCTTATAAAGCGTGCCTTTTTCTTAAAAAAAAATTACACTCCCAGCTATATTGTGATTAGTGATAGCTTCCTATATTCTTCGCTCCAACACCAAAACCACCATCAAAGTGCCCACTTTCCTTCACAATCTTCCTCTCTCCTACAACAGATAAATTGAGTTCTGTGAACCAGTTCACCAATTCTTTTGCCTTTGGTCATTTATTGGTCCCTAATACGTTCTATTTTTTTTTCCTGTAACAAAGATTATTCTGCTGTCAGTCCCTTTCCTTCTGACAGCTTTCATTCAGCATCAGTGCCCATCTATCATGCCCTCTAGTTCCATACATATAATGGCACATTTGTTTCATCTTTTCTTATAGCTGCATAGTATTCCATTGTATGTATATACCAAACTTCTTGATTCATTCTCCAAAGTGGGACAATAAAACATGTCATCTTTTAAACTCCTTATCTCATCTTATTTGTTTTAGGGTCACACCTAGCAGTGCTCAGAGTTCACTCCTGGTGATGCTTGAGGGAATAAGGGGTACTAGGGATCGAACTAGGATTGGCTGTGTGAAAGACATCATCTCTGTGTGCCTGTTTTTAAATAACTATTTCAAGGGAAGAGCTCATTTGCTTTGTGATAAAAAACTTACTCTCTGGTGAAGCCTGTATTTTACTTATAAATTGGTCAAGTTATGCCTTAGAATCTGACCAAGACAAGATAGTGTCATCCTTGTTTTAAACTTGACAGACATAAGACCACAGTTCTAATTTAGTGATTTTCATGGTATCTCCTCTCCTGACATATAAACAGTTTCTTCTTCTTTATTAACTGTTTATTTTTAATAGTTCTTTACATTTTTTTTAAAATCTATTTATGGGCCACACCTGGTGATGCTCAGGGGTTACTTTTGGCTGTGTGCTCAGAGATCGCTTCTGACTTGGGGGATCATATGGGACACTGGGGGATCAAACTGTGGTCCATCCTAGGCTATCACGGGCAAGGCAGATGCCTTACCTCCTGTGCCACTACTCCGGCCCCAGTTCTTTACATCTTAATAGTCTTTTTTTTTTTTTTTTTTTTGGTTTTTGGGTCTCACCCGGCAGTGCTCAAGGGCTACTCCTGGCTCTATACACAGAAATTGCCCCTGGCAGGCTCCAGGGACCATATGGGATACCGGGATTCAAACCACCACTCTTCTGCAAGCAAGGCAAAAGCCCTACTGCTGTGCTAAATCTCCGGCCCCGTATTTTTTTTTAAGCAAAAATGTAAATATCTGACCCCATTTCACCTCTAATTCTCTCTTAGAGTTCATTTTTCCTTTTCTGGACCAGTTGCTATGACATGTGGTGTCTTTCTTGGGACAGAATCTCTGAAAGAATGGGAAATGGTGGTTTAAATAGAGGGAGAAAAGAAAAAAACCCTTTGACTTGCTACCTTTTCTGCTGCTGGCTCTGGCTATAGTAGAAAATTGTTGTTTTTTGTATAATAGTCGGCTTATATGTAGAAATTTAAAAATTAATGTAGTCAGCATTCTGACTAACATTTATGCCTACATATAAAATTAGTGACATAGAGTTCCAGGTAAGTGATTTTTCTATATTTTATGGCTTTTTTTAAAAAAGGGGGGTCAATATCTGTTGATTACTTTTTTTTTTGATGTGTACTGTACCTTCTTGTTTCTTTTCATTTGTTTCATTTTATAAGTTTTTGATAACAATTAGATTTTTAAAATGATATATTGTGGCAATATTTTAGAATAGAGTCTCTCGTGCTCCACAGGGATGTTTTTGCTGTTTGTTTAAATACTTAAAAAAAAATTGGGGTCATGTCCTGTGATTCTTGGTGTCTACCAGGGCCCAATGTGGCAGGTTGGGGATGGAGTGCAAGTTCTAATTTAGTGCTTCTCATGGTATCTCCTGACACATGAATAGAGGGGAGTTGGATGCTCACTACTTTAGTGAACAACATCCCTAGTCCTGTTTGTCATGTGTTGTCAGTGATGTCTCTATCAGCCAGTTTAGAAACTGGAGAGGATTCTCGAAGTGCATGGATAGAGCCCGGACCCATCTTTGCCTTGGCCTCTTAGCTTTCAGTCAAGCCTGTTGACAATTTTGCACCATCTTCACTGCTCACAGTCCCCCAAATCTGCTGACACTGAGCTCTTAGTGCCTTGGCAGGCTTTTCCCTAGTTCCGGTGAGGCTTGTGTGGGGTTGTGGCCTTCTAATCTCAGGTTTAGGTGGAGCTTTTCAAACCAATTGTGGGCTAGTCATTCTCAGTCTGCCCTGAGCTCCTGTTCTCATGCACTGCCTCCAATTGTTTGTGACAGAATCCTCCAGAGCAGGCCTCTCTATTTTATTTTTTTAAATTAATATCTTTATTTAAGCACCATGATTACAAATATGTTTATAGTTGTGTTTCAGTTATAAAAAAAGGACATTGGCAGAAAAACTCTCCAAGTCCAATAAAATGATAGCATTTCAAGTGGGGTCTTTAGGCTACGACTAGACAAAACACATGATTGTTCTTTTGAAGAACCCAAACTCTCCACCAGCTCTATTCCAGTTCTGTTCCTTCCAGTGACTACCATTCTGTCTGTTAGATCAGGGCTATGGGATGAGGTGTTGGTTTCCATGATAACAAAGAGAGGGGGAATGGTAAATTCAGCAAGTCAAATTACTAGCAAATCTGTGTTTCTTACTAAGATTGAGTGATTTTTCTAGAATATATGCTGCTGATTTTGATAAGCTTTTGGTTATTTTTTTGTTTGAGAAAGTTGTTTCTGATCATTTCTTGCTAGTTTTCTTATTATTTTAAAGCAGAGAATTTTTGGAGGATCTTAAACAATTGTTTTTTTTTTTTTTGTTGATGTAACTCCAAATGTCAATACAAGAAATGTCCATAGTATATTAAAGGCAATTGATTTTCATTTTGATACAATGTGATTAACTAAATTATAGACTTTGGGTCTTACATAGACTTAGAGTGTGTAATTTTGAGATTAAAAATTATATGTATTTGTGGCTGTATATTTTCACAAGTAAGTGTTTAATAATTGCTACCTCAATCAAGATACAGACTGGCCCCAGGCCAAAAGAAAACTATTACTCTGTTATTGTTTTACACTCCCTCCCCTTAAAAACTTGGACAGTTATTAATCTGTTCTATCATCAGTATCATTTATCATTTCAGAATTATTTATATATGTATGTGTGTATATATAAATTATATAGCATTTAAATTCTTAAAATTCAGTATTATGTCTTTTTTGGGGAAGGGTTTGGGTCACACCCGGCATCGCTCAGGGGTTACTCCTGTCTCTACGCTCAGAAATTGCTCCTGGCAGGCTCGGGGGACCATAGGGGATGCCGGGATTTGAACCACCGTCCTTCTGCATGCAAGGCAAACGCTCTACCTTCATTCTATCTCTCCAGCCTCAGTATTATGTCTTTTAATTACATCCATATTATTTTTAGTCATTATATGGCTATATAGCAATTTTATTTTCCATTTATTTTTAAGAAATATTTTTGATCTTTTACTTTAAGCTCTTATACATATATCAACTTTGAACATTGTTGTAGTTTTTTTGTGTTGTGTACATGATTTTATTTCTTTCAGAAAAATATCTAGGAGTGTGTTTGCTTTCAAGTAGTAAATACGTGTTTAACTTTGAAGGAAATTATCAAAGTGTTTTCTGGAATGACTGTGTTATTATGTATTTTTGTTGGTTATTTTGTAGATTTGGTATTTCTTTGGGCCACATCCAACAGTGTTTAGGTCTTACTCCAGACTCTATGCACAGCGATTATACCTAGCTTTACTCAAAGGACCATATATGATTATGAGGCTCTAACCTAGGTTAGATTAACTCCATCAAAAAATGGGGAGAAGAAATGAACAGACACTTTTCAAAGAAGAAATGCAAATGGCCAAAAGGCACATGAAAAAATGCTTCACATCACTAGTCATCAGGGAGATGCAAATTAAAAGAACAACGAGGTACCATCTCACACCACAGAGACTGGCACACATCACAAAGAACAAGAACAATCAGTGCTGGTGGGGATGTGGGGAGAAAGGAACGCTCATTCATTGCTGGTGAGAATGCCATCTAGTCCAGTCCTTATGGAAAACAATATGGAGATTCCTTAAAAAACTGGAAATTGAGCTCCCATTTGACCTAGCTATACCAGTCCTAGGGAACCTAGGAATACAAAAATTCAATACAAAAATCCCTTCCTCACACCTATATTCATTGCAGTGCTATTTACAATAGCCAGACTCTGGAAACAACCAAGATGCCCTTCAACAGATGAATGGCTAAAGAAACTGTGGTACATATACACAATGGAATATTATGCAGCCACCAGGAGAGATGAAGTCATGAATATTTCCTATACATGGATGTACAAGGAATCTATTATGCTGAGTGAAATTAGTCAGAGGGGGAGACAGAATAGTTTCATTCACCTATGGGTTTTAAGAAAAATTATGACATTGAAATAATTCCCAGAGATGAGGGCAGAAGGATTGGCTCAAGATATGAAGCTCACCACAAAGAGTGGTGAGCACAGTTAAAGAAGTAACTACGCTGGGAACTATCATATTGTCTATGAGTGAGGAATGTAGAAAGCCATCTTGAATACGGGCGGGGTGTGGGGAGGGAGGAGATGGGGGAATTGGTGATGAGAAGGTTGCATGGATAAAGGGGGTGTTCTTGTTCTGACTGAAACCCAATTACAATTATGTTTGTAATTACAGTGTTTACATAAAGAAATTATTTTTAAAAAAGGGATCAAGGCAAGCACTTTATCTACTGTATTACCTCTTTGACCCTATATTCTAATTTGTAATCAATTAAATATTCAATTATTCTATATTTTGTGTGTATTTGGTATTGCCAGTTTATTATTTTAACAATCTTAATAAATGTGTAATGATAACCCCTTATGGATTTAATTCACATCTTCTTTATTGCTAAAATGTTGAATATCTATTCACATGATAATTTGTCTTTTTTTTTTGTTTTTTTTTTGGGGGGGCCACACCCATTTGATGCTCAGGGGTTACTCCTGGCTTAGCGCTCAGAAATTGCCCCTGGCTTGGGGGGACCATATGGGACGCCGGGGGATCGAACCGTGGTCCTTCCTGGCTAGAGCTTGCAAGGCAGACGCCTTACCTCTAGTGCCACCTCACCGGCCCCCCCATTTGTGTATTTTTATAGGAAAGTATATGTTCCCAACTTCACCCATATTTTTTGATTGTTGAATTGATTTCCTTCCTAACTATTTTAGGAGGCTCTACTATATCTATGGTTCATGTTGTTATGTGATTTACAGATTAAAAAAAATTTATGACTTCATTGCCCAATTAAAATTTTTTTTTTTTTTTTTTTTTTTTTGTGGTTTTTGGGTCACACCCGGCAGTGCTCAGGGGTTACTCCTGGCTCCATGCTCAGAAATTGCTCCTGGCAGGCACAGGGGACCATATGGGATGCTGGGATTCGAACCGATGACCTCTTGCATGAAAGGCAAACGCTTTACCTCCATGCTATCTCTCCAGCCCCCAATTAAAATTTTTAAATGAGATTTTCACATATCAAAAATTAAAAATGTGGGCCGGAGAGATAGCATGGAGGTAAGGATTTTGCCTTTCATGCAGAAAGATGGTGGTTCAAATCCGGGCACCCCATATGGTCCCTTGTGCCTGCCAGGGGCGATTTCTGAGCATAGAGCCAGGAGTAATCCCTGAGCACTGCCGGGTGTGAACCAAAAACCAAAAAAAAAAAAAAAAAAAAAATTTTAGAGTTTAATTCATTATGTTTTACTTAGAAATCATATTTCTTATATCATGTCTTAAGTGCTTAACCCCAACTGATGAAAAATGTGTCACTTGTTTCAAAAGTTTTATATTTTTTCATTTTACATTTCAATTTATTAGTCATTTTCAGCTAGTTGTTTTTATAAGGTATGAGGGCTGGAAGGGCTGGAAGGACTGGCTCACAATTTGAAGCTCACCACAAAGAGTGGTGAATGCTGTTAGGAAATACCTACACTAACAACCAGCATGACAATGTTAAAGAATGAGAGAAGTAGAATGCCTGTCCTGATACAGGCAGGGGTGGGGGCGGAGGAGAGGGGTCATTGGTGGTGGTAATGTTGCACTGGTGAAGGGGAGTATTCTGTTTATGACTGAAACTCATCATGCTTGTAACCATGGAGCTTAAGGCTTATATATATATATAATAATATATATAATATATAATAATCTTCATATATATATATATGAAGATTTTCTATGGGCCTATATTATATATATGTATATATTACCTATTTTGGCTTTGTTGTTCTTGATTTTTTTGTTTGTTTGTTTGCTTTGGGGGGCTACACCCAGCATTACTCAGGGCTTACTCCTGGCTCTGCACTCATGAATCACTTCTTGTGGTGCTTGAGGGATCATATGAGATGCCTGGGATTGAATCTGGGCTGGCTGGACCTTTTTGTTTTTTGTTTTTGGATTTTGGGCCACACCTGCTTACCCTCAGGGGTTACTTCTGGCTGTATGCTCAGAAATTGCTCCTGGCTTGTGGACCCCGGGGATTGAACCCAGTTCTGTCCTGGGTCAGCTGTGTGCAAGGCCAACACCCTACCACTGTGCTATCACTCCTGATAGGCCCCTGAACCTAACTATTTTCCTTAGTTTCTCATTTACTGCAGTTTTATGAGTTACTTGAATATATATTTTAGTGTTCTGTTTAATTTTAGCTTTTGTTTTTAGTAGATTTCTTGATAGTTTCTCTAGCTAAATATACATATGAATTTATGCCACTTCATTCAGTGGCCATTTTATTGCTATGTTAAACGTAAAAATATTTCTATTTTTTTGGTAATTTTATAGCTCCTGTTTATAATATAGTTGTCTGAAGTATTCCTTTGTATACATTGAGGGACACATTAATGCCATGCTTTATAAAAAAGATTTTCTATGGGACTATATTTTATATATATGTATATATATGCTTTTTTATTTCAACTATCAAATTAAAAATTCATAACAGTTATTAGTACATACCTATGTGTTAGACTTATAAAATAGAACAATTATATAGTCATATTTTAAAAATACACAATATAATTATTAGTGTTTGGACATCTCACACTATAAATCAGGGGTCCTCAAACTTTTTAAACAGGGGGCCAGTTCACTGTCCCTGAGACCATTGGAGGGTCTGACTATAGTAAAAACAAAACTTAAGAACGAATTCTTATGCACACTCCATATATCTTATTTTGCAATGAAGAAACAAAACAGATACAAATACAATATGTGGCCCGCGGGCCATGGTTTGAGGACCACTGCAATATTTGCCAAATGTTGACTCAATTAATATAGTTTTCACTCATGTCCCCTTTTGTCCTTGCTGCACCCATTATAAAACATGAACCAGAGGATATAATTTTGTGTAAACATAGATTTAATTCTCAGTATATCAAGCTGGGCTACCTTATTAGAAATAATTCTTCTTAGCATATTGCAATGGCGGTTAACAAATGAACGTACGAGTATGAGTGCATTTTATGTACAAACTCTGAGGAAGCAAGACCACTACAGTAAAGTCTGCCTCGGGGAATTTCTGTGCCTGAAGTGTGCCCCCAGGGGTTAGTCCTGAGTGGAAAGTAGCTGCCACTTCTCTGACTTTTAGCTTAGATCCAAGACTGGTGAGAGTTCATATGTGCGCATCTGTAATGAGAAATTCTGCACCATGCCTGCATCAAGTTCTTGCCTTCATCACAAGAGGGAATTGGAGGATCAGGTAGTTTGAGACAGTGGTTTGGTTTAAGTTTGAGGGCCGGTGTTTCTTGGAAATGTATTACAGAAGAGGAATGGATAGCAGGACTGAGTATGATAGTGTGATCTGGGTGGGTTAGAGCTCCATTCTGTGGGCCTAGTGACAGGATCAAGTGGTGCTGTTGCCTTGAGGCCCTCAGTTGGCAGTACTCAAGGGACTGTATTGAAGTGTGTGTGTGTGTGTGTGTGTGTTCCAGACCTTTGCTTTATCTTCTTGACTCTAATTCTTGTTTTTTTGTTTTTGTTTGTTTGTTTGTTTGTTTTCATTCTGCTGTAGGAATGCCCTGTTCTCAAATAAAAAGTTTGAAGCTTACCACAAAGAATGGTGAGTTTAGTTAGAGAAATAACTACACTGACAACTATCCTGACAATGGTAGTGAATGAGAGAAATCGAATGCCTGTCTCGAATACAGGCAGGCGGCGGGGGAGGAGGAAGATGGGGCACTGGTGATGGGGGTGTCCCTTTTTATAATTGAAACCCAACTACAAACATGTTTGAAATCATGGTGCTTAAATAAAGATATTAATTAAAAAATCTAACCAGAGAGTGTAAAAAAAGTTTGAACTAAAGTGAGATCTTTGAAAGCAAAATCTTATATTTTATTTACTATTATTTTCTGAATAGCTAGAGCTGTGCTTGATAGAGTTGGTACTTACAAATATTTTCTGATGAACGACTTTACTTTGGTAGTAAGAAAGTCTCATTATGCTCTGAAAAGATCTGTGTATTCTTTACATGCCCACACTTCCCCCAGTGACACAGTGTATGTAATGTAGCTTGTATTGCACAGGATGAGCAAGAAAGACAGCAAGGAGAAGCAGGAGATATGATAGATGAAAAAGTCTGGCAAAACGCAAACTTGAATTCTTAAGACTATTGCCTTTAAGATACTGCATTTAAATTCTTTGCCTCTTTTAGCCAATCCACAATCTAATTTCAAGAGAGTATATATTACAGTATTTACTATTTATTTATTTTTAGTATTTACTATTTATTTATTTTATATGTACATAAATGTACAAATGTTTATTAAGTAAAAATAAAAAGGCATATAAGCATAAAGATAAAAATCATCATAAGCAGGGGCCGGAGAGGTGGCGCTAAGAGGTAAGGCTGCCTTGCAAGCACTAGCCTAGGATGGACTGTAGTTCGATTCCTCAGTATCCCATATGGTCCCCCTAAGCCATGGGTGATTTCTGAGCACATAGCCAGGAGTGACTCTTAAGCATCAAACGGGTGTGCCCCCTCCCTAAAACCCTCCAAAAATCATCAGAAGAGGGCTGGAGCGTTTGGCTTTCACTCGGCTGCCCAGGATGGGCCTGGGTTCGATTCCCGGTGTCCCATATGGTCCCCTGAACCAGGAGCGATTTCTGAGCGCATAGCCAGGATTGACCTCTGAGTGTCACCAGGTATGGCCCAAAAACCAAAAAAAAAGAAAAACCATCAGAAGATTTCTACAACAGTGGTATCTGTTTTAGAGTTCAGAGGATTGAATGTGTTATCATTAGATTTAGTCCAGTGTCTGGTCCATGATGAGTCACTCTGCAGATGGTGGTTTACTTAATACACGCCCTCAAGTGAGCGACATTTACTGTTCTTATTACACACACACACACACACACACACACACACACACTCATGTACACAGCGGAGTTCGATTATTCCTTCAAGCCTTTCCCCAGTGACAATAATTAAATACAATTTTGATGATGAACTTTGCCCAATATTGAAACCAAAACATCATTTTCCTACTTGTTGTTCAGAGAGTGAAAGGGTCTTAATCAGTATATTATTATAAATATAATTAGATATTTTGATCGTAGTTGATATATGGTTCTTAGTATAGTGGAACAATTAAGGCCTCTAAAATTGCAGCTATCTTTATTTTTATCATTTCTTAATTTGTCCATGGTGTCCTTCATCAAACATCTTTAGTTTTAAAGATGCCAGGTGAATTATTTTCCTCTCCACCGAGATTTAAGAGGTCTTTATTTGCTCCAAAGAGATATTTTCCATAGGCTTCTTGTGCTACTTTTATTTAAAGCCCTTTCACATTAATTACTTAGATTTAAATATTTAATCATGATATTTTTGAGGCCACACCCACCAGTCCTCAGACATGGAGATGCTCAGTGGCCACCAGGCCTACGTAAATTGGCTCGAGGGTGAATATGTTGTGCCTGGATTGAACTCAGGGCTTTTCCAGTGCAAAGTAGGGATGATACATTCTCTACCACTGGAATCACATTCCTGACCCCTACCCCTTAAAAAAATAGCATGAAGCAGGTCTTGTAATACTTAAACTCACAGGTAAAAATGTGGTCTGAATCTGGCTGAAGTTTTGAAGAGTATGTACTAAACATTTTGTACAGAGCATGTATGAAATTATTCATGAGTTTCATCTGGCTTCACCCACCCCACACTATGAGTGCATGTGATTGTGCCATTTAAACAGTGGTGGCGAGAAGTTGACGCTGGTGGTATAATTTGTGTTGAAATATTATGTGCTTAAAACTCAGCTATCAATAACTTTGTGAATCATGGTTACTTGTTTAAATAAAAATTATTTAAAAAATAGGGGCCATCTGATAGTGCAGTGGGGTAGGGTATTGACTTTGCATATGGTTTTGATCCCTGGCACCCCATATGGCCCCCAAGTTTGCCAGGAGTAATCCTCAGTGCAGAACCAAGAATAACACTGGGCATGGCACAAAAATATTAAAAGAATAAACTACAAAACTCAAGCAGATCCCTCTCTGTAAAAAAGCATCAACTTCAACTTTATATAGTTTATATTTATTTATTTATTTTGTGGAGGAGTTGGGCATACCCAGCTGTTCAGGAAATCATCTCTGGTTGCCCTTGGGGAATCATATGCAGTTGTGGGGATTGAAAGTGAATCAGTCCTAGTTTAGATTTAATTGATCATTTATTTCCAAATTATGATCTCTTTCTCTTGTGAATTGACAAAGGTCCCTCCTAATACTTGTCTTGAAAATCTTCTGGTAATATTCATTTCTTGTGGCTTCTCTATGTAGAGGTAGAGCCCTCAACTTGGTGGTCTTCTGTTGCAAATGAATTGTAAAATGGGTCATTAAGTTATTCAGTTCGAACCTTAGAGCTAATAGACACCCCAGACTTTTTGACTTCAAGACCTATATCCTTTATTATTATTATTGAAAAAATAATGTTATTAGATCCTGTTGATCCTTTAAAACCTACAACATATCAGATAAACCCCTTATTCTCATTTTTTTTTTAGAAATTTTGTATTTTGGATGGAATAGTCTCTTTATTCCTAGTAAATTAATTACAGATCTTTATTGTTTTAAGTGCTCTCAGATGTTGTGACAGTAGCTTCTTTTGTCAACCATCCTGTTCAGAATCAATTATTTGTGTAATGCCAACATGATTTGTTGCTGCTCCTTCTTTTCTCTGTGCTTTAAATAATTTTATCATAGAAAGCTGTAAAGCATTTTATTTTTATTTATTTTTAATTTTTCTTTTGTAAATATAGTCATAATGAAATAACAATGCTATTCATGATCTGGTTTCAGGCATACCAATATCTTCACCAATGTCCCTTCCTCTTCACTGAGGTCGTTAGACATTTCCCACATAGAGATAAATTTCATTCTAGAATGGTATTCTTTTTATGACTGAAACCCAACAATGAACATGCTTGTAATCATGATGATTAAATAAAGATTTATATATTAAAAAACATTTTTGTACTCTTTGTGATATATAATCCTATGCATTTTGATTTTTTTTACACAGTGTGTATCTTCAGCTTACTATCAGTTCCAAATCCCTTAACATTTCCCATGTAATTTCTCTGTTGTCAATTTCTCACTGGACCAAGGGGAAAAAACCCTATCATTTCTCACCATTCAGTATTGTGATATATGTTGATTTTTGTACTTTTCAAATTGAGGAAATTCCCAATATTCCTACTGTGCTGGGAATTTTTTAAAATCATGGTTTTGGATTGTGTCAGATCCTTCGGGTTTTCTTTCTGTAGCCTTGTTGTGATGAAAGAAATGATTTTGACTATTGGGGCAGCATACCCGAGATCTGTTCATGAGGGCATGCATGTCTGTTGCTTTATGCATTGTTAGATTCAGATTTCTGTTTGTAGAATAAGATGTTAATTATGGGGTTCTGAATGGGGCTGGATGATGGTGAGATGGATAGAGAGGCCTTTCTCTGCAGGCTTGGGCCACGCTCCTCCAACTCCCTCCAGCCAGCGGGTCGGAGGGTTCAGGATAGCCACGAGGAAATGATCCGCAGACAGTCAGGTTTCAGGAGACATCAGCTTTATATTCAGGCCCTAGCCACCATATGTGGCTCCTCAGCTTTAAAACCTTTTACGCTGGTTCCATAGTCAGCCCTGTCGTCTCAACCTCTTTCTGCCATCTCTCCTCCTGCTGCTTCTTCCCCCATCTCTGCTGAATCTTTCAGTCAATCCCCTTCCTGCCCCAGAGGCAATCCTTTTATTACCTACCAAGGACCCCTCCCATCTGGTAAGGTTACACAGGAAGAATGGGGGATAGGGGTAAGAGCTGTAGTGTTGTTGAAAA
The DNA here is from genome assembly GCF_024139225.1 of Suncus etruscus. Lineage (NCBI taxonomy): Eukaryota > Metazoa > Chordata > Mammalia > Eulipotyphla > Soricidae > Suncus > Suncus etruscus. The sequence continues at coordinate 148,939,933 of NC_064852.1, read as the reverse complement.
TACTTGAATTTGTGTTTCTGACAGATACTGCTCTGTAACTGTCTTTTCTTCTAATGTCTTTGCTTTTCATGTAAGGTAACTATTGCTCTAAAGCGAATGAGTTAGAAACTGCCCCTTTAGCCTCCTTTATTATAAGAAGTGGTAAGGTTTGATACCATTTTCTTTTTTTTTTTTTTTTTGGTTTTTGGGCCACACCCGGTACGCTCAGGGGTTACTCCTGGCTATGCGCTCAGAAGTTGCTCCTGGCTTGGGGGACCATATGGGACACCGGGGGATCGAACCGCGGTCAGTCCAAGGATAGCGCAGACAAGGCAGGCACCTTACCTTTAGCGCCACCGCCCGGCCCCTTGATACCATTTTCTTTTTCAATGTTTGTGAAAACTCATAAATGAAGTCATCTGGATCTGGTGATTTCTGTTTTGCATGGTTATTAATTATTGATTCAATTTCTTTGAGCATTGTAGGCCTGTTTAGTTTACTACAGTGTATTTGAGCTCTTTTTGGATTATATTTTTCAGTGATTTATTTAATCAGAATTATTAAATTTCTGGCATAAAGTTGGATAATCTTTATTTATTTTTTATGTTATGGAATCAGTAGTGATGGTTTTTCTTCCATTTCTGATATCAGTAATTTGTGTCTCTTTGGTCTTTACAAAGAAGCAGTTTTTAATTTTGTGCATTTCATTGATTACTTCTCTAATTTTTATTGTTTTATTACTTTAGACTCAATTTTCTTTCTTTTTTGGGGCGGGCCACACCCAGCGATGCTCAGGGGTTACTCCTGGCTGTCTGCTCAGAAACAGCTCCTGGCAGGCACGGGGGACCATATGGGACACCAGGATGCGAACCAACCATCTTTGGTCCTGGATTGGCTGCTTGCAAGGCAAACACCGCTGTGCTATCTCTCGGGACCTAGACTCAATTTTCTATCTTTTCTTTAGGTATTTCTCAGTGTTTCCACAGTTATTTTATAGGTTTTAGGATATTATTATTATTTTTTTTTCTGGATAACTTTCAGCAGTATGTAGGGCTTATTTAACCCTGACTCTGCGCTGAGGGATCATTCCTAGATGTTGCTTTTTATTTTAACTCAGTTAAAAGTACTTAAAATTTCTCCAGTGTTTTTCTTGAACCTGCATGTAATTTAGAAGTCTATAATTTATAGTTGGAGAGATAGCACAGTGGGGTGGGCACTTATCTTGTGCACAGCCATATTGGGTTCAATCCCCAGCATCCAGCATATTTCCCTGTGCAGAGTTAGGTGTAATTCCTGAGTGCAGAGCCAGGAGTAATCCCTGAGCATTGCTGCATGTGGTCCCCAACCCAAAACACTTATGAATTCCTATCTATATATTTTGAGCTTTTTATTCTAGTTCTGTGATTGATTTATAGTTTAACTGTAAACTTGGAACATGCACTGTGTCATTTATGTTTTTTAAATTTGTGAAAGATTATTTTTACCCATAATGTGATTCATTGGTGCTGAGTGTTCCATATGCATTTAGAATAATGTGTATCTTGCTGTTTCTGGGTGAAGCATTATAGAATGTCAATCAGAGACATTTTAGTGACTCTCCACTCAGCAGCATCCTTTCTGATTTTTTGCCGGATGCATTTGTCAATTATTTATTGAAGTGAGAAATTGCTTACCTGTAGCTGTGAATTGGTCCTGTACATTCCTATCTAATTTTGTCCTTTGTAACTTGACCTTGGCTCATATATATTCGAGTTGATTGTGTCATTTTGAGGCAATTGACTCCTTTATTATTATGGATTGCCTTCTTTCTGCCTCTTTATTTGCCTAGTCCTGAAGTGAACTTTGCTTGAAATTAATGTGGTTACTGCACTTCTTTTTTTTTAATTTTTATTTTGATCATAATGGCTTACATATACTACACTTATTTTGATTGTTAGCATATATATATTTATTGGTTTTTGGGCCACACACGGTGACGCTTAGGGATTACTCCTTGCTATGCACTCAGAAATCAGAAGTGCCTGGCTTGGGGACCATATGGGATGCTGGGGATCAAACCCAGGCCCGTCCTGGGTCAGCCACATGCAAGGCAAATGCCCTACTGCTGTGCTATGGCTCTGGCCCCAAGCATAGTATATTTTAATACATATATTTATTTTGTATACTATTTAAAGGAGGTCTTTAATAGACAGCATAATGTTGGCACATTAAAAATTACTTTACATTTTAATTGATATATATTTGGATCACTTGCATTTGAGGTGACTGATATTCTTTGATTTATAATCTTTGTATTTGTAACCGTTCCACATCTTGCCTTTGTTTGCTATGTCTCTCTGTGTCTCTATCTCTCGCTATTCTCCCTCCTATTTCTACCCTGTCTTTTTCTTCTCTTGTTTTTCATTCAATATTTTTTTTTGCAATTTGACTTCATTTTCTCTCTTACCATATGAATTTATACTCCTTTAAGAAAAACTTAATGGTTGTATAGTTACAGTGATCTAAGTCCGTTTATAGATTACACTACCTGTAGGAGGGCAGTACTGGTATTTTATGACAAATTTTTTTTTTTTTTTTTGGATTTTGGATCACACCTGGCAGCACTCGGGTTCCTCCTGGCTCTACGCTCAGAAATCGCTCCTGGCAGGCTCAGGGGACCATATAGGATGTTGGGATTCAAACCACTGACTTTCTGCATGAAAGACAAACGCCTTATCTCCATCTATCTCTCTGGCCCCACAAAATATTATTTATAAAAACAAAGTTTTATTATTTTTCTTTTCTTGGGTGAATTTATCTTTCAAGCAATGCTCAGGAGGTTCAGGGTCCACTTCTGAGGAAATTCAGCCAAGGAGCCCTGCTTAACCCTGAGGTGCTAGATCCCAGGCAGTGGGCCTTATTGAGTATGTTCCTGAGACAAAACTACCAGCCACAACAAAATGCCCCTGATACTCCTTCTTTCCTTAAAAATAGATTTTATTCATTAAATTTACTTATAAGTGTGATTTCTACAGTGTTATGATTTTTATTTTGAACAAACATGTTAGGTCAGTCAATAATAAAAGATTATGTTTCACCCTCATTCATTCCTCCTTAAATACTTTCTACTTTGGTATAGCTCTGAATTTCCGCATATCATATACTTCTTTTTGAAAAACTTTTTTTTAAAAAAAATCTGTATTTAAGCACCATGATTACAAACATGTTTGTAATTGGATTTTCATTATTAAAAACTAACCCTTCATCAGTGCAACGTTTCCACCACCAATGCCCCCCCCCCAACCCCTTGTCCCCAACCGTCCACAGGTATTCAAGATAGGCATTCTATTTATTTCTCTCACTCACTACCACTGTCATGGTAGTTGTCAGTGTAGTTATTTCTTTAACTGAACTCACCACTCTTTGCTTCACATCACGGGCTTGTCCTTTCAGTTCTCATCTGTATCGTCTCCGTGTATTTTAATATAGTCCCATCTGTTTATCTCCACTTTCACTTGTTTGGAGAGTGTTGTTTCCTCCTTGAAGATGCCTTTAGTCTCAATGCCATGGAGTGTTTTACCTATGTGTTCTTCTATATATTTTATAGTTCCAGGTATGATATCAAGGTCTTTAATCCATTTGGATTTGTCCTTTGTACATGGTATTAGATGGAAGTCTGAGTTTGCTTTTTTGCAAGTGGCTGACCAGTTGTCCCAACACCACTTGTTGAAGAGGCTTTCCTTGCTCCATTTTGCATTTCTTGTCTTTTATAAAAAAATTTTTTTTGTCATATTGGCTTACATATCTTTCACAGTAGTATTTTAGGTACATATTAACATTGAATCAGGGGAATACCTATCACCAAATTTGTCCTCCACCCCATCCCCGTTCCCTTCCTGCAACCATATCCCCCAAACATTTCTTGTATTTTTATCAAAGATTAGTTAATTGTATATCTGGGGAACATCTTATGAATACTCAAATCTATTCCACTGATCTGAGGGTCTGTTTTTATTCAAATACCAAGCTATTTTAATGACTATTGCTTTGTAGTATGATCTAAAGTTAGGGAAAGTGATGCCTCCCATCTTCTTTTTCCTCAGAGTTTCTTTAGTTATTTTTGGGTGTTTATTGTTCTAAATGAATTTCAGGATTATTTGATCCACTTCTTTGAAGAATGTCATGGGTATTCTTAGAGAAATTGCATTAAAATGTACAAAGCTTTGGTGAGTATTGCCATTTTAATGATGTTAATCCTCCCAATCCATGAGCAGGGTATGTATCTCCATTTCCTGTGTCCTCTTTTATTTCTTGAAGCAGGGTTTTGTAGTTTTATTTATATAGGTCCTTCACCACTTTAGTTAAGTTGACTCTAAGGGGCTTGAGTTTGTGTGGCACTATTGTGAATGGGATTGATTTTTTTTTTTTTGTTACTTTTTTTCCTTTTTTTTTGGATCACACCCTGCAGCGCTCAGGGGTTACTCCTGGCTCTAGGCTCAGAAATTGCTTCTGTCAGGCTCGGGGAACCATATGGGATGCCAGAATTCGAACCACTGTCCTTCTGCATGCAAGGCAAACAGGTTACCTCCATGCTATCTCTCTGGCCCCTGGATTGATTTTTTAAGGTCCTTTTCTCTATCATTACTGGTGTATAAGAAGGCCATTGATTTTTGCATGATAACTTTGTAACCTGCCACATTACTTTATGAGTCTATTGTTTCTAGAAGCTTTCTGGTAGAGTCTTTAGGGTTTTTCTAAGTATAGTACCATGTCATCTGCAAACAGTGAGAGCTTGACGTCTTCTTTTCCTATCTGGATTCCCCTGATATCTTTTTCTTGCCTAATTGCTATAGCAAGTACTTTCAGTACTATGTTGAATAGGAGGTGTGAGAGAGGGCAGCTTTGTCTTCTTGTACCAGATTTTAGAGGAAAGGCTTTTAGTTTATCTCCATTGAGAATAATATTTGCCATTGGTTTGTGGTAGATGGCCTTGACTATATTGAGAAAAGTTCCTTCTATTCCCATCTTGTTGAGAGTTTTTATCATGAATGGGTGTTGGTCCTTATCCAATGCTTTCTCTGCATCTATTGATATAATCATATGGTTTTTATTTTTCCTTTCATTGACATGGTGTATTTTGTTGATTGATTTATGTAAGTTAAACCAGCCTTGGAATGACACCTACTTGGTCATTGTATATGACTTTCTTGATGAGGCGTTGATTCTATTTGCCAGGATTTTCTTGAGGATCGTTGCATTTGAATTAATCAGGAATATTGGTCTGTAGTTTTCTTTTTATTTTATTTCTTTTTATTTTCTGATTTGTGGCCACATCCAGACATGTTCTGGACTTAATCCTAGTTCCATGTTCAGGATAGCTCTTGGTGGGCTTGGTGCACCATATGGGGTTTCAGGGATTGGACCCTGGTTCACTGTGTGAGAAGGAAATGCCCTACTAATGCATCATTTCTCCAGTTCCCTGAACAACTTGGTTTTAATGTTCCTTGATGGATTAGTACATTGACAGCAAAAATACTAATTTTTGTTTGTCTGAGAAAGTTTTTCTTCCCTTATTTCTGAAGAATAATTTCACTGTAAATAGAATGTTAGCCTGGATTTTTAAAAAAAATTTTTTTTTTAGCATTTAGAACATTTATTTTATTCTACTTTTTTATTTATTTATTTTTTTGCTTGTAGGGTTTGCACAGAATTTTTATTTCTTGGTGAGTTACACAATTCAATTCAGGCTTACTTGTCTTCAGATCCTCTTTCAGATGAAAGCTTTGCAAGGCCTCAAAGTCCAAGATTGTGCTCCAGACATATTCTGCTTTTGTTCTGGGGCTGAAGACACTTTCTGCTGTCTTCTCTGTCACTTATAGAATGCTCTCTTCTTCCCACACTATTTTTGTTTTCCTTTTTCTTTTGTATCTCCTGAGAGAAAGTCCTTACTAACTAGCAATCTAAAGCTGGCAGAACAATTTTGTTCTTCCTCCCTCTGCCCCCTCCCCTAGTTGTACTCAGGAAGTTTGTTGCTGAAGAGGAAACGCTTTCTACAAGTCAGTATTTGCCTTGTGCCTGTGGTAGCCTGTGTTGAAGGTCAGAGGGACCATAGTTATTATGTCCCTTTTCTCACACTGAGTGACACCATGATATTTTATTGGGTTTTTACTGTCCTTGGTTTTGTTTGGTTTGGGCTGGGCCCAGTTTGCCAGACTGTGGTGCTAGACATTCCTTGTGCTCAGATTAAGAATTGTAGAATGCTCTGGTATTTAAGAGAAATATAAATCCATGCACCCTGCTGGCCATAGGAAGTCATTTTCTTCCTCTGCTCTTGGAGATAAAAACAGAATGACCATGCCTATGCATGAGATCCCGGGGAATTTGATGGATTTATTGGCTTTAGGCCTAACCCCACTGTGCTTGGATGATCTTTCCTGCTTTGTGATACCAAGGATTAAACTGGATCATGCAAGGCAAGCACCTTAAACCTTCTACTATCTCCCTTTTATTTTTATTTTATGTTTATTGCAGGGACATGTGACACTGGGAATCCAATTCAGTTCTTCCATGTGAACTATTTCTTGACCCTCTTTTGGAATTTTAAACTTTCTCTAGCTCACTTCATGTCTCCTTCAGTGGGTCTGTTACAGCTGGAGTTTCCTATAGCTCTCAGGCAACATGTGATTCTGCTCTGGGCCCATGCTCTTGGTGGCATGCCATTCTATCCCTTGCCCATTTCTCTGGCTCTCTGGCCCCAATGTATGCTTGGCTTTCCTTCTTTAATGGCTCCATGAAGAACTGTTGATTTTTTTCTTCTTCCTTTTTTTTTTTTTTAAATATGGAATGCTTCACAAATTTGCGTGTTATCCTTGCGCAGGGGCCATTATAATCTTCTCCGTATGGTTCCAATTTTAGTATATGTGCTGCCGAAGCGAGCACGAACTGTTGATTTTCAATTGTGTATTATTTTTCTTGTTGAAAGAGTGGGATTAATGATCTTCCAATTCTTTATGTATCAGCCTAGACCATGAACACCCTTCTTCCCTACCTTCTCCCAGCCTGAAGGCAGTATTTGAACTTAGATTCCTAAATTGAAAGTTTATTGGATTTAGAGTTTGTGTCAATTTTGTTAATATGTTAAATACATACATATATACACACATACACACATATATTACCTTTGCTTTTTTATACTACACATTCTTTTTTACTTTTGTCAAGTCAGCAGTAAATCCATGAACCCTGCTGGCCATAGGAAGTCATTTTCTTCCTCTGCTCTTGGAGATAAAACAGAATGACCATGCCTATGCATCAGATCCCAGGAAACTTACTCCTGGCTATGTGCTCAGTGGACCATGTACAGTTCTGGGTGTTGAACCAGGCCAACCTCATGAAAGGCAAGTGCATGCACTGTGTCTTAACCCATGCACTATATCTCTGATGATTGTTATCACTATCTGATCTTAATGGCCATGTGGATTTATTATGAATAGGCATCTTGAGGTTTGATTTAATGTAAAAAATTGGAAAAAAAGGAGAAGATTGATATTGATTCTTGATTCTATTTAAAGACAGGACAAATATTTATAGTGCAGTACCTATGATACATTTTTTATTTGAGAAGCTGATGCAAATGTTTATGTGTTTCATAAATAATTTCTGAAGTTCAAAAATACTATTCAAACTTTAAAATGGTATGCTATGTAAATTTTAATTTATTTCTAGTAGAAATTTAAATTGGCTTGACTTGTAGATTGTTATTAATATAATTATGATAAAAGCCTTTATTTTGTTTTGAGGCCACAGAGGGGTTTGAGGTACTCTGGGGTTACTCCTAACTCTGTTCTTGGGGATTCCTCCTAGTGGTGTTTGAAAGACCATATGTGGTATCAAATCATGTTCAGTTGTATACAAGGCAGATTAATCACTATAATATTTCTCTAGTCCATGATAAAATCTTTTGGTAATAGTTTAAGCAAATAATTTCTTAAAGAAATTCATAATATCTTATTTGCATATTCATCTCGATTTTTGTGAGGCTTGATATAAATTCATTTGACTAATCTTGAATTGTTCTTCATTGATGAGTTGGTGTGATAACCTCTTTATCATTATTAGGGACTTATTCTAAGATATTGAAATTATTGTCTTAGAGAAATATATTGAAACATCTCCAAATCATTGGTCACGTTTGTTTATATAATGCTCAGCACTAAATACAATATTTTATTATTAATTACATAACTATAAGTACAAAGTGTTGATAGGTTTACCTCTAGGATTTTTATTCTTTCTGTTGCATTATTTGAAGTTTATACAAAGGACATGTTTTGGGGAGTTAATATTGTGATATGCAACTACCGAAGATACTTATTCAAAGAGAGAAAAAAAAGTTTAAGGGTACCCCTTTTCATTTATTGCTTGTGTCATTAAAATAGGAAAACACGGAAGCAAAAATAAGATTAATTAAAATTTTAACTTACAGTGCTAATATAGCTTCTTGATGAAAGTCAGAATATGGGAAACTACGTTGTGGTCTTTTCTTTCTTTCCGAAAGGACAGCTGGCCAGCAGATCTCTAAATCTTTGGTCCTAGGCAGAACTCAGAAAGTCAAATTTTAGAGGCATCATTACCCTTGTGTTTGTTTCTATTTCCTCACTCTTTGAAGTATTCAGTATTTTTTCAGTGAAGCATTGAGCTAATGATAGTTTAACTGCATTTTTAATTTATTGAAGCTCATCCATATTTTAAATTCCATATACATAGTTATTTTATTAGCTATTTTTAAGTAGGATGCATACATGTACCCCTAATTCCTTGATTGTGTATCTTTCTAGTAAATACATTCATTTGGAAAGCTTTTATAATGCATTCATGGGATCCTATATATATATGTATATATATATATATATATATATTTTTTTTTTTTTTTTTTGGTTTTTGGGCCACACCCGGTAACGCTCAGGGGTTACTCCTGGCTATGTGCTCAGAAGTTGCTCCTGGCTTGGGGGACCATATGGGACACCGGGGGATTGAACCGCGGTCTGTCCAAGGCTAGCGCAGGCAAGGCAGGCACCTTACCTTTAGCGCCACCACCCGGCCTGGGATCCTATATTTAATTTAAAATATTTATGCCTTCAATTATATTAAGGAAGAAATTTAATAAAATGTCAATATATATTTAGTAAACCAGATGTAAAAAAAATTTACTATGGCATTTATAAATAATTTAGAAACTTCATTATATAAACTAATAAATAGATGCTGAAAATGAGAGGACTAAACACTGAAAATCATTATGAGCTCCGCCATAATTTTAATATTAGTCATTTATTAGGAACAAATGATTCAACTTTGTTGTGTGTGTAAAGTTAATTGAACCGCATAATTTAAATAGATAGCAGAGCACTGAGCCTTTCTATGTAAAACCCTTATTCTTCGTTTTGATACGACCCCTGTCTGTAGCTAGACAATGTTCCTAGTCCAGTGCACTCAGTTGTGCGAACTTATTTTTTTAGGGTCAAAGAAGAAAACAAACCTCAGCCGACACAGTAAGTACACGGGCTCGGAGTGCAGTAGGCTTGACTTCTGTCTCTCTGCCACATTCTGCTTTTTGCACCTTGGATGGTATTAGCTTCTCCTAATACTGGATAGTCCGCAGCTAGTGTGTCTCTGCTTCTTGGCTCTCTGGCTTGTAAGAGAGCTGCCTGCAGCTTCTTACTCCATCCACACGCTGGACCGGATATAGTAGTTTTTTTGCTGCCTGCTTGTGGACTGGTTAAGTGTTCCAATCGAAATTTCCCTCTCTTCTGGTTGCCTGGATGATAATCGGAGCTCACATTTCCATTGGCTGGAGCTTTTGTGCCTGTGTCTCTTGATTGTGATGGATAAAAAGACATTTGACCGACACTGTTATTCAGTCACATTATTTGCTTATTTAAACAGGTGGTTTCCCTTTAGTGGGATCACTGAACTGGTAAATAACGTTCTTCAGCCCCAGCAAAAACAGCAAAATGAAAAGGAACCGCAGACGTAAGTAAGCTGATCTGTATGTACAGACTGAACATCCTCTCTGCTCCTGTCACCTGCTGAAGAGTTTGTCCTCAGATATTCCCCTTGCACTGCTCTTTCCCCGGGGCAGAACTCAGAAACAAAAAGCCTGTGAGTTTGCAGCTTTCACCTTTCATTACACAATGGAAATAAATTTTATTTTGAAAAAAGAGGATAAATTACCTGATATTACAAACATGTAATTCAGTTTCCCCAACCTTAATGTAGCATAACCTACTTTATCTAGCAAAATGTGTATCTCCAATAAAGCAAGATATTTCAAAGTGTGTTTCTTTTAAAAGTCATTCCAGATGACATTAAGAGACATTATTCCTCAAATTTAATCTTCCTTGAAAGAAGTTTAAGCAGTTTACTGCATTGTAATCTTTTCAGTTTTTTTTTTAGTATGATCCAAAGCTATGTTAGAAAATAAAATATTTACAAGAGTTATCCCCTACTCAATCCTGCTTTCATTGAATGTTTTATTAGGTTCTGAACCATAATTTGAGAATTGCAGCAATTCTTAATTGACCCCCAAACAATATAAAGCACAATTTTATTAATTTTAGTTATTTGTATATTAGAAAACATTAAGACATGTTCACACTTGTATATTTTCTCTCTTTTTTGCTTTTTTTTGGGGGGGGGTGTACATCTGGAGGTGTTCAGGGGTTACTCATGGCTCTGTGCGCAGAAATTACTCCTGGTACACTCAGAGCACTCTATGGGATGCCAAGGATCAAATCTAGATAGGTGAATGCCCTTTCCACTGGGCTATCGCTCTCGCCCCTCTTTTTATTTATTTATTTATTTATTTATTTATTTATTTATTTATTTATTTATTAAAAATCTTTTTGATTTTGTACCACAACCCAGTGCTGCTCAGTACTTGCTCCTGGCTCAGTATGTAGGATCACTTCTGGCTGTGATCAGCATATGCATTGTTGGGGATCAAATTGGCATTAGCCTTGTGCAAGAAAAGCACCTTAACCCCTATATTATTATCTCTCTGACCGTCACATTTGCGTAGTTTTGTTCATGAAATATAATTGTTAGAACAATTAGAACAAGAAAGAATGCATATATTTAAAGTACAATTATCCCCAATATATATTCCACAGTACCTTCTACTTATTACACAGAAACACTTAAGCTTCACATCTGTGGAGAAAATAATTTAGTTACAGGTCTGAATAGATGGAGAAGTAATGTGATTCTAGAAGAGAACAGAGAATGACTCTTAGGGACCCTGATGAAATATTGAGAAAAACATTGCATATTGCCATTACTGAAAAGTAGAAGATCAGTGTCTGCTTTCTCTTGTTGTTGATGAATGTAATTTCCCCATAAATGTTGTTGGCCTTGTATCTCTTTTACGTTCTGTGAGTGTTCTTGTTTTTTTTTTGGGGCCACACCCATTTGACGCTCAGGGGTTACTCCTGGCTATGCGCTCAGAAGTCGCTCCTGGCTTGGGGGACCATATGGGACACCGGGGGATCGAACCGCGGTCCGTCCTAGGCTAGTGCTGGCAAGGCAGACACCTTACCTTTAGTGCCACCGCCCGGCCCGAGTGTTCTTGTTTCTGATGAAGTAAAACTATGTTGCTGTATACTTCTAAAATTGGAACTGTATATAAAGTAATTTGAGTCAAGACCTGTGTTGGTCTTGTCTATGGTTTCATCCAGTGGCATATAGCAGAATTTCTGATACATTGCGTGCAACTCAAATATTTCTTCACAAAAATTTGCCGTGCTTTATTCTTTTATGATATGAGCATTAAAAGAAATAGGAATAAGGGGCCAGAGTGATAGCACTGTGAATAGGACATTTGCCTTACATGCAGCTGACATGGCTTTGATCCCCAGCATTCCATATAGCACTGCTGGGGATGGCACTCCCCCCAAACAATAATAACAACAGCAAAAAAAAAAAAAAAAAAGAAAGAAAAGAAAAAAAGAAATAGGAATAAATGGAATAATATTAAGAATAGCAAAGTGTTTGGCTAACTTTTCTCAAGGACATTTAAACTTAAAACAAAATGGTCAAGTCAGATGAGGCTATGGATGTGTCTCAAGTGGTAGAACACATTGCAAATGTGAGATCTGGGGTGTGACCCCTGGCACAGCATGGCACCCCCTCTTCTCACCTCACCTCAGCACCTCAGCATGTGATCTACGTGGCCTCTGAACACTACCTGATGTAACATCACACAGAAAAAAAATTGAAATATAATCGAATACTCTTTTTACTCCAATTTTAAATGACTATAAAATTTTAGAGAAAAATCAAGATTAGACTATATTAGTAGAATATAATCACATAAAATAAAGTAGATACTTTACTAGTAAACTTAAAATGATGATCATTTCCCCTTCAAATGGATTTTATTTCAGTTTAGAATTCAAATTTAGGGATTGGAGAGATCCTTAAGGAGTGAAGAGATTGCATTTAAACTTTGGTGAGTATTTCAATTTCAAATGAAGTAAAACTATGTTGGATATGGCTGGATATTGGTTGGATATGGCTGGATATGTTGGATATTTTGTCTGGCCTGGGAACCCAGCTTATCTCCAGCACAGCAGGATCAGACAACATTGAGTGGACTGGGGGCTCCCTGAACTTTTCTTGGGGGGCTTTCTCAAACAAAGAAAAGAACAAAAATCTTTAAACATAATAAGTGAAATAAGGTGATATTTTGGGGAGATATTTTTTATTGCCATTTTGCTTTCTTCAATAGTGATAGGTTTTTCAGGTGTTCCATATCTTTTTAGTTTAGATTTCAGAGGTTATAGGAGTCTAAATATTTATCAACTTCTTCTATGTTCTTTCTTTATGGAGATAGATTTTTCAAAGCAGCTTTTGTTAAACTTCAAATTCCTATGATATCTCTCGTGATGTCCCCTTTATTATTTAGTTTATTAGAATTCTGAATCTCTTTTTTGTGAGTCTTACTAGTGGTGTATTAGTTTTGTTAATTTTTTCAAAGAACCAGCTCTTGGTTTCATTAATCTTTTGGATTGCTATTTTTGGATTTCAGTTAGTTAATTTCCGTTTTATTTTTATGATTTATGATTTATTTCTCTCTTCCTGATTTGGGGGTCATTTTGCTAGTCATTTTCTAATTTCTTTCTTTTTCTTTTTTGTTTTTGGGTCACACCTGACAGCACTCAGGGGTTACTCTTGTCTCTGCTCAGAAATCGCTCCTGGCAGGCTCAGGAGACCATATGGGATGCCGGGATTCAAACCACCGACCTTCTGCATGCAAGGCAAACACCTTACCTTCATGCTATCTTTCTGGCCCCATTTTCTAATTTCTTAAGCTGTGCAGGCAAGTTACTTATGTGGGCCCCTTTTCCTTCCAATAATTGCTAATAGAGCTATGTACTTTCCTCTTAACATTACTTTTACTGTGTCCCACAAATGTTTGGTAGCTTGTTTTCTTATTCTCATTTGTTTCTAGGAAATGTATGATTTCTTATCTGGCCCACTGGTTGTTGAGTAGTGAGTGGTTTGATTTTCAAGTGTTTGAGTTGTTGTTCAATTTCTGTTTGCTATTAACTTCTATTTTTAGTGCATCATGATTTGAAAAGATAGTTGGTATAATTTATATATTCTTACCTTTGTGGAGTTCTGCTTTTTGTCCCAGTATTTTGAAGAATGTCCCATGTGCATTGGGGAAGAATGTGTATAGGCTTTTTTGGAATTAAAAGTCATACATATGTACATATACACATGTATGAATAAACCTCTTTTTTCATTTCTTCTTTCCAATATTTCCTTGCTGAGTTTTAGCCTAGTTGATCTATCAAGAGGTGCCAGAGTGATGTTTGAAGTCTTCAACTACTGTTCTATTGCTAACAGTCTTTCTTCAAGTCTATTAGTAGTTTTATATATTGTGCTGGTCCCTCATTTGGTTCAAATATGTTTAGTAGTTTATTTATTCCTTATGTACATATCTTTTGACCATTAAGAAATTACACTTTGTCTTATAATATTTTAAGACTGAAGTCTAAGTTATATGATATTAGTGTGGCCACCATGGCATTTTTGAGAGAGATCTTTGTTTGAAGAACTGTCTTCTAACCCTGGATTGGAGTCTTTGAGTCTGCATTTGTTCTGATTATTCAAGTGTGTTCTTAAAGGCAATAGAATGTTGGATTCAATCCTACCACTCTGTGTCTTTTAATTGTTCATTAAGTAGTAAGCTAGGCACCGAGGGGACCACTCATTCTAAAAGCCCCGGGGGTGAGGGTGGAGGTTATGGGAGGCAGGATGGGAGCAGAGGTGGAGGGAGGACAATTCGGTGGTGGAAATTCCCCTGATTCAATGTTAATATGTACCTAAAATATTGCTGTGAACGATATGTAAGCCACTATGATTAAAATAAAAATTATAATTAAAAAGTTTTTGCATTTAGATCATTGACCTTGAGTGAGATCATTATCATGGAGTTTTGTTTGTTTTTTTTTGTGCCATCTTTCTATAGAAATTTGGTGTGTTTGTGAGATATTTCTTGTTTTTAATATAGCACATTTAGTTCTTATGTAATTGACTTCAAGTCTGAAATTCCTGAGCTGTTGTTTATCTATGAAGTTGTGTTTTGTTCTCTAGATCTGAATGAAAGTTTAGTTGGGTAAAGTATTCTTGATGGGATATTCATTTAATTGATTTTTAAAAAAACTATATTCCACCAATGTCTTCTGGTCTGCAGGGCCTCATTTAATAAATTTGCTATAAAATTTAAAGACTCTTCTTTGTCTGTAATTTTCCTCCTTCATCTTGGTGCTTTCAATATTCTATCTCTGTGGCTTTTGTTACTCTGATTAGGCTATGTCTTTGAGTCTTTTTACTTCATTATCTTTAAACTAGTCCTCTTCAGGCCTCCTAGATTTGGGTCCTTGCACCTGCCAGCTCTGGAAATTTCTCAGCAGTAATATTTTAGTTTGTTGCTTTCTCATAGATGCCTTTCTGGCCCTCCAGGACCTCAATGAGTCTTATCTTGTTTCTCTAGAATTAATCCCAGAGTTCTCCTGTCTGCTATTCATTTACTTTGAGTCTTTTTTTTTCTTTCTTTTTTTTGTCTTTTTTCTCTTTTTTTTTATGATTGAGTCCCAGTTTCTTTTTTTTTTTTGTTCACTTTTTTTATTATGAATTATGAGAACAAAAGATGCAAAGAAAGAGGATAAGGTAAAGTTACAGTGGAAGGACAATCACCCATAACATAATTATCTGAAGAAGTCCCCTTGCTGATATCTTAACTTTGAACTTTCAGCAAAGAAAGTTAAGATAAATAAAACAGAATCCATGTGCAATTACTTTTTCCCTCAAGTCCCCAGATTGTAGCACATTATAATATTTCTTAACAGCACACAAGGCAATCTAAAGCCATCAAACTTACGTAACTCCTTAAACATTAGAGGCATAGTATTTTTTACATTTCCATGTACATGCATATTAGCTTAAGTTAACCTCAAATTTTAAGTGGGTGTGTTTTAAGGATTAGAGTCAAAGGAGCACAGTAAAAACGGTGTTAGAGTGGCAATTGTTGTTTGCATAGGCCCACCAAAATATGAGAGGCATGGAGAGGAATAGCCTTGGCCTAAATACAAAGAGATCCTACCCCTGAAGTTTCCTGGCATAAGACCAGCTCTAGGCCTCAGGAAAGTTATCGTTCGCTCCAAGACATTGTCCGTAGCGCCAACACACTTATCACACAGTCTCTGTTGTTGGTCTCATGTTTCTGTATTAAAGATTCTGGAATCTGCATGTCCTACATTGAAGTCATGATGTGGAGTGCCTTCTCATTTCACCTCACCATGAAAGGGGAATGCAGGAAGCCCTGTCCTGTAAGCAGGTTGTTGTTGTTAAGTCTTCTCAGTGTTAAGGGAAGTCTCTTTTGAGCAGGACGATGTCTGAGCAGTGGTAGGGTCTTCCGTGGTAGAGGATTGCTTCCAGGTGATGTTATAGACAAACCTCACCATAAAGGGGCAATACAGCAAGCCCTGTCCAGTAAGCAGGTCATTGTTCTTGTTGTCTTCTCAGTGTTAAGGGATGTCTCTTTTGAGTAGATCGATGTCAGAGCAGCTGTAGGATCGTCCCTGGTACAGGAATGCCTCCGGGTGATGTTATATACAACCTTGGATGTTTTGTAAATGTCTTCTGTAGATCAAGGGGTAAATGGAGAATGCCCATTCTTCTGAGGCCTGTGCCAGGTCTTTATGTCAATGTTCAGGGTGTAAGGTCTCATTGCATTACAAGATTTGTGTGTTCCCATTTCTATTAGATAAGAACTTATTGGTATGTATAGTATTTTCCCATGTTAGTGTGCCTACGCAAACAAGATATAAAGCCACGTGGTGCTATCAGATATATGGGGGCATAAGAACATTTCCAACAAGACCCATGACTTGGTTCAAACATAAGTATTAAACTGAGGGATTCTTTCACACCAAATTCCATATTGAGTAGTTCACAAAGAGAAGATAAAAAACATGGGGGGGGATCATCACTGTATAAGAAAGTATTTAGCAAAAGTTATAGCTGTCAAAGAAAACACCCATAAAATGTTGAAAAGATATGTGTCCTTTTTATGCCTTTTAAAATAGTTGGGTGGGTGTTAACTCTAGGGCACCACTTTGGTCTGTGAATTAGGACTCAACAGTACTTAAGTTAGAAAGGGTAAAAAAGGAGTAATGATGATAGGAGTTAAAGAAGTTAAAGAGAAGTATGAACTTATGAAGGGTTATGCAAAAGGGCAGAGTACAAAATGGACATTCTGCATACATAAAAACATAATTCAATGATAGTGAGTACTATTAATGTTTCTTGTGAGAGTACTATTAATGATTATGGCTATTGCCCCCGCGCGATTTTGAAAGTGTAGACTGGACAGAGATTACCAGTGCCAGCCAAACCTCCTCCTGCTAGACTCCCGGCTCCCAGGAAGGAGAGATCCTTCAAGAAGCTGGGAGAACAGAAGTTCAGAGCCCCACCCAGACCCTCCCTAAGGAGCCGCATGGATAGTGGGGGAAGGCCTAGGGTACCTTCAAGCTCCACCAAGGGACCCAACTCACCGGCTTGCCCAGGCGTGTGGCCCGGGGAAGCCCTGGAGATCTGGAGCAAGGTGGCCGAGGGGTGCTGGGGTTACCCAAATCCCGCACCCCCCCTAGGCCTGGCCAAGCAGGCCTCCGGCATGGCGTGGGCCTACCAAACCTCCTCCTGCTAGACTCCCGGCTCCCAGGAAGGAGAGATCCTTCAAGAAGCTGGGAGAACAGAAGTCGAGTCTTTTTTTTTTTTTTTTTCATCTTTTATTGTTGTCCGGAGGTTTTCTTAATCTCATCTTGGAGCACTGATTCTAACTTCAGTTGCTGCTACTTTGCTTTCAGTGAGGCCTTTCAGTGAGTTCTTCATTTCACTTATCAAATTCTTTAGTTCTGCCATTTCTTCTATTTTTTTCCATTTCTGCTTTGAAATCCTCTTGTGTTTTATTGACTGTTCATTCCATTGTTTCTTTGAGCTCCTTGAACATCCTCAGTATTTCCTCTCTAACATTCTTATCAGATAGATAGCTGGTTATCAGATATATAGCTGATTACTACTGCTAGACTCCTCAGAGCTACCATCTTTGTTCAGTGAGGTTGGTGGGATTCTGTGCAGCTTTTCTATTTTACTTATTGATGGTCTGTGATTTTTATTTCTGGAATCCTACTGTGCTTCCTGCATGTTGTGGCTGAAGGGAATATTGCTCATCTGCTGATATGGCCTTACGCTTTTGGAGACCCAAAAGGTGCTCTCTTGCTCTAGAGAGACATGCTCTTGCCAGTCTCATGATTTCACAGGTGGTGCTGATAGAAGGAAATGGAGGTAGAAAAGAATGATGATAGTGTCTAGTGCCCTTGGCCAGGCAGCTTTACAATGACTAGATATTTCTTTGTGGTCACAGGCTCTCACACCTGGTGGAACCCTTTAAGTCTCTTAGACTTATCACTTATCACTCCTGGTGGTGTTCAGGAGACCATATGGGGTGCTGAGGATTGAACCTGGGTTGGCCAGGTCTAACCTATTGGATTATCTATTGCTTGTTTTTAAATGAATAGATTTCACTGCCCTTCTTGTTGTATTATTTATTTCTCTGGCCCATCTAAAACTTTTTAATAAATAGGGGCTGGAGTGGTAGCACAGTGGTAGGGCATTTGCCTTGCGTTGGGTGACCTAGGTCAGATGTAGGTTCGATACCCCAGCATCCCATATGGTTCCCCAAGCCAGGAGTGTTTTCTCAGTGCAGAAGCAGGAGTAATCCCTGAGCATCGCTGGATGTGCCCCCGCCCAAAAATACACTTTTGTTTTTCACACAGTCTCTGTTGTTGGTATCATGTTTCTGTATTAAAGATCCTGGAATCTGCATATCCTACATTGCAGTCAGGATGGTGCAGAGTGTCCCCTCGTTTCACCTCACAATTAAAGGCAATGCAGAGAATCCTGTCCTGTAAGCAGGTCGTTGTTATTGTCAAGTCTTCTTAGTGTTAAGGGAAGTCTCTTTTGAGCAGGTCGATGTCAGAGCATCGGTAGGGTCTTCCCTGGTAGAGGATTGCTTCCAGGTGTTGTTATAAAGAATCTTGGATGTTTCGTAGATAGCTTTCCTGGTTCTGGGGTGAATGGAGGATGCCCATTCTTCTGAGGCCTGTGCCAGGTCATTTTATCAATGTTCAGGGTGTAAGGTCCTATTGTACTATGAGATTTGTGTATTCCAATCTCTATTAGATAAGAACTTATTTGTATGTATAGTATTTTCCCATTTTAATGTGCCTATGCAAACAGGGAACAATGCCACGTGGCATTTACGGCGCATATGGGGGCCATAAGAACAAGTCCAACAATCCCCATGACATGGTTAGATCATAAGCATTAAACTGAGGGATTCTTCCACCAAAATTCCTTATTGAACAGCTCACAAAGAGAAGACAAGATAAAAAGTGGGTAGAATCGTCATGGTAAAAGAATATTTAGAAAGAGTTATAGCTGTTAAAGAAAATAAACTTAAAATATTCAAAAGACATATGTGTCTATTTTATGTCTTTTGAAACAGTTGGGGGTTGTTAAATCCAATGCACGACTTTGGTGTGTGATTTGAACTGTGTAGTACTGAAGTTAAAAAGGGTAAATGTGGGGTACTGATGGTTGGGGGTGAGAGAGTTAAGGAGTAATAATGAGCTTTGTAGGGGTGTGTGAAAGGGTAGATTATGTTAGGGCAAGAGGTCGGTCTTGGTGCCTAACGAATTAAAAAATTGAGGGTAAGAGAGTTAATTAAGGGGAAGATAACGAGTCCGGATTAGGTGATGAGGGAGTAGAAGGGGCTCTGGTGTGGAGGAGGGGAAATATATCAGAGGGGCTATATATATTATATAGATGAATTGTTTATGGATTAGGCTTGGCAGTCAGAGAGGATCACTGTATAGGAAATCACCTCTACATAAACACTGATTTTAGAGACCTATTTGAAAATTACCCTTCAAATCTAGGGAATTCAATTTTTTTCTAGAAACAGTCGAGAATTAAGAATATTTTTGGGGGCCCGGAGAGATAGTACAGCGGCGTTTGCCTTGCAAGCAGCCAATCCAGGACCAAAGGTGGTTGGTTCGAATCCCGGTGTCCCATATGGTCCCCCGTGCCTGCCAGGAGCTATTTCTGAGCAGACAGGCAGGAGTAACCCCTGAGCACCACCGGTGTGACCCAAAAAAACCAAAAAAAAAAAAAAAAAGAATATTTTTGGGTGTTGTTAAAAAGCATGCACCTGCACGCTTTTTTTTTTTTTTTTTTTTTTTTTTTTTTGGTTTTTGGGCCACACCCGGTAACGCTCAGGGGTTACTCCTGGCTATGCGCTCAGAAGTCGCTCCTGGCTTGGGGGACCATATGGGACGCCGGGGGATCGAACCGCGGTCCGTCTCCTAGGCTAGCGCAGGTAAGGCAGGCACCTTACCTCCAGCGCCACCGCCCGGCCCCACCTGCACGCTTTTGAAAATGAATACTAGGAAGAAAAGAACTCCTGAATGGGAGGAATTCCTGAATGGGGTCCAGTTGCATAGGGGAGGAATTTCTCTTCCCCCCCTCCCCCCCAGGGTCCAATTGACCAGGCGTGGCCCTGAAGACCACTCTGGTGTGGGGGGGAATCTCAGTCCCCTGGACTAAGTGGTCAGCTCAGGGGGCCTATGGCTAGCTGTCCTGCCCAGAGCCCTCAATATACCAGCTGAAGAGAATCAGAAGAACTGGCATGTGGAATCTTCTGGGTGCAGCCCCTGCCTCTGTAGTTTGTGGATGCATACAAACGCCATGCTGGCAGAACCTCCCGACTCCCTGGAAGGAAGGAGATCCTTTCCTAGCTAGAAGGCGGAAGGTCAGAGCCCCCACCCCAGCCCTGGAGGGAAATGGGGAAAGCCTAGGAAAACCAACAAACTCCTCCAAAGGACCCACCTCGCTGGCTTGCCCAGCCATGTGGCTGGGAAAAGCCTTGGAGTTCCGGAGGAAGGAGGTAGAGGGGTGTTGGGGTGACCCATGTCCTAGGCCTGGTTAAAGAGGCCTTTGGCATGGCGGAGGGCTGCCAAACCCTATTTCTTATTTAAATGAGGCACTTGTGTTTTGAATTTTTATGTAAGTTTTATTTTTACTGTCCCATGATAAATAATAATAGTTTCTTTTAAAAAATCTCATTAGAAAAATAGATTAAAATGGGCCAGAGACATAGCATGAAGGTAAGGCATTTGCCTTGCATGTTCGAACCCCGGCAATCCCATATGGTCCCCCGAGCCTGCCAGGAGCAATTTCTGAGCATAGAGCAAGGAGTAACCCCTGAGCGCTACTGGGTGTGACCTAAAAACCAAAAAAAAAAAAAAAAAAAAAAAAAAGAAAATTGATTAAAGTAGCAAAGTTGGATCACCTGGGAGCTCAATTTACAGTTTTTTGAGGAATCTCCATATTGTTTTTCAGAAAGGCTGGACTAGACAGAATTCCGCCTAGCAGTAAATGAGTTCCTTTCTCTCTGCATTCATGCTACCACTAGTTTTTCTTGTTCTTTGTGATGTGTGCCAGTTTCTGTGCCATGAGATAGTACCTCATTGTTCTTTTGATTTGCATCTTCTTTTTTTTTTTTTTTTTGGTTTGTTTTGGTTTGGTTTTTGAGCCACACCCGGCGGTGCTCAGGGGTTACTCCTAGATGTCTGCTCAGAAATAGCTCCTGGCAGGCACGGGGGACCATATGGGACACCCGGATTCGAACCAACCACCTTTGGTCCTGGATCGGCTGCTTGCAAGGCAAACGCCGCTGTGCTATCTCTCCGGGCCCTGATTTGCATCTTCTTGATGATTAGTGATGTGAAGCATTTTTTTTCATATGCCTGTTGGCCATCTGTTTTTATTCTTTGAGGAAGTGTCTGTTCATTTCTTCTCCCCAGTTTTTGATGGGGTAAGATGACTTTTTCTTGTTAAGTTCTATCAGTACTCTAGGAACACAAAAACACAATATAAAAATGCCCTCTGCATACCTATATTCATTGCAACTCTACTTACAGTAGCCAGAATCTGGAAATAACTCAGATTCTCAACAATATGATGAGTGGCTAAAGAAACTGTGGTACATATATACAATGGAATACTATGTAGCTGTCAGGAAAAATAAAGTCATGAAATTTTTCTGTACATGGATGGACATGGAACCTATTATGCTGAGTAAAATAAGTCAGAAGGAGAGAGGGATTCTCTCTCATTCACCTGTGGGATTTAAGAAAAATAAAGTATGTATGATAATAATACCAGCAGACAATAGAGACGAAGGGTGGAAGGACCAGCCCATGATATGAAACTTACTACAGTGTGCTGAGTGCAGTTAGAGAAATAACTACACCAACAACTATCATGATAATGATAGTGAGTGAGATAAATAGAATGCTTGTCTTGAATGCCTGTCTGAAACCCAACTATAAATATGTTTGTAGTCTTGGTGCTTAAATAAGTATATTAAGAAAAATAGTGAAGTGTTGATTGCTAAGTAATATTTCATTGAAATGTAATTTAGACAGTAAAAAATGCACAAGTTGGAACTATTCAGTCTGCTGCATTGCCAGATGTGAATGTGTGTGGAAACTATCACTGAGAATAAGAAGCAGGATGTGAGCAGCCCTGCACTATCTGTGGGCAGCCTCCCTGCCAGGGACAACCTCTGCCTAGCCCCAAGAGTCACTTTTTCCAAGAGTTCTAGAGAAAACCACAGACTGATTTTTTATGCAAGTGCGTGTTTATAGACTACTTAGAGAATATTTATACATGTGTATATTTATAGATTACATAGAATATATCTTAAATTTAGTTTGTGTAATATTGTTCAGCATAATGTGTAAGAATCATCTATTTGATAAAACATGCAGTTATATTTCATTAATCACTGCATGGTGGATTGGTATTTGACTATAACACTATTTTTTTTTGTCTTATTGATATATTTGTTATTGTTTGGGCTATACCTGGCAGTGTTCAGGGAAATAATATGTGGTGCTGGGAATGGAATCCAGGTTGGCTACATGCAAAACAATCGTTCAACCTACTTTATTATAACAAGTCTTTGCTGTATATATTCTGATGATTTACCTTTTACCAAGTGCCTTGGAGGAGAAATGTTCAGATATTTAATGAATTTTTAAAACTTCGGGTACAAAACATACTTGTATATAATGATACTTCAGGGTATAAAATATTTTAAGGTTTTTTGAGGGGGACTGGGGGCCACACCTGATGGTTCTGAAGGGTTAATCATGGCTCTGCACTCAGGGATTACTCATGGTGGTACCTGGGAACCATATGAGATGCTAGGGATTGAACCCCAGTCAGCCATATGCAAGGCAAATGCTATGCCCTCTGTACTATCTTTTTGGACCCTATATTTTCTTTTTCTTTTTTTCTTTTTTAATTGATATATTTAAGCACTGTGGTTACAGAATTATTCATTGTTGGGTTTCATCATGCAATGTACACCATCCTCCACCATCTTTTCTTCACCAATGTTTCCTATTTTCCTCACTGCCCAAACTCTCCCCCCCCCCCTTTCTCCTTCCTTTTTGACATTATGATTTGCACTATTGTTAACAGAGAGTTGCCTTGTTTATTAGTTTCTCCACTTTTAGCACCAAGTTCTTGTTCAGAGCATTGTCCTAGTATCATTGTCCTAGTAGACGCTTCTCTACTCTAGCTACACTCAGTGCTCTTTCTACTCTGAGCTGGACCTCCTGACCTTTGTCTCTATTGTCTCTGGGTATTACTACCATACTATCTCTTTTTTTTTCTCATATGCTACAAATGAGTGAGATTTTCTATGTCTATCCCTTTCCCTCTATACCCTATATTTTAAAATATTAAATATAGTTATCATGTCAGGATCCCTATGTCTGTTGTCTTCAGTTATTTATTTGGTAGTGCGGTAGGTATTTTTTTTCTTTCACATGTGGCAGTGCTCAGGTGTTACTCCTGGCTTTGTACTCAAAAATCGCTGCTGGCAGGCTCGGGGACCATATGAGATGCTGGGGATTGAATCCAGGTCCATCCTGGGTTGGCAGTGTGCAAGGCAAATGCCCTGCCACTGTGCTATACTCCCGCCCAGGTATTGTTTCTTGACTATGCCATACTGCTTGATGTTTTGATGTTTTTTGAACATGGTCATTAAAGGAAGAAAAGTCAGTCTAGCAGAGAAACAGCACATAAGGTACTACGATGTGATGAGGACTTTAGAATTAACAATTGACTTCTTATAGTGACTTAGGAGTGGCTTAGAATAGTTAAATAACTAGGAAGACCATTTATGTGGCCTATATTTATTCATGTTTCAAAAAAGACTTTGTTTTCCAGCTTATTAGCATAGAGTGACTTTTATACTCAAAAAATCTATCTGCAGGGGTCAGAGTGATAGTACAGTGGTAAGGCGTTTGCCATGCATGTGGCCAACACAGGACAAACCCTGGTTCCAATCTTGGCATCCCATATGATCCCCTGAGCCTGACAGGAGTGACTTTTGAGTGCAGATCCAGAAGTAACCCCTGAGCACAGCTGGGCGTGACCCAAAACCCCCCAAAAATTCCATGTGCAGGAAGAAGTATGTTTTATATTGTATCTCATAACATATATACATTATATACATGTTTACATGCCAATATATTTATGTATTATAAAAAGTTTTGCATGAAATACATTATGTTTTCCAATTTTTTGATATATTTAAGAATTATAAGTCTTTGTTTACAATTGATTTTGTGTTCTAGTATTGAGATTTTTAGTTTAGAAATGTTCTAAAACAGTATGATTGCACATAATAATATTCCATAACTGCAAACCATCTCACATTCTCCATAATTGGTAGTATGCACAACTTCATATTTATTCTCCAGTGAAAATCAGTATTAAGATATTTATTTGAAAGCTTCATAACGAAGTTAGATAGTGAAGTTAAAGAATGTCACAGTTTTGAGCTATTGAAGAAAGTTTTTTAATATTTGATAAACTTAGACCTTGAAATAATAATCACAGTTAATAGTTAAAATATAGTTTTTCATTTTTTAAGATATGTACTTTTACTTCCCTTAAAGTTAAAAGGGTGATGACAACATTCTGATGATTATATAATCTTGATTTATATTGTCAGTCACACAGAGAGAGGGGAAACAGATGCTTCTGTGAGGAAGAGCACTGTGTCCACACCCAAACAGAAAAAAACAAAACAAAACACATAAAGGCAGAAAGAGGACGAAACATTGGCTTATAGGTCCTCGTCATGTGATAGCTCACTTTGTTATCATAGTAACTATAAATTCTAAGTTAAAATTCCAGCCTGGTATGTGTGGATACTGAGGTCAGGCTGAGGAACTTGTTAGCAACATCAGACAGCTCATGGATAATGAAACCAGGACTTGGACCATGCCTAAAGATACACCTGGCAGTACTCAGGGGTTATTCCTGGCTCTATGCTTAGAAATCGCGCCTGGCAGGCTCGGGGACCATATAGAATGCTAGGAATCAAACCACTGTTGTCCTGGGTTGGCCAAATGCAAGGTACATGCCCTACCACTGTGCTCCCTCTCCAGCACAACGGGACTTTTCTTGCTGGTGCAAAATGCCCACAACTCAGCTTAAAATTTGGTACTCATGAATTATCTAGAATGTGGCTGGGAAAAGATGTCTGGGTCTTGGCTGACACTATGCCTAACAATAGTTGTGATACAATCCTGTGTTGTTTAGTGTCAAAGACTCATTCTGAAAAGAGCCTTGTTAGGTGGTCTTTGTTGTGTATACAGCAGGAAGTATATTTTCATGAACCTCTATGCATAGCTTAGTACATGTGTGTATACAATGGCTATTGGTACTTTTTTCTAATGAGTGGCCCATCGTTGCCTAAGAGATCCTTCAGTGACACTGGAGTGCACATTTATTTGGAGATTCAGTATAACAGAACTTTTTTTGCTCTTTGTGATGGGGACTGGACTGGACTGTTGAAATCTGAGCTAGTTTTTGAATGCTGAGCAGGAACGCTAAATTATTAAGTCAATTTTATTTTAGTTGTTGAAGTGGCAGATGTGAAGCGGTGAAAAGGAATGTTGTTTCTGGAGAGCTAAGGGAATTATTGTTCTAAGAAAGTGGGAGCAGAGCAAAACCGTGGATTAAGCTATAAACTAGTACTCACAGCACAAGTGATACCGTATTCTTGGAAGATCTGAAAAGCATGGGGACTGACTGGAAATTAGATCCATGACTCCTCACTCCAGAATTGCAGTTTTTTAAAAATTAGATTTGGGGTAGGTTCAGGAAACCTACATTGTAGGGGTGTGGGGAAGTCTGACAGATAATTTTTATGGTGAGCAAGGTATGGGCATCTTTGTAAAAATGTTATATAAATGTGTTTTAATATACTTTGTGGAAAAAGAGCTGTTTATAACTACATGTTGTTCTTTTTCTCATGTACATTCCTATATCTTTGTTAATATTAACAGTTTTTACTTGGCAATCTTAGTTACAAAGCAACATAAAGAATAGTCAGGCTGATGCATCATCAAAGTCCAGACCTGGTTATGTACACTGCTATGAGATTAAGGACAGGTAATAAACTTGCACAGATGGTCAAATGTGAAACAATGTGTTCAGAATTTCCTTTTCCTTATTTCTTCTCAGACTTTTAGGCAATAGCGCATAATACTGTTTCTCTCTCTAAGCCCATTTTTTCCCCCTCAGAGATACTTTATTTTGATTAAATAAAGGAGATGAAGGTAGACTATAATGGCCTTAAACATGTTTCAGTTATTTGTCATTATATATATATATATTTTATAATTGCCCCTTTGGATTATATTTCTTTTTTATTTGTTTGTTTAGTTTTGTTTTGTTTTTGGGTCACACCCAGTGGTGCTCAGGGGTTACTCCTGGTTCTTTGCTCAGAAGTCACTCCTGGCAGGACCATATGGGATGCCAGGATTTGAACCAGGGTCTGTCCCAGGTTGGCCACATGCAAGGCAAACAGCTTACCGCTGTGCTATCTCTCTGCTCCCCTGGATTATATTTCTTTAAAAAAACACCTTTCAGGACTGGGAATATAGGATAGAGAGTGAGCAAGACACTTGCCTTGTACACAGCTGACCCAGATTTGATCCCCAGTACTACCTATGATCCTCTAAGCACTGCTAGAAGCGATCTTGAGCACAGAGTCAAAGCCAGGAGTCAATGTTGAGCAATATTGGGTGTGGCTCTAGAACCAAAAGTTTAAACAAATAAATAAAAGAGAAAGAAAGTACATGTCAGAGATGCAGCAAACATGCTTTCCCCTTAGAAATGAAAAAGCTGGGGCCTGAGCAGTGACACAGCGGTAGGGCATCTGTCTTGCATGCGCTAACCTAGGACGGATCGTGATTCCATCCCCCATCGTCCCATATGGTCCCCCACACCAGGAGTGATTTCTGAGTGCATAGCCAATAATAACCTCTGAGTGTCACTGGGTGTGGCCCCCAAAAACAACAAAAAAATGAGAAAGCTGTCTGCATACTGGAGTCAAATCATTCCCTGGTGTCAAAGACAAATTCTGAGTGTACTTTCAAATTCTCCCCTTTTATTTTGTGGGGATCAAGCAAGGGATCATCCTTGGCTTCCCACATGCAAAGCATGCTCTCAGCCCACAGAAATTATTTCACTGACTATAGAGAAAAGTAGTACACACAGATGTTTTAATAGTCCCTAGCACTAAGATTATTTTATCTTGTGAATTGAATGATTAGTTTAATTTCAAAAATTCTATATTTAGAGATTATATTCGATCATTTTTATTTTTTGAGAAGTAGACCTTCTGAATTTGCTTATGACAGTATCACAAGGGACAGAAACAAAACCACTTGTACTGAAGATGTATTATAGATATAAGTTAATAAAGAACTGCATGTGAATTGTGATATGATTTTTTTGTGCAATAGTATAAATTAGGAAAAATACTGTTAGTCTAAAAAGAGTGAGCCAGTTATCTGATTTCTTTGAGACAGTTCATTGTATTCCTCATCATTGTTTGACCGATTTCTATAACTTGTGATGTCTCCAGCTAAACTAGACTTCAAATTCTATAGGAAATAGTTCTCACCAGAAATTCAAGGCATTTAAAAAAAGAAAATCTAGTTTGCCTTTACAGCCTCTTAATTTCTTCTTGTCTTTCTTTCTTTCTTTCTTTCTTTCTTTCTTTCTTTCTTTCTTTCTTTCTTTCTTTCTTTCTTTCTTTCTTTCTTTCTTTCTTTCTTTCTTTCTTTCTTTCTTTCTTTCTTTCTTTCTTTCTTTCTTTCTTTCTTTCTTTCTTTCTTTCTTTCTTTCTTTCTTTCTTTCTTTCTTTCTTTCTTTCTTTCTTTCTTTCTTTCTTTCTTTCTTTCTTTCTTTCTTTCTTTCTTTCTTTCTTTCTTTCTTTCTTTCTTTGTTTCTTTCTTTGTTTCTTCTCTTTCTTTCTTTCTCTCTTTCTTCTTTTTCTCTTTTCTCTCTTTCTCTCTTTTTCTCTCTTTCTCTCTCTCTCTTTCTTTCTTTCTTTCTTTCTTTCTTTCTTTCTTTCTTTCTTTCTTTCTTTCTTTCTTTCTTTCTTTCTTTCTTTCTTTCTTTCTTTCTTTCTTTCTTTCTTTCTTTCTTTCTTTCTTTCTTTCTTTCTTTCTTTCTTTCTTTCTTTCCTTCTTCCTTCCTTCCTTCCTTCCTTCCTTCCTTCCTTCCTTCCTTCCTTCCTTCCTTCCTTCCTTCCTTCCTTCCTTCCTTCCTTCCTTCCTTCCTTCCTTCCTTCCTTCCTTCCTTCCTTCCTTCCTTCCTTCCTTCCTTCCTTCCTTCCTTCCTTCCTTCCTTCCTTCCTTCCTTCCTTCCTTCCTTCCTTCCTTCCTTCCTTTCGCTATACCCAGACATGCTAAGGGGTTATTCCTGGCACTGCACTTATGAATTACACCTTTGCTTACTGTATGGGATATGTGGGATGAAACCCATGTCAGTCACATCCAAGACAAGCTCTCTACCTGACGTGCTATCTATCCAGCCTTGTGTTTTCTTTTATATGTTGACAATTTTCTTTATTTCTTCTTCTTTTCTCTTATTCATGTTTTATGCCAAGTAAGAATACTTTTAGCTTTATTTCTGCATCTGGTTTTATGCATTGCATATGAAATACTTCAGATTGAGTCAGCCTTCATTTTCTGCCTTTTATTCTTTTACATACCCTTTAAGTAAGGATGCACTCAGCTGTTTAAAAACTTAAAATAGTTATTTTGTGAGGTCATGCCAACACCATTGACAATGAATGACTCTACATCTGTGTTATTTTCAAAAAGAAAAGCTAAGAAGGAGTTAGATATTAAAAAGTATCAGAAAAATTCTGAAGTTGAAATCATGTTTTTTGGAATAAATGAAGTTCTTATTTTTTGCAAACAATTCTTTAATTAAAGAAAATTTCCTTATTTTGAATCTTTACATATTATGAGAAACTCTCAATTTAATTGATATGTGTTACTAAGAAACTACTATTGCTACTACTACTACTATTACTTATTATTATCTTTATTTCTTATTACTACTAAAAAATCTATCTGTTTCTTTTCTTAACTTTGAAAGGACCTAAGACAAACTTATCTATACCTATAGAGATTACCCAGGGAATCTGTGAAAGGGGATAAAGAAATTTAAAGTGTCAATCAAGAATCCTAGGGATGTAGGCTCACTATGCTGGAAATTTTAGTAAGCAAATTCCTTACAACTTCCCATAAAAAGAATCAGGAGAGTTCATTGAAAGGTTAAGAATCTTGCCTCACATGTAGCCCATCCTAATTTGATTCCTGGTATCACATAGCATCTTCTGAGCAATGCCAGAAGTAACCCCTGAACACAAAGCCAGTAGTAGCTCCTGAGCGCTACTATTGGGTATGGTCAACCTCCCACTTCCTCCTCCCAGAAGGAACCATGTGAGTCATTAGCTTGTGGAGACAGTGAAAGATCCATGTATAAGATGATTAGAAAAAACAATAAAGCAGCGTGATGGGAAAACAGTAACAGCAAAGACAATATGCAGTTAATAGGGAGTAAAATTAGCAAAAACAAAGAGCATGGGCTGAAAAATTTTCTCTTGGAGCACACAG
Source organism: Suncus etruscus (assembly GCF_024139225.1). Classification (NCBI taxonomy): domain Eukaryota; kingdom Metazoa; phylum Chordata; class Mammalia; order Eulipotyphla; family Soricidae; genus Suncus; species Suncus etruscus. The sequence continues at coordinate 148,910,276 of NC_064852.1, read as the reverse complement.
AAGTGAAGAAAAATGACATAGGGAAACTATTGAATTTAATGGGTGTTTTAATGATGCTGGAGACTTTGATATTGGACATACACATAAAAACAGGAAAAAATTTGGATTCCTGATTTCTTGCATGAGGCTGCTGAGGAAGAATTCAGCAGACTTAATGTCATCAAGGGTCACCAGCAAGGTAGGCTGTCTCTGCCTGCGGCCCCCCCAATCCCGACCCGCGGGAGAGACTGGAGACCACAACAGTTATTCTCAAGTCACAAAGAGGATTCCGGCCTGAAAGAAAAGAGGGATTGGGAAGACAAGGAGACTCAAGGCAAAAAGTTCCGATCAAGAGTCCGTTTATTCTGGGAGGGGGCTAGCCTTTTATAGTCAGGCCAAACAAAGAGAAAGGGGCAAGGAATTCTTGGAATAATTGTAACTTTCCATAGGCACATCTTGTTTTTTCAAAATTAGCAAGGCTGTACATCATGAGGTTGGCATTCATCAATCATGAGGCCCAAGTTGTTAGAGCAACAAAGTATAAGATCTAATCTTTGCCCAGGCCCACCAGCCTCTATCTTTATGGGAACATCTTGGTGCCTGTGGTCGACTCCCCTAGCTCTGAGGTATGCAGCGACTCCCCTTTTCTTTAGGTCCAAGGGCAAAGGCCACATCTTTTTTTTTTTCTTCTTCTTTTTGGGCCACACCGGGCATTGCTCAGGGGTTACTCCTGGCTGTCTGCTCAGAAATAGCTCCTGGCAGGCACGGGGGACCATATGGGACACTGGGATTCGAACCAACCACCTTTGGTCCTGGATCGGCTGCTTGCAAGGCAAACACCGCTGTGCTATTTCTCCAGGCCCCATAAAAGGCCACATCTTGCTAGCTGCTCAGGCTAGCAGCTTCTGCTAATTGTCACGTAGGCACTTTTGCTCAGACTTTCAGAGACTCCATTTTGATTTTAGAATAAAGGGCTTTTAGTTATGCCAAATAGTCTCCAACATCTGCCCACAAGGTTTGTGTGAGACACCTGATGTGGGCTTATAAAGGGCATCTGCATTCTTCCATACTTGGCTTCCTGATTTCCTGCGTGAGGCTGCTGAGGAAGACCCCAGCGATCTTAATCTTGTCAAGGTTCAACAGCATGGTAGGCTGTCTCCACCTACAAGGGTGATCCCAAACTCCTGCTGTGGGCTTATAAAAGGCCTCTGCATTCCTCCATACTTGGTTTCCTGATTTTCTGTGTGAGGCTGCTGAGGAAGACCCCAGAAAACTTAATTTCATCAGGGCTCACCAGCAAGGTAGACTGTCTCCACTTAAAAAGTGTGGTGCTAGACTCCTGCTCTGCTGCACTTCACTGCCACATACATCTTCTAGCCAATGATTTCCACCATTATATGTAGAAAAAAACATACTTCAAGCCAGATAATGGGGAAACAACACAGGCCAACTACATGAATAGAGAAAGAAGATGGCAGCTCTGATGACCTGAGAAGAGCCAACCACCTAGTTAGCCTCTTAGATAAGGAGTTTAGAGAAGAATTATGGAGGCCATTAATAGAACTCAAAGAAAGCATAGATTGAGCTGACTAGACCACAAAGATAGAAATCAGAAAGTTCCAAACTGAAATAACAGGTTTGAAAAACTCAGTAGACGAAATGAAAACCTCAATGGAAAGCCTCTCTAACAGTAATAACAGCTGAGGACAGACTCAGTGAGCTGAAAGATGAGATGCATAACATCTCCATACAACAGTAGAGACTTGAAAAGAGCCTTAAAGCAAATGATCAGACAATGGAAAAATACTCAAAGAATGTGAACAGATAAAAATAGAAGTCTTTGATAAACTCAATGGAAACAACATAAAAATCACTGGAGTCCAAGAGATACAGAAAAAAAAAACCCAGGAGGAATCAACAGTCAAGGACATCATTGCAGAGAAATTCTCAGACCTAAATACTGCATGCAACCAAATTCTGCATTTCCAAAGAGTTCCAGCTAGAAGAGATCCAAAGAGAAGCACCCAAGACACATCCTACTCAGAATGATGAATCCCACAGATAGGAATAGACTACTGGCAGCAACAAGATTGAAAGGGTAATTTCATTCATGGGTGCATTCTTTTTTTTTTCCATGTTAACAGCTCTTTATTTAAAAAAATTTATTTAAAGAAAATGCATCACATAGTTGACATAACTGATAATAATACATTTGTTTCAAGATAAGGTAAAGCAAAGTTATTGAAAAAGTAGAAAGAAAAACTAAAAAAGAGGAAGACTCAAAAAAAGTAGCAATATATTTGCGAAAATTATTGTATCTACAATAAAGTCATGAATACAATAGCAGAAGGTTTAGTAAGCTCTTTAATTTTAAAATAAGAGATAAAGATACAATAAAATAGATGTGTGTGTGTGTGTGTGTGTGTGTGTGTGTGGCACTTGTTGTTGTTTGCAAAGGCACAGCAAAATATGGGGAAATAGAAAGGAAAAACCTTTAGTCTAAAAAACAAGGAGACCTTACCTATGAAATAACCTGGCATAAAACCAACCCCAGGCTCCAGGCATACTAAGTTTTCCAAGCCCAAAGTCTATCTCTGTGGTCCCATTAAAAGCTCTTCACAATCATGGTTATTGCTGTCAGGTTTCTGTAGTTAAAGATCCTGGTTTCTGTACAGAACCTGTGTCAAAAGGACATTAATTTTCAAAGGGTGATTTGATGTCAAATCAGTGAACTTTTCAATTTGTTTTACTAATTATTTTTAAATTCAAATATTTATGTATGCTGCTTATACTATTTAGCATTTTATTTATATTTTTTCTTTTTTCTTTTTTTGTTTTTTTTTGGATTACAGCTAGTGATGATCAGGAGTTACTCCTGGCCATGCTCTCAGAAATTGCTCTTGGCTCAGGGAGCCATCTGGATGCCGGAGGACAGAACCACGGTCTGTTGTAGGTCAAATGCGTGCAAGGCAAATGCCCTACTGCTGTGCCACCTCTCTGGCTCCTATTTATATTTTTCTTAATTTTAAAAATCAAGATCAAATTTCTTTTTTTTTTATTTAAACACCTTGATTACATACATGATTGTGTTTGGGTTTCAGTCATGTAAAGAATGCCACCCATCACCAGTGCAATATTCCCACCACCAATGTCCCAAGTCTCCCTCCTCCCCACCTAACCCCTGCCTGTACTCTAAACAGGCTCTCCATTTCCCTCATACATTCTCATTATTAGGAAAGTTCAGAATGTAGTTATTTCTCTAACTAAACTCATCACTCTTTGTGGTGAGCTTCCTGAGGTGAGCTGGAACTTCCAGCTCTTTTCTCTTTTGTGTCTGAAAGTTATTATTGCAAGAATGTCTTTCATTTTTCTTAAAACCCATAGATGAGTGAGACCATTCTGCATTTTTCTCTCTCTCTCTGACTTATTTTACTCAGCATAATAGATTCCGTGTACATCCATGTATAGGAAAATTTCATGACTTCATCTCTCCTGACAGCTGCATAATATTCCATTGTGTATATGTACCACAGTTTCTTTAGCCATTCGTCTGTTGAAGGGCATCTTGGTTGTTTCCAGAGTCTTGCTATGGTAAAAAGTGCTGCAATGAATATGGGTGTAAGGAAGGGGTTTTTGTACTGTATTTTTGTGTTCTTAGGGTATATTCCTAGGAGTGGTATAGCTGGATCATATGGGAGCTCGATTTCAAGTTTTTGGAGGAATCTCCATATCGCTTTCCATAAAGGTTGAACTAGACGGCATTCCCACCAGCAGTGGATAAGAGTTCCTTTCTCTCCACATCCCCGCCAACACTGTTTATTCTCATTCTTTGTGATGTGTGCCATTCTCTGTGGTGTGAGGTGGTATCTCATCGTTGTTTTGATTTGTATCTCCCTGATGATTAGTGATGTGGAGCACTTTTTCATGTGTCTTTTGGCCATTTGTATTTCTTTTTTGTCAAAGTGTCTCTTCATTTCTTCTCCCCATTTTTTGATGGGATTAGATGTTTTTTTTCTTGTAAAGTTCTGTCAGTGCCTTGTATATTTTGGAGATTAGCCCCTTATCTGATGGGTATTGGGTGAATAGTTTCTCCCACTCAGTGGGTGGCTCTTGTATCCTGGGCACTATTTCCTTTGAGGTGCAGAAGCTTCTCAGCTTAATATATTCCCATCTGTTAATCTCTGCTTTCACTTGCTTGGAGAGTGCAGTTTCCTCCTTGAAGATGCCTGTAATGTCCTGGAGTGTCTTGCCTATGTGCTGTTCTATATATCTTATGGTTTTGGGGCTGATATCGAGGTCTTTAATCCATTTAGATTTTACCTTCGTACATGATGATAGCTGGGGGTCTAAGTTCAATTTTTTGCAAGCAGCTATCCAATTGTGCCAACACCACTTGTTGAAGAGGCTTTCCTTGCTCCATTTAGGATTTCTTGCTCCTTTATCAAAAATTAGGTGATTGTATGTCCGGGGAACATTTTCTGAGTATTCAAGCCTATTCCACTGATCGGAGGGCTTGTCCTTATTCCAATACCATGCTGTTTTGATAACTATTGCTTTGTAGTACAGTTTAAAGTTGGGGAAAGTAATTCCTCCCATATTCTTTTTCCCAATGATTGCTTTGGCTATTCGAGGGTGTTTATTGTTCCAAATGAATTTCAAAAGTGTCTGATCCACTTCTTTGAAGAATGTCAAGGGTATCTTTAGAGGGATAGCATTAAATCTGTATAATGCCTTGGGGAGTATTGCCATTTTGATGATGTTAATCCTGCCAATCCACGAGCAGGGTATGCATTTCCATTTCCGCGTGTCCTCTCTTATTTCTTGGAGCAGAGTTTTATAGTTTTCTCTGTATAGGTCCTTCACATTTTTAGTCAAGTTGATTCCAAGATATTTGAGTTTGTGTGGCACTATTGTGAATGGGGTTGTTTTCTTAATGTCCATTTCTTCCTTATTACTGTTGGTGTAGAGAAAGGCCATTGATTTTTGTGTGTTAATTTTGTAGCCTGCCACCTTGCTATATGAGTCTATTGTTTCTAGAAGCTTTTTGGTAGAGTCTTTAGGGTTTTCTAAGTAGAGTGTCATGTCATCTGCAAACAGTGAGAGCTTGACTTCTTCCTTTCCTATCTGGATTCCCTTGATATCTTTCTCTTGCCTAATCGCTATAGCAAGTACTTCCAGTGCTATGTTGAATAGGAGTGGTGAGAGAGGACAGCCTTGTCTTGTACCAGAATTTAGAGGGAAGGCTTTTAGTTTTTCTCCGTTGAGGATAATATTTGCCGTTGGCTTGTGGTAGATGGCTTCAACTAGATTGAGAAAGGTTCCTTCCATTCCCATCTTGCTGAGAGTTTTGATCAAGAATGGGTGTTGGACCTTATCAAATGCTTTCTCTGCATCTATTGATATGATCATGTGGTTTTTATTTTTCTTGTTATTGATGTTGTGTATGATGTTGATAGATTTACGGATGTTAAACCAGCCTTGCATTCCTGGGATGAAACCTACTTGATCATAGTGGATGATCTTCTTAATGAGGCATTGAATCCTATTTGCCAGGATTTTGTTGAGGATCTTTGCATCTGCATTCATCAGTGATATTGGTCTGTAATTTTCTTTTTTTGTAGCATCTCTGTCTGGTTTAGGTATCAAGGTGATGTTGGCTTCATAAAAGCTATTTGGAAGTGTTTCCGTTTGTTCAATTTCATGAAAGAGTCTTGCCAGGATTGGTAGTAGTTCCTCTTGGAAAGTTTGAAAGAATTCATTAGTGAATCCATCTGGGCCTGGGCTTTTGTTTTTCGGCAGACCTTTGATTACCATTCTAATTTTATCAATGGTGATGGGGGTGTTTAGATATGCTACATCCTTTTCCTTCAACCGTGGAAGATTATAAGAGTCCAAGAATTTATCCATTTCTTCCAGGTTCTCATTTTTAGTGGCGTAGAGTTTCTCAAAGTAGTTTCTGATTACCCTTTGAATCTCTCTCATGTCAGTAGTGATCTCTCCTTTTTGATTCCTAATACGAGTTATCAAGTTTCTCTCTCTCTCTTTATTTGTTAGGTTTTCCAGTGGTCTATCAATCTTGTTTATTTTTTCAAAGAACCAACTTCTGCTTTCGTTGATCTTTCGGATTGTTTTTTGGGTTTCCACTTCATTGATTTCTGCTCTCAGCTTTGTTATTTCCTTCTGTCTTCCTATTTTTGGGTCCTTTTGTTGAGCATTTTCTAGTTCTATTAGCTGTGTCATTAGGCTACTCAGGTAAGCTCCTTCTTTCTTCCTGATGTGTGCTTGCAAAGCTATAAATTTTCCTCTCAGTACTGCTTTTGCTGTGTCCCATAAGTTCTGATAGTTTGTGTCTTGATTGTCATTTGTTTCCAGGAACCTTTTGATTTCCTCCTTGATTTCATCTCAGACCCACTGGTTATTGAGTATGAGGCTGTTTAACTTCCAGGTGTTAAGGTTTTTCTTCTGAGTCCCTTTGGAATTCACAAATAATTTCAGAGCCTTGTGGTCAGCAAAGGCAGTCTGCAAAATTTCTATCCTCTTGATCTTATGGAGGTATGTTTTATGTGCCAGCATGTAGTCTATCCTGGAGAATGTCCCATGTACATTGGAGAAGAATGTGTATCCAGGTTTCTGGGGGTGGAGTGTCCTATATATATCCACTAAGCCTCTTTCTTCCATTTCTCTCCTCAGGTCTAGTATATTCTTGTTGGGTTTCAGTCTGGTTGACCTATCCAGTGTTGACAAAGCCGTTTTAAAGTCCCCCACAATTATTGTGTTGTTATTTATATTATTTTTCAGATTTGTCAACAGTTGTATTAAATATTTTGCTGGCCCCTCATTCGGTGCATATATGTTTAGGAGAGTTATTTCTTCCTGCTCTACATACCCCTTGATTAATATAAAATGTCCATCTTTGTCCCTTACAACCTTCCTGAGTATAAAGTTTGCATTATCTGATATTAGTATGGCCACTCCAGCTTTTTTATGGGTGTTGTTTGCTTGGATAATTTTTCTCCAGCCTTTTATTTTGAGTCTATGTTTGTTCTGACTATTCAGGTGCGTTTCTTGTAGGCAGCAGAAGGTTGGATTGAGTTTTTTGATCCATTTAGCCACTCTGTGTCTCTTAACTGGTGCATTTAGTCCATTGACGTTGAGAGAAAGAATTGTCCTGGAATTTAATGCCATCTTTATATCGAAATTTGGTGTGTCTTTTGGTTAGTCTTGTTTTAAATTAGGTCTTTCAGTTTTTCTCTTAAGACTGGTTTTGTGTCTGTGAAGTTTCTGAGCTGTTTTTTGTCTGTGAAACCATGTATTCTTCCGTCAAACCGGAAAGTGAGTTTTGCTGGGTATAGTATTCTGGGTGAAGCATTCATTTCATTCAGTCTTGTCACAATATCCCACCACTGCTTTCTGGCATTGAGTGTTTCTGGTGACAGGTCTGCTGTAAATCTCAGGGAAGCTTGCTTGAATGTAATTTCCCCTTTTGATCTTGCTGTTTTCAGAATTCTGTCTCTATCTGTGGGATTTGTCATTGTGACTAGGATGTGTCTTGGGGTGTTTTTTCTGGGGTTTCCTTTGGTTGGTACTCTTCGAGCATGTAGGATTTGATCACCTATATTCTTTAGCTCTGGAAGTTTCTCTTTAATGATGTTTTTGACCATTGATTCTTCCTGGGAATTTTCTTCCTGGGTCTCTGGGACTCCAATGATTCTTAAGTTGTTTCTGTTGATCTTATCATAGACTTCTATTTTCATCTGTTCCCATTCTTTGACTAATTTTTTCCATTGTCTGCTCATTTGCTTTAAGTTTTTTGTCCAATCTCTCCTGCTGTATGGAATTGTTATGTATCTCATCTTCCACAGCACCAAGTCTATTCTCAGCTTCTGACATCCTGTCCCAGAGCTTATCCATTTTGTCATTCACTTCGTTTACTGACTTTTTCAGGCCTGTTAATTGATATGTTATTTCAGTTTGGAGTTTTGTGATTTCTGTCTTCATATTTTCTTGGTTCTTATTAGTGTTCTGTTCAACTCGATTCATGGTTTCTTTGAGTTCTTTGAACATATTCCATATTGCTAGTCTAAAGTCCTAATCTGAGAGGTTGATTAGTTGGTTGGCCATTATCTGGTCATCAGAATTGTCCTCTTCATTCTCTATGTCTGATGCTGGCCTGCGTTGTTTCCCCATTGTCACACTTGTATTTTGGGTTTTTCTACGTGTTGTGGTGGTATTCATTGGCTATATGGTGTAGGCAGCACACTTCTCTGGCTTCGCCCTTTCTGGATGGGCTGACTTGTCTCTAGGAAATGGGAGTCCTCCGTGGGTGAAGCCTCACACTGGATCAAATCTTAGGCCCAAGCATTCAACGGAGAAGACAGTCCGAGGAGGAATGCTTGCTTCTGTGTTATAGCTCAGTTCTTAGTGTGATTTTTTCTTCTTGTTATGATGGTGTTCTTTTCTTAGAAAGAGCGCACGGCCGCGTAGCGAAGCGGAGCAGCCGTGCTCTGCTGGAGCCTCTTTTGCCCCACTCCCAAGAGTTTCACGCAAGAGGACAGTAGAGAAACATTTACAAGGAGCACTCACAGTTGGGCTCCACTGGGCGGGCGCAGATTCGTGGCTTTTCCCTGCCTGATGTCCCAAACAGGGCAGCTGGCTTCTGCGAAAGCCCGCCGGTTTTCACGTTCTCCATAGGTGCATTCTTAAGATTTACAGTGGACCTGTCACAAGAAACCCTCAAGGCCAGAAGTCAGTGGTGAGATACAGTGACAAAACTCAAAAAATGAATGTTTCACCTAGCATATTGCAACCAGCCAGACACCATTTCAGGTGTGAAGAAAGTATATATAGCTTTACATAAAAACAACAGCTCAGAAACTTTATAGTCTCAAAACCAGCCTTAAAAGAAAAACTGAAAGGTCTACTTTAAGACAAGACAGACCAAAGGACAAACAAATCTCCTATATAAAGATGATGCTAAATCCCATGACAATTATCTCTCTCAATGTCAATGGACTAAATGCACCAATTAAGAGACAGAATGGCAAATGGATCAAAAAGCTGAACTCAACATTCTGTTGCATACAAGAAAAACATCTGAATAGTCAGAACAAACATTGACTCAAAATCAAAGGTTGGAGGAAAATTATCCAAACAAACAACTCCCTTACAAGAGCTGGAGTGGCCATTGGTATCTGATGATATAAACTTTAGACTCAGCAAAGTCATAAGGGACAAAGATGGACATTTCTTACTAATCAAGGGATAGTTACAACAGGAATAAATCACACTCCTAAACATAAGAGCACCCAATGAGGGACAAGCAAAATATTTAATAAAATTGTTGATAAACCTAAAAGAAGACATCAACAGCAACACATTAATAGTGGGAAACCTCACACTGCTCTGTCATTCCTTGTCAACCAGGCTAAAACACAACAAGAATATCCTAGCTGTGAAAAGAAAAATGGAATAAAGTGGCCTATTATGTATATATTCTCCAGGATAGACCACATGCTCACTTATAAAACATACTTCCATAAAATCAAGAGGATAGAAATTGTAAAGACAACCTTCTCAGATCATAGTGTACTGAAATTAGAAGTGAACTACAAACCAACACAGGAGTAAAACTTCAATACCTGGCAATTAAGCAACTCACTATTGAACAACCAGTGGGTTAGGGATGAAATCAAAAAGGAAATCAAAACATTCCTGGAAACAAATGCCAATGGAGACACAAATTTATCAGAATTTATAGGACACAGCAAAAGCAGTATTAAGGGAAAATTTATAGCTTTGCAAGCTAACATCAGGAAGAAAGGGCCTACATAAATAGCTTAACGGCACAGCTTATAAAATTATAAAATGATCAACAAAAGGAACCAAAAGTAGGTAGGCAGAAGGAAATAGCAAAGCTTAGAGTAGAAATTAATGAAGTGTAAATCCAAGAAACTATCTGAAGGATCAACAAAAAAGTTGTTTTTTTTTGACAAAATAAATAAGATAGATTAAGCCACTAGCAAAACTCACAAAAAGGAGTGAGAGAAACTTAATAAATCAGATTAGAAATGAACAGGGGGAGATCACTACAGATACTGCAGAGATTCAAAGGGTTATCAGAGACTACTTTGAGAAACACTATACACGAAACATGAGAACCTGGAAAAATTGATAAATTCTTGGACTCTTAGAATCTTCCATGGTTAAACCAGGATGATCCTGCATCATCACTACTGAGGAAATTAAAATGGTAATTAAAAGCCTTCCCAAAAACAAAAACCCAGGCCCAGATGGATTCACTTATAAATTTTTTCAAACCTTTCAAGAGAAACTACTACTAATCATTTTTCAGGCTCTTTCATGAAATTGAAAAAACAGGAACACTTCCAAATAGTTTGTATGAAGCATAGGTGGTATAGTGGTGAGCATAGCTGCCTTCCAAATAGTTTGTATGAAGCTAACTTCACCTTGACACTAAAACCAGACAGATGCTGTAAAAAAGAAAACTACAGAACAATATTCCTGATGAACATAGATACAAAGATTCTCAACAAAATCTTGGCAAATAGGATCCAGTGCCTCATTAAGAAGGTCATACATCATGTCCAAGTAAGTGTCATTTCAGGAATGCAAGGATGATTTAACATATATAAATCAATCAACATAAAACATCATATCAAGATAAAGAAAAATAAAGACCATATGATCATATAATAGATGCAGAGAAAGCTTTTGATAAGATCCAAGATTCTTGATAAAAACTCTCATAAAGATAGAAATGGAAAAAACTTTTCTCAGTATAGTTAAGGCCATCTACTACAAGACAATGGCTAATATTATTCTCAATGGAGATAAACTAGAAGCCTTTCCTCTAAAATCTGGCACAAGACAAAGCTGCCCTCTTTCATCACTCCTATTCAACATAGTGCTGGAAGTTCTTGCCTTAGGGATTAGGCAAGAAAAATATAACAAGGTCATCCAGATAAGAAATGAAGAAGTCAAGCTCTCACTGTTTGCACATGACATGACACTATATTTAGAAAACCCTAAAGACTCTACCAAAAAGCTTCTAGAATCAATAGATTCAAATAGCAAAGTGGCAGGCTACAAAATTAACATGCAAAAATCAATGGCCTACTTGTACACCAATAATGATAGAGAAGAAATGGACATTAATGAAACAATTCCATTCATACTAGTGTCATACAAACTCAGGTAAGTACCTTGGACTCAACTTAACTAAAGAGGTCAAAGAAAACTACAAAATTCTGCTTCAAGAAATACAAGAGGACACAAGGAAATGGAGACACATATTATGCTCATGGATAGGAAGGATTTACATCACTAAAATTGCAATACTCCCCAAAGCACTGTACATATTGTATGCAATTTGTCTAAGGACACCCATGACATTGTTCAAAGAAGTGGATCAAGCACTCCTGAAATTCATTTGGAACAAAAAACACCCACGAATAGCTAGAGAAACTCTTGGGAAAAGGAACTTGGGAGGCACCACTTTCCCCAATTTTAAATCACTCTATAAAGCAATAGTCATTAAAACAGCATAGAATTGAAATAAAGTGAGGCTGGCGTGATGGTACAAGCATTAAGGCGTTTGCCTTGCACGTAGCTGACCCAGGACAGACCGTGGTTCGATTCCCCAGTGTCCCATATGGTCCCCCAAACCAGAAACAACTTCTGAGTGCATAGCCAGGAGTAACTCCTGGGTTATTGGGTGTGGCCCAACAACAATCGCTGGGTGTGGCCCAACAACAACAAACAAGACAAAACAAAAAGAATTGGAAATAAGACAGACCCCTTATTAGTGGAATAGATGTGAGTATTCAAAGAATGTTTCCCAGACATCAATTAACTAATATTTGATAAAGGGGCAAGAAATGCAAAATGGAGCATGGAAAGCATCCTCAACAATATGTTGGAACATACGGTCAGCCACAGCCACTTGCAAAAAAGTGAACTCAGACCTCCATCTAACACCATGCACAAAGGTCAAATCCAAATGGATTAAAGACCTTGTTATCAGTCCTGAAACTATAAGGGATAGCAAAGAACATGTAGGTAAAACACTCCATGACATTGATATTAAAGGCATCTTCAAGGAGGAAACAGCACTCTCTAACAAGTGGAAGCAGAAATAAACAGATAGGATTATATTAAGCTGACAAATTTCTGCACCTCAAAGGATAAGTGCCTAGGATACAAAATCCACCCACAGAATGGGAAAAACTATTCATCCAATACCCATCAGATAAGGGGCTAATATCTCAGATATACAAGATACTGACAGAACTTAACAAGAAAATAATCTAACCTTATCCAAAAATGGGGAGAAGAAATAAACAGACAATTTTGCATAGAAGAAGACACATGAAAGTATGGTCTACATAACTAATCATCAGGGAGATGCAAATCAAAACAACTATGAGGTACTACCTCATGGCACAGAGGCTGGCACACATCATAAAGAACAAAAACAATAAGTGCTGGCCAGGATGTGGAGAGAAAAGAACTCTCATTCCCTGCTGGTGGGAAGGCCATTTAGTCCATTCTTTCTGAAAAACAATATGGAGATTCCTCAAAAACAAAAACAAAAAAACATAAAACTGGACTTGAACTCCCATTTGATCCAGCTCTACCTCTCCTAGAGATATACCCTAGGAACACAAAAACACAATACAAAAATGCCTTCCTCACACCTATTTTCATTGCAGCATTATTTACAATAGCCACTCTGGAAACCACTAAGATGCCCTTCAACAGAGGAATGGCTAAAGAAACTGTGGTACATATACACAATGGGATATTATGCAGCCATCAGGAGAGATGAAGTCATGACATTTTTCTTTACATGGATGTACATGGAATCTATTATGCTGAGTGAAATAAGTCAGAGGGAGAGAGATAAACACAGAATAGTCTCACTCATCTATGGGTTTTAAGGAAAAAAAAAACAACCCAAAGACATTATTGTAATAATGCCTGGAGACAACAGAGATGAGGGCTGAAAGGTCAGGTTCAAAGTGAGGCTCACCACAGAGAGTGGTGAATGTAGTTAGAGAGATGACTACACTATCATGACAATGTTAATCATTGAGAGAAGTAGAATGCCTGTCTCGAATACAAGCAGGGGTTAGGGAAGGAGGAAGATGGGGGCATTGGTGGGAATGTTGAACTGGTGAATGGGGGTGTTCTTTTTATGACTGAAACCCAACTACAATCATATATGTAATCATGGTGTTATATAAAGATTATTAATCTTTTTATATTAATTAATTTTATATTAATTAAAGAAAAATGGGAAAATATGACAATGGTAGCGAGTAAGAATAATAGAATGCCTGTCTCAAATACAGGCAGGGGGTGAGGGAGGAGGGAGTTGGGGGCATTGGTGGTAGACATGTTGCACTGGTGAAGGGGGTGTTCTTTTTTATAACTGAAACTCAACACAATCATATTTGTAATCCTGGTGTTATATAAAGACATTATTAAAAAGAAATAAAATAAGTGAAATAAAATAAAGTAGGAAATACAGTATTTTCTTTTTTTTGGTTTCTGTGTTTTGTTTTTTGTTTCTGTATCACACCCAACAGCACCTAGTCCTAGGGCTTACCTCAGGCTCTGTACTCAGGGATCACTTGCATGCTCAGGGGACCATATTTGGTTTAGGGCTCAATCAGTTTGGCTGACTGAAGTTTGGCTGATAAGCTCCTTGTCTGCTATACTATCTTTTTGCCTAAAATCATTTTTGTATATATCTTTTAAATATTTTTAACAAAAGCATTCAATGAGTATATCTTTGATTCATACATATGTCTGCATAGGGCCTGTAAAGCAGATTCATATCCTGTCTGCTGTCTGCTATCAGTAAAGTTTTATTGGGATGCAGTTGAGCTTATTTGTCTATTATCTTTGTTAGCTCTTGCATCCAATGGCAGAGTCGGTTGGGACCTTATACTTAGAAGGCCTAAAATATCTATTGTCTGTTTCTTTGTTAAAAAAAAAAAAGTTACTGACTTTTGATATACATCACTGGAAAGTAAATTTTATAGTGAAGTTTATATATTTAAGATATTTTCAGACCTTTCATTTTATTTGGCATTTAGTTCAGACAGCATGTTTTGGAATAGAAAGCAACAAAATCAAATGGGGTCCATAAATAGACTTGTGTGCCAATTTAGTATATAATCGCATCCCAAATCAGTGGAAAAGTGAACTATTTAATACTGCTGGAAAAATGGAGTTTATATGAAGAAAAGGAAAATTAATTTTTATAGCACATAATGTAAAATAAAAGTTAGATTGATTAGAAGCCTAAATGTGAGAGGTGAAATTGTGAAGCTGTTAGAAGAAATAAGACATTTTAAATCTGATTTAAGTGTTTTAAGGATTTCTTAGAGTTAGTTCCTTAAAGTACAAACTTAGATGGAAGACATAGATAAATTTGACTCTAAATAAGCTTAAAGATTTTTACTTAGTTAAAGGATACTATGTACAAAATTAAGTCTGTTTTCTGATTGGGGTATTTGGTATGCTAGACTTATAAAAGATTAATATAAGATTACAGGATTTCCTTCACATCAAGAAAAATTCAGGCAAGCCTATAGAATATTGGTAAGGGGTGGAGTGAGTAGGCAATCCATAAGCAGGTAGTCCAATTGACTGTATTTGATTAATGGGAAAGTTAACTAAAATGATATTAATTTATCTATCAAAATGGGAAAAAATTAAAAGTAATAGTATCAAAAATTAAAGAATCATAATTTCATAAGAAGGATAGAAACCTGCAACTTCTTCCCTGCTTGTAGATACACTGTTTTTGAAAGTTTAGTCAATATGTACCTAACATACTACCGTGAAAGATTTGTAATCCACTTTGGTCAAAATAAAAATTATTGGGGCCGGTGAGGTGGTGCTAGAGGTAAGCTGTCTGCCTTGCAAGCGCTAGCCAAGGAACGGACCACAGTTCGATCCCCCGGCGTCCCATATGGTCCCCCCAAGCCAGGGGCATTTTCTGAGCGCAAGCCAGGAGTAACCCCTGAGCATCAAATGGGTGTGCCCCCCCCAAAAAAAAATAAAAATTATTATTAAAAATATGTAGTGAACTGCAGTATATATACCTTGCAGATATGCCATAGAAAAAATCATATTGAGTTGATTTTATTGATTGTTGGGACAGAAATACTATATAGTAATGACTTATAAAGGTTCAATTTTTTTTAAGCGGGGAGCATTATTACATAGTCAAATAAAGATGAGAATTAGATGTAAACACTGTGTGGGTAGAAAGTTGGATTATGGAGCAACACTAAATTTGAATGTGTTCTAAACCACTTACTAGCTGTTGATCATGAGCAAGGAAACTTTTTCGCAAAAAAAAGGAATAATAGGATTTCTTTAACACACAGCAGACAACTTATGCCTCGGATACAATTTAGGTATTTATAATTTAATATGGAAATATACTGTTGAGTGACAACAAGAAGAAACAGAAAAACTATATGGCACATGCTATTTATGTAAATAAGACAGGCTAATTGTCTTGTGTATTTAGGAAAAGGAATTCATATTGGAGAAGGGAAAACATTTTCAATCAATAGGGCCTTTACAATGACAAGAAATTTATATATAGGTAGATAAAATTAAAGGCCACATATAAAGGACATAAATCAGAAGTGAACTCAGAAGACCAAGAGAATGGAGAGCAGGAAGGATTGCTGTTTTAAATTGACATTTCAGAAATGTGAAATAGAAAAATCTTTCTCTTATAACTGTTCAGGGAGGCCATTGATAAGCTTTCTGAGAATTTGGAATTAGACTAGATACTAACTGGAGAATGGCTGGAATGAGGGAGCAGAAAGTCCATTTTGGTTTTTTCTCAACCAACAGGCTCTTGTTGTCAGGGATTTGACTCCACATTCAGTGCTACTTATTGTAGGTTCTCATTTTATAGGACCAGAAAGAGAAATACACTCCGATTACCCCCAAATCATTCTTTATCTCTTTTTTTCTTCTTAGTAGAACCATTTAATCTCATCCTGCAGTTTGAGTAATGCAGCAATTTATGGGATTACCTCAGTCTTTATACATGAGGATTTAAATAGTTCTCATCCAGCATTCTGGAATACTTAATTACTAATTTGTTGCCTGCTGTGACTAGCCATCTCCCCATGTGTGAAACGGGACTTCCACTCTCTGTAAGCAGAATAGCTTTGTTCACTGAACTCACTTTGATTTCTGTTCTGGGCATCTGGTAACTTGCTGTATGCTCCGATGCCTCTCAGCTGAAAGAAAACATTCTTTCTCATCTTCTTCTTTCTGGCCCCCTTACTTCTTTTTCCCAACGGGGCTTAGCCCATTACCAAGTGGGATCGCAGAGATAATGTGTATCAGCAGGGATATGGTAGAAATGCTCAACACTTTTCACACATGGAAAGATCTAATGCAGGGAGAAGCTTTGAGACAGGTTTCATTCAGCCATTCACTTAAAATCACACCTATTCTGTGTTTTTTGACTTCCTTATATTAGCGCTTGTTTTATTTTTGTAGTTGAGTCTGCAAACTTGGTTGGAGTTCTCTAGGGGAAAAAGTGTATTCATACTTAAAATTTTACTTGAAATAACACACATTTTATAGAAAAAGTTGAATTGAAATAAGCTTCTTTGACTGTATTGGCATAAGGTGTGAAAAATAATGTTTTTGTGGTCAAGGGGATATAATTGAGGCACAGAATATGTCAAAGTCATCTTGTATAGAAGTGAACAAACTTTGGACCATTGGCCAAATATGGCTGCTTGCCTATTTTGATATAACCAGTGAAAAATAATTTTCATATTTTTAGGTGATTGAGAAAAAGCCTTTTAATGATAACATCTTGTAGTGGCAAAAATGGCATGAAGTTTAGTTCAGGTTTTGTACATATTTGTGCTTTGGGCTTCTTGTGTCTGTGCTTACATGTGTATATATATGTTTGTGTGTTTATCCATGTGAACTTGGTCTTTACGACCCATGGTCACTCCTCATGCTACTTTGTGACACCATGCAACAGGGATGTGCTGCTCAGACCTTGTTCTAGGGTTGCATCCCACAGTGATCTAGTACAAGTAATGTTTGATGGAAGAACATTTGTTATTCATTTACATATTGTTCATAATGACTTCCTAGTTCCTACTGTTGTGTCCTATGAAAGAAATATTTGCCTGCCATATCAACAAAACATTTTTTAACCCAAGGCAATAACTTTCCTCAATACTTTTCCTGCAAGTTTTATATTCATTATATTATTAATTATATATTATTATATTATATTATTTATTATATTTTATTCTGTAGTCCCTTGATTACAGTTGTAATCAATTGTGTGAATTTTTTAATGAGTTGTACATTATGAGTTCAATAATTTTACAACTGAAATAGATTTTAGTGACTTTTTTTATAAAATTTTTTTTGCCATCAAAACAATGAGATATTATCTCACACCACAGAGACTAACACACATTACAAAGAACAAGAACAAACCAGTAATGACATAGATGCATAAGAAAGGAAGTCTCATTTATTGCTGGTGGGAATTCTGACTGGTCCAGCTTTTTTGGAAAACAATATGGAGAGTCCTCAAAAAAATTGGAATTTGAGCTCCCACAGGATCCAACAATACCACTCCTAGGAATATGTCCTAAGAACATAAACACAATACAAAATGCATTTCATTTCTCACACTATATTCTTTGCAGTGTTATTACAATAGCCAGAATCTGGAAACAACTAAGATGCCCTTCAACAGATGAATGACTAAAGAAATGGTGGTACATCTACACAATGGAATACTATGCAACCAGTAGAAAAATTAAGTCATGAAGTTTGACTATACAAGGATGGACATGGAGATTATTATGTTGAATGGAATGAGCCAGAGGGAGAGGGATAGACATAGAATGGTCTCATTCATCTGTGGGATATAAGAAAAATAAGAGACAGTATGGTAATAATATCCAGAATTAATATAGATGAGGGTTGGGAGGACCAGTTCATGATATGAAGCCTGAGCCACTCTTGGCTTAGTGCTCTGGGGTCACTGCAGTGGTTCTCAAGGCCATCAGCTGGGCATCCACCCTGAGCCTCCTGCATGCAGGACACTTGCTTCAGCCCTTTGTGTTGGACTCAAGTCATTTTTAAAGATAGGAGTGACATTATGTGTAGCTCTAATTCTAAGCTGAATGAGTTACAGTTTTAAAACATACCATTATAGAAACTATAAAGTAAAAACCATAACCCTAATTTTTAGAGAACTAAAGAATATTGGTAGATTTGTATTGATGGTTTTAATATTTTGAAACATTCGATGGCCTGGGACCTGCTCAACCTTAATTAGGAGAGTACCCCTGCGGGCCTGCCCTTCCCTCTGTTGAGAATCTCTGGCTGAGGGCCTGGTTCAGGGAGCACACGGTGGGGGAGCATTGGCTCCCTGTGTATCCCATAAAATTGACTTGCTTAACTGTTTCCAAGAAATGCTGCAACTGATTTAGGGTGTCACTGAAAACATGTTGTAAATGATAGATGCATTTTTCAAATTCAAAGGCTAGAAATATATATTGTATTATCAGATCTTTAAATGACCTTATCACGAGACATACTGGTTGATACACTGGTAGGATGCATATGTCATACATAAAGCTCTGCCATAACCAGAAGATTCCTTTTTCTTTTTCTTTTCTTTTTTTTTTGGTTACATCCAGCCATGCTCAGGGGTTACTCAGGAATTACTCCCGACAGAGCAAGGGGAACCATATGAGATGCTGGAGATCAAACATAGGTTGGCTCTGTGCAAGGCAAAAGACCCACTGTCTGTTCTATCAGACTCCAGAAGAGTCTATTAAAAATTTATTTTGATTTGGGGCTACACATGGTAATGTCACGGGTTGCTTCTGACTGCACTCAGGAATAACTCCTGACAGTGCTCAGGGATAATATGTGATGCTGGGTATCAAGTCTAGGGAGACAGCTTGAAAGGCAAATATCCTACCTTTTGTACTATCTCTCTGGCCCCAGAAGATTCCACTTTTATTTTTTTATGTATTCTCCTTGTTGGATTGGATGCTTTCAGGTAGAGTGTGCCAGTGTGTGCTAGCTTATCATTTAAGCCTATCAGAAAACTGAATCTGTTTCTTCCCCATTTGCTCTGCAGAAAGCTTCATCAGCAGTTTGAGATGTACAAGGAACAGGTAAAGAAGATGGGCGAGGAGTCGCAGCAGCAGCAAGAGCAGAAGGGGGACGCCCCCACCTGCGGGATCTGCCACAAGACCAAGTTCGCGGATGGCTGCGGCCACAACTGTTCCTACTGCCAAACCAAGTTCTGTGCAAGGTGCGGAGGCCGAGTGTCCCTGCGTTCCAACAAGGTATGCGTGGCCAGGACAGGACAACCTGCAACTCCGCTAGTCGGGTGCAAGGGGAGGGAAATAAAGAAGACAGCGGAAATGATAGTTGATCAGCTGGCCCAAACCCTTCTCCACTGTCTTCTTCTTTCTAGATAGAACAAAAGGTTAGCTTTTTTTTTTATGTCTTCGATGATTTTTTATTTTTATTATTTTTTTATGGTGATTGGATCTTAGGCATTCAAAAGCAATGAGAATTTAGGGGTCAATTGTATTAACAGATCTTTAAATGAAAGCCCTCTAGTTTAGTTCTTGCTTCGGCAGCACATATACTAAATACAGAGAAGATTAGCATGGCCCTACGCAAGGAAGACACTCAAATCCGTGAAGTGTTCCATATTTTTCCCAAGTTTCCGTGACGTGTGAGATTTTCATTAGGTGTATTAGATTCATGTACCAACTGCTGATTAGTATTGCCCCTTTTAAAATTTTGGGGAGAGGTTTTTGTATGTCCATGGTTTGCCACGAATGACAGATAATGACACTACCCTTATATTTTTAAAACCAGTTGAAGACACCACTGATGAAATTTGATAAATAAACTTCAGGATTATAAAAAAAAAAGCCCTTTAGTTTAAAGGTGTATCAACTTTGGCATTCAGATAAAGTTTATTTTCTGGCGGGGGCACTCTCAGCGGTGCTTAGGGATTATTCCTGGCTCAAACACCACTCCTGGCTAGTCCAGGGGACATATGGGATGCCAAGTATTGAACTTGGGTCTGCTGAGTACAAGGTCAATGCCCTACTTACTATACGGTTGCCCCAGCCTCTCAAAGTTCATTTTTAATGTCATAATTGATAAGGCTTATGATGCAATTTTTCCATCACTTATCTATATAATTTGAGCAACTATGTAGATTTGCTCTTTTCTGGGACCCCAACCTCATTTTTTATCTTTTGAAAGAGATTCCAACTTTTATATTTTGTGTTTCACAACTTTATACTTTTTAGAGCTCCATTTCCTTTTAGTTTTGTTTTAACTTTAGTAATTAAGCACTAGGTTCTGAGATTTAAAGAAGCAATATTAATTAAATAAATTAAAGAAGCAATATAAATGATGCTACATTTAAATATATTATTCATCAATTTTAGGGAGTAAGTTAGTACCACCCAAAGAATGATTTGCTGAAATTAGCATTATCAGTGTTTATATGGAAAAGTCTTTCTTTGTAAATCTTGTAGCATAGGAACTGATGTCCTTTTATACATGATTTAGAAATTTATGAGAACTTTTTCCCGTGTTATTTTAGCTTTCCATTTTCTCAGGTTACCCTTTTCTCATTATTTTGTTCTGCCCAAGATGAATAGCTTTCCTTTATTTTGTCTACTCTTTCTTCCTGGCTTACCTGATTATTTTCTTTCCCTTGAGTAGTCGCATTGACAAGGATCTCTTATAATCCTTAACAGGAATTCCAGGTTAGCCATGGAGACATTCAGTCTTGCCCTAAAGCCTTTATATTTAAAATTATTTTTATTTTATTACTTTAGGGGTGTTGGGCAACATCCTGTAGTGCTCAAGGGTTTCCTCCTGGTTCTGTGTGCAGACATCACTCCTGGAAGTGCTTGGGGAACCATATGTGGTATGGTTGCTAGGATGCTAACCTTCCCTTCCCTTCCGTTCCCTTCTGTTTCCTTCCGTACCCTTCCCTTCCCCCCTGTACTATTTCTCTGGCCCTTGTTATCGCTTTGCTTATTGTTTATTTGTAAGTTTGTGGGTCACCCAGTGATGTTCAGGGGTTAACCTGACTTTACACTCAGGAATTGCTGCTAGCAGTGCTTGGGGGAATTGTATGGAATGCTCGGGATCGAATCCAGGTTGGTTATGTGCAAGGCAAGTGCCCTCCACGCTGTACTTTTGCTCTGGCTCCATTATAGTTTTTCATAGATGATGCATATTACTGAGTTATTGAGAAGTTTATATGCTTTGATTTCTTGTGTTTATTTCCAAGTCCCTCCCTGTGTTGCATCTTTTGTTCCTGTGTTGTTGCCATGATGGGGTTGCATGTGCTTGATTGTTGTGCTTGCACATCTGGCTGTGGTACTCATGCACTCTGCTGTCGTGTTTCTTAGGAATGGTGCTTGCACACACCTGACATATGGTTATGCCCTGGGGATCATATGTTGTTGCAGTGATAAGGGGGCCCTTTAGCTCCTTAGCTAGGTCCTGGACCTATTTGTTTTGTTTTTACACAGGAAAAGAGGTTGAATTTTGTGAATTTTTTCCCCTCTATTCAAATTTATTCACAATTTTAGTTTAAAATTTTTTTTAAATCAACTTAATTTTTTTATTAAGGTGACATCAGCTTATAACATTACATGATGGTTAAGATTATAAATCAAGATCTCTATATATTATTTTATGCTAGCCACCAAAGTCTGGTTTCCATCCTTCACTATAGAGTTGACCTCTTTTACTCAATTTGCCCATCATCTTATTTCCTTTCTTGTAATAGACTTTGCTTTTTATAATGTTTGAGTGGTTTGGTTTTTTTCTTATTATTTATCATATAAGTGAAATCATAGATATTGTTTTTTTCTATCTTATATCTTTGACTCAAATTCCTTCACCAGATCTGTTTATGTTTTTTTTACATATTATGGAATTTAATCATTTTTATGTTATATGCAAATATAGATCTTCTTCACCCACTTGGATGGCACTTAGGTTGCATTCAAGTCTTGGCTCTGAAGGAAAACATGTTGAATGTGGGGATGCATATATTATTTTGACATGGTGTTTTGTTGTATTTTTTGGGAAATAGCCCAAAATTGAGCATCTGGATCATATGGCATTTTTATTTTTTGAAAGGAATTTTCTTTCTTTTTTTTTTTATATTAAGTGCATTGACTTACAACTTCACCAATAATTTGCAGCAGGTTCCATTTTTTTTTGGTTTTTGGGTCACACTCAGCAGTGTTCAGGGAATACTTCTGGCTCTATGCTCAGAAATCGCTCCTGGCAGGCTCGGGGGACCATATGGGATGCCGAGATTCAAACCACCGTCCTTCTGGATGCAAGGCAAACATCTTACCTCCATGCTATCTCTCTGGCCCCGCAGGTTCCATTTTCTCTGCATTCTCTAACACATGTTGTTTCTTGTCTTTTTTGAAATGACCATGCTAAAGAAAGAGACCTGTTTGTTTGGATTTGCATTTCCCAGATATTATTCAGATTTTCTGTCCATTTTTTAATCAGGTTGTTTATTTGTTGTTGAGTTTTATAAGCATTCTATACATGTTTTGGTGATCTCATATTCTGTATATGGATGTTAAGTTTTATCCTCTTAATAGGTTACCTTTTTAAAAATTATTGTTATTTTTTACGGCTAATTTTGTCTTTGTTAATAGATTTTGTTTAAGGATATATCCATTAGGAGTACACAGTTTTCTGTGTTTGTAAGTTACTCAGATGATTTTCTTCTGCATGGTTATGTATCTAATACATTTGTTTAATTTTGCTTTACATTTTTGAAGTAGCGCTCTCTCGTTGCCCCCTTTAGCCCCTGAATGCACCCCATCCATTTTACTCAATCCATGCCCCTTTGCTCATGCCTTGAATAATCTCAGGTATAGTCCAAGTCCCCAGGTTTATTTTTATTTAGTTTCATCTGTTTCTGTGTTTTGTTTATTTTCTACACATGAGTGGGATTATTCTTCTTGTATTTCTTCTATTGCAATTAATCCCCTTAGGATTCCATTCTTATTGTTGAATTAAAGAATGTCCTCTTTCCTTGTAGATGAGAACCTTTTCATTGTATGATTGACCAGTCTGTAGATTAAGTTGAGATATTTAAGCCCTAACTGTAATTTTGTTGACACCAATCTCCCTTGGGGTCTGATAATATTTGATTTATGTATTTTGGTGTTGTTTGATGGGGTGCATTTATACTAACAAGGACTATGTCTTTTTTTGTTGTATTGTTTTCTTTAGTATTATGTAATATCCATCTTTATCTCTTGTTCCATTTTGAGACTGAAAGTCTGTTCTGTCTGGTATAACACAGTCTTTTGAGCTGTTTAAAATGTACCACTGGCAGCCCAGAGATATAGCAAAGGAACTAGGAATGTGACCAATTCTTCTTCAGTCCATTGCACCATTAGTCTCCCAAGTGTCACCTCTAAAGATCGCTGGATGTGGTCTTAAACTCCCTTTCAGTATTTTTCTTTATATCTTAACTGAGCCTCTTTTAGGCAGCATATAGTTCGGTTTTGTTTATAATTTAGTCTACCTCCTTGCATTTTTAAATTTTTAAATTTAGTCCATTTTCTTTTAGGATGAGTTGACTTATGATGGATTTCTGCTGCCATTTGATCTTTTACTTTCCAGTTCTATTTATTACCTTGTTAGATTTTTTTTGGACGAAACTTTGCTTTTTGGTTTAGGCAGTAGAGTTCCATTCAGCATGTCTAAGGAGTCCTGATATGGTGACTCCTTTGGTCTCTGCTTGTCTAGGAAAGCCTTTATTTCTCCCTCATGTCTGAGACAGAGTTTTGTGAGGTAGTGCATTCTTTTCTAGGAGAATCTTTTGGTTTTGTTTTGTTTCTGGGGCCACACTCCTCCCCTATTGCCACTACCCTCAGCTGCCTTTACTCAGTGCTACTCAGGGTTTACTCCTGGTGCTGTACTTAGGGATCACTCCTGGTGAAACTTAGGGGACCATAGAGGATGCTGAGGATTGAACCCTAGTCAGCTATGTACCAGACAAACCACTATTCCCGCTATACTTTAGCTCTGGTCCCAGAGTGTATATTTTACCTTTGAGTATTTTGAATATGTCACTTCACACTGTTCAGTCTTCTAGTTTCTGCTGGGAAACCTAGTGGCAGGAAACTTGCTTTTCGTACCCCCTAGCCACTACTCCCCCATCTGCCTTTAATGTGTTTCTCTTAGACTGTGATCATTTCACTTATGTCTTAGATCAGGTTTCTCTGCATTTAGACAACTAAATGTTCCCTTAGCTTTATGTGCTCATGCAAAAATTTCCAAATTGTGGGCTCTTGTCCATCAGTGTGAGAATAGTTATAGAATCGGCTGGCATGGAAGAATGCATTTTTTTCTCTGAGCCAAGAGGGGATGTTAGAAGAGGGGAACCTGACTGTAGGCACAAATATAGGGGATGTTAGAGAAACTGCATTGTCAGTGTGCTGAGAGGTGACAGTCCAGCTGTGGGTCTTCACAGCATCCTGGTTTTAAGTCTACACTCTGGGCTTGGCATTTTCCTTAAAGGGTTAATGTTAGAGTTAGAGTCAGTGTTAGGATGAGAGTCAGTAGAGAGACCAGAGAGATGGCACAGTAGGCAGGTAAGCAGGGTGATTGCTTTTAACATGGCTGACCCTGATTTGATCCCTGGCACCATATGGTCCCTCAAGTACTACCAGGCAAGATCCCTAAACTCAGAGCTAGGAGTAAGCCCCCAGCACTGCTGTAGATGAACTTTGACTATGAACAGTTTCAGTTTTCCCATTTGTAGAAATGAAGATATCAAGGGTACTAGAAAGTAAAGGATCCAACACTATCCCTCCAGGCAATCCCCTCCCTGTGTTCTAACCGATCATAAGAGCTGATCAAGAACATTATCAGCTATTATACTGATGGTTTAATCATGACATTTTAACTAAAAACAAAACCCAAAGCCTACAAGTCAACTTTCATTGTCTACAGGTAAGAGAGCATAGGATTCACGAATGGGGAAACATTGCATGAATATGTAACTAGTCATGCTATTTTTAAAAAGTAGAATTTTCAGACAGGTCTGTGTGATAACAGTGGCCTTCCTTTCAGTCAGGTGTTTGTTCTACTGCCATCCATATTGTGGAGATACTAAGTCCTTAAAACATGTATTGATTTTTTAAAAATTATATAACTTATAATGTATCAGATCACTATGTAAAATTGTATTATTATAGCTCAAATAAAAAATTGTCATTTGAGTTTAAGCTTAGACTATTAAAAATATGTTGCTTTGGGCCCGGAGATATAGCACAGAGGTGTTTGCCTTGCAAGCAGCCGATCCAGGACCAAAGGTGGTTGGTTCGAATCCTGGTGTCCCATATAGTCCCCTGTGCCTGCCAGGAGCTATTTCTGAGCAGACAGCCAGAAGTAACCCCTGAGCATCGCCGGGTGTGGCCCCCCCCAAAATATGTTGCTTTGATTCAAATCACATCTTACTTTTTTCTACTTTATAATATTGAGAAATTGTGATAAAAATTACCTATAATCAGTGATATCTCTGATGACATTTTCTAATTAAAATTTTTTAGTTATGTTTAGACAACTTCTTAGTTAATGGGACCAGAAATAACTTTTAGAAATATAAATAATTCATATAAAGTTACATTTTTTTAAATTTTGATATATGAGATGAAACTAAAAATCAGTGATGCTATCTTTCATATTTATAAAAACTTTTTCTTATATTTTTAATTTATCCTGGTTAGTATAATCAAATGTTAAATGAGGGCTTTATCTGTAGAAAGAACATTTTTTCTTTTCTAATCTTTGGGTCTTAAGTTGTTTTATAGAATTGATTCCATTTGAATTTTATGATAAATTCTGTATATAGCATGCTCTTGCTTTAGTTTATATTTGTTTTGAGATTTGAATTAATTATTTCTTTTTTGTTTTGTCTTTTCTGTCCTTTCTAACTTGCTTTCGTGGATATTCACACCAGGAGGACAAAGTGGTTAGAATCTTTTTTTCTGTATAAATTATTTTTTCTTATTGTTGTTACTACTAATTTTAAAACTGTGCTTAATTTGTATGCTCTGAACATTTTTTATAGTTTAGTGCATGGTAATTAATTTCTAAGCATAAGACATACCTTATGCATGCTGATTTAACTAGAAAACACATTTATTACAGATGAAAGTTGATAACTTTGATTCTTATTTAAAATTGATTATTTCTTTTAATGATGTCTCATAGCATTTTCTATAATCCTGTAATAAAAATTTCATAAACTTAATTAATGATGGAATTACATGAAATAAAATGGCATAATTTTATAAAATCACTATTGAGCTGGTCCAAATTTTTAAGATTCTGAGTAAATAGGAAGTTTTAGTCTTTGTAATGATGAATCAACAGCATTGAACATAGACTCTTTGAAAGCATATATTTGTAATAAGTATTTTTTTTCTTAAGGCTGTTTCAGAGGTTGATGAGAACTATCAATAATAATTTGATGTTGAATATAGATGCAACTATACTGTTAGGCACAGAGCACTTTTCTGCAGCCTAGGGTTTATAATTTGCTGATTTCCACCCTTTTTGAGTTGTGACTTGGATTGGGATATGCTCTGTAGCCTGGTGAATTTCTGCACACAGAGATCAAACAGTGTCCAATTCTGACTTTTTAGATGAGTCAGATGAAAACTTGAGGTCTTTTGAAGTTTTCTAAATTCAGATTGGCAGAAAACCCAAAGACTACCCTTTTCTTGCTGAGGTCTTTTAAACTTTGTCTGCCTTCTCTCTGATTGAATGAAGTCTTGTCATTCTCCTCAGTTTTAGTGGCTAGTCTGGGGATAATGTAGGTTCTGGCAAAGACCTTTGTGGGTTTGGAACAAAACCTCTCAGTGGAAGAAAAGAGAACACGAATGATTCCTTTTTAACCAATAGTAATTACACGAAACTTTTGAGGTAATTTTGAAGTGGTCCAGTTCAATTGCTGCAGATCTTCCCCAGACAGCACCTCATTTTTAGTCAGGCAGGTTCCCTGGAGAGTCCCCCCCCCCCCACTTCCTATCAGCCAGACTTACTCATTGACTTGCAGGAAGTGCAGCTCAATGCCCGTTTTGTCTCCAGTGCTGCTCCTGTGTCTGAGGTAACATAGGGTGCATCGTAGTTGAAGTGTTCTTGGTAGTTTCCATCATGAATTTTGAAACCTATCTGAGAAATGAGATATATAATGATAACCCAATTATAGAAATGATCTTTATGTATTGATGAGATTTCATCATCTGACAGTCTGTATTCTAAGCCAAAAATTGATAAAAAACAGACAGGAGAAGATAGTACAGTGGGTAGGGCACTAACCTTACACATGGCCAACCATAGGTTTGATCCGTGGCACCCCATATGGTTCCCTGAACCCTTCCAGAAGTGATCTCTGAGCATACAATCAGGAGTATGGCCTGAGCACTTCTGGGTATAGCGCTCCCTCTAATATACCAATA